>NC_143536.1:3966513-4278388 GCF_031878675.1 Megascapheus bottae | reverse complement strand
GTTGTTCCAACTGGAGCAAGAAATGCAGAGTCTGGGTGGGAACCATGCAGTGCCCGCCTTCACCAGGAGGGGTCCTCAGGAGAAGGTGGGGTGTGTGGCAGATTTCACTGGCCGCTGGATGGTGGCCACAGAGCTAGAGGCACCATCAGGCAGGGTTGCAGCAAGTCTCGGGTGGGGGGGGTGTGTGTGGGGTGAATGATCACTCCAGAAAGCTCCAGAGATCATGAAGAAAACTAGGCACTGGGGAAAAGGGAAGGTGATGCACCAGAGGCCCTCTCTCTCCTGATTGGTCAGCCCCAAATGACTGACCTGCCTGGACCACAGACCCTCCCCCAGTGGTGGCAGCAGCGGCAGCGGGCGCAGTGTGAGGCTGCAGTCATGGCCTCAAATGTAGTCCTCGCTACAAACTCACCAGGAGATCTAGGGCTCCTTGATTTATCCCAACTGACAAAACACCAGCCGGGAGCGGCTTTATAAAATATGGAACGGCTGCTGTCAGTTTTTCCAGCCCTTCTGCAGAGTTTGCTGTTAATAAAAGGAACGAATAACACATTCTATGCACAGTCCCTGAAGTGCAGTGACACAAGTCCATTTCTTTCTTTCCTTCTTCTTTCTTTTCTCTCTCTCTCTCTTTCTTTTTTCCTTTCCTGACAAATCAATCTGGCCACGGTCCATGGATACAGACAGAGCAAGCTCACCTTTATTAAGCCATTACCAGAATCATTTTATTTCCATTTATAATGTTCAATACACGGTCTGCAGACTCTTCTAATACAGTAATTAGACGGAACACTAGATAGATGGATTGAATCCAGATGATATTTTAGACCATTGTACCTTGCTTTACAATGTTTGTGCTGGCTACTGAGACTCCAGGATGTGTGTGCGTGTGTAAATGTGTCCATTTTCTTCTGTGGTGTGTGCCTGGCCCTTCCTCAGTGCCACTGTCTCAGAATAGTACAGAAATCCATGGGGACCCCACCAGGGGCCACCTCCACCCTCGGGGTCACTGGGACCCACGTGGACTGCATGCGAGACCTTTTGTGCATGCATATGCTGGTACTGGCATTTGAACTCATGGCTTCGTGCTTTATCACTTGAGCCACACCCCCACTTCAGCTGTTTGCCGGTTCCATGGCGATAAGAATCTCTCAGATTTATCTGCCCACTGCCTTAGAACTAGGATCTTCTGGTCTCAGTGTCCTGAGTATCTGGGATTACAGGCATGAGCCACTGTGCTAGGACCGTGACATTCATCTAGGTCACAAGACTTTCAGCTCTGGCTTTGAGCCAGCCCTAAACTGGGTTTAAAATGAAATTGTCATCGGGTGCACATTTCTCCAAGCGAAGTGTTCTCCACACCCAGGTCCTGGCTCCACTTCCTCAGTGGAGCTGTAACTCAGACAGAAAAGGTAATTTCCAAAGCGGTATAGGGCACTGAAGTGACAGCAAGGCTGCTGCCTGTCCCTGTCCCCAGCACAGCCCAGCTTTGTCCTCTTGTGTCCCCAGCTCAGCCACCTCCCCACACAGAGCAAGGGCAAAACAGAGTCAGGTGCCACGGGGGCAGGTCCACTGTCACCCTGCAGGCCTCTTGGCCACTAATGCTGATCAAGGTCCCACAGCAAGTTCAGGGCAAAGCTGGGATTTGAACCCAGGCCTGTCTGCCTATAGCAAAAGTGAAGATGGCCCCACTGCCCGTGACACATGGGCAATCTCAGGGCGGGAGGACTCATTCTTAGAGAATCAGCCTGTTTAAAATGACCTGGGGGAGGGAGGGAGGGCATTGCCCTCACTTACCTCCTCACACAGCGGCCACTTCTCTGCCACCAAGTGGCAGCCCAGGAAGGGTGCCATGGCCCAGGGTGGACCCAGACCCCCTGCTGCCTGAGCTGAGGTACCAGTCCGCTGGAGAGAAGCAGCATCGCAGTCACCACCTTTCTTCCCACACACTGATGGCTCCGGCCCCATGGGCCCTGGGCAGCCCACCCCAAGCCGGAGAAGCAGAAAATCTCCTCCAGCCACCCCTCACTCAGCCACCTACACGAAGGAAGGCCATGTGGCTGGTCTCACCCCGGAATCCCGGCTGCTGAGGAGGCCGAGATCTGAGGATCACAGTTGGAAGCCAGCCTGGTCAAGAAGTCTGGGAGACCCTTACCAGCCACGAACCACCAAAAAGCCAGAAGTGGAGTGATGGCTCAAGGAGAAGAGCACCAGTCTCGAGTGAAAAAGCTCAGGAACAGCACCCAGGCCTTGAGTTCAAGTCCCAGGACCGGTATGTGCATGTACGTGTACACACGTGTACACAGACACACACAGGAGCTATGCTCGGCAGGCCCCGGGGCTCAGGGAGCAGGGCCAGGGCCTTCTTCCTGGGCGGGGATCTGGAGGTTACCAGGGATGGGTGAGGGTCTCCTCATCCTTCACAGGCAGTGGAAGGTGACAGAGCCACCTGCTGCAAGGTGACCCCTCTGCAGAACTGGGGCGTGGGGAGGACTTGAGGCTCAGAGAGACTGAGCGTCCTGATGGTGTGTGCACAGCGCGTGGTCCACCTGCCAGTGGCCGTGACTCTCAGTGACAGCCAGGGCGGGCAGCAGCCCCCCTGCGCCCCCAGCACCCCCAATTCCCAGCGCCCAGGCCTGGATGGGAACAGCGACACCTTGTCAAGCAGGCATCTGATAGATGCAAATCGCTCTTAATTTGAATTTAATTATCAATGAAGTGAGCGGCTCCCAGCCCGCCACTCCGTCAGGAGTTGGCAGATACATCTGTGCCAGGGCCGGGCAGGCATCTGCTGGCCTTCATGCCAAGCCCCACATGGTGGCTGGCTGGGGTCCTCAGGGCTGACCCCCACCATGTCTGCAGCTCAGGCTACTGCCTTGTCTATGGAGCCCACACACAGGCCTTTTTCACAGGACCAGCAAGGTTAAGACACTTGCCTAAGGCTGCACAGCAGAGCTGAGTGCCTTGTGCAGAGCTAGTGTCACTTCCTGTGACACCACTGGAGGCACAAAACCCCCTGCCTGGCAATCAGCCTGCATGCAGGAGGGGCTGTTTGAGCCACCACGCTCCAATTCACCGCAGCCTCCACCATTCCCTGAAGCCCTGCTTCTGCCTCACCCACGCCATCCTCCACCGTGAGCATCTGCAGTGACTTGAGTTTGCAGGGTCCTTGCTAAATGTCCCCAGCCCCCCCAACCATGATAGTGGGGGTTGAACTCAGAGCCTCCTGCTTTCTGGGTGGGGCTCAGCAGCAGAGCAACGCCCCCAGCCCAGCCTGGGCATCTTGTTTCGCAGGCCTCGGGTCCCCCCTCAGACCAGGAGCCACCACGAGCTCAGAAAGCTCTGGTCAGCCAATGAATTTGATGAATGAATGAATGAATGAATGAGTGAGTGAGTTTTCCCTGAAAAGGCCAGGCCAGGGGCACTGGCGGCTCACGCCTGTCAT
Source organism: Megascapheus bottae (assembly GCF_031878675.1). Lineage (NCBI taxonomy): Eukaryota > Metazoa > Chordata > Mammalia > Rodentia > Geomyidae > Megascapheus > Megascapheus bottae. The sequence goes on along the minus strand of NC_143536.1, from coordinate 4,274,943 downwards.
TCTAACTACTTAGGAGGCTGAGATCAGAGGATTGTGGTTTAAAGCCAGCCGAAGCAGAGAAGTCTGTGAGACTCTTATCTCCAATAAACTACTCAGAAAATGCTGGAAGTGGCGCTGTGGTTCAAGTGGTAGCATGCTAGCCTTGAGCTCAAAGAGGTTCAGGGATATTACACAGGCCCCACATTCAAACCCCAGGACTGGCAAACAAACAAACAACAACAAACCAGCCAGAAACAGCCAGCCAGTGCCCCCATTGCCTCCTCCCAGCACAAGCTGGGACGTGGATAGCTCAGCTGCAGTCTACCATGACAGCTAACTGTCAGCCCTTAACAGTGTGCAGACTTCTCCAAAATTAAGCCAGGATTCACTACACAAGCCCACAACTGCATCACCCACAGGGCTGCAAACTGGGGTTCAAACGAGTTCCTTGTATCTGCAGGCCCACAGCTGCCTCCTTCTCAATAGCCACATGGCAGCCACAGGAGACAGGACCAGCACCACTGGAAGGCCCACGCTTTGGAATACTACTCAGCCATGAAAAGGAGGAAGAGGCCACTTTCCAGCCTCACAAACATGGCACTCAGTGAGAGTGGCCAGACTCCAAAGCTGAATGACTGTGTACAAGGAAAATGTCCAGCTCAGGCAAGGCCAAGACAGGTGAGGTACACATTGCTGGTCCCTGAGGCAGGTGGCGGGCAAGAGGACAGTGTGGGGTGTGGGGAAGGGACTGCTAATTTCTTCTTCTGGTAAATACAACGAAAAGGAAATGAACATATTTTGGAGCCAGCTACAAGGGAAGATTGTGCAACTCTGGCTGTTCCAAAGGTCACTGCACTGCTCTCTGAGGAATGGTCAGTTTTCTTTTTGGGGTACAGGAGGGAGACTTCGGTTTGAAATCAAGGCCTTACATGTGCAAGGCTGGTACTTCACTACCTGAGCCACTCCCTTAGCCTTTTTAGCTTTACTTTTCAGATAGCATCTTGTGCTTGTTTCCAGGGCTGGCCCTCAGCCTGAATCCTTCCAATCTTACCCTCCCAAATTGCTGGGATTACAGAAATGTACCCATTTCCCCGGCCCTCCAAGTGGCTAAATCCTTGATCTATGAGTTTCACTTCAACTTCTTTTCTTCTTCTTCTTCTTCTTTTTTTTGTCGGTTGGGAGACTTGAACTCTGGACCTGGGATCTGTCCCTGAGCTCTTTAGCTCAAGGCTACCACTCTACCCCTGAGCCACAGCCCTACTTTCCTCCTTCTAGAGCTTAATTGGAGATAAGAGTCTCTTGTTCTTGGTCTCACTGCAAACTTTGGAGGCAAATAACTCAGGCTGGTTTGCTCTTATTCCTTGGAGAGGCCTGCTGGGAACAGAACTTCTAAAAGGCAACATGTCTGGAAGGCTGTGGTTCAAGGCCATTTTTGCTGGTTATAAGTGAGGTTTCGGAACCAAAAGGAGCACATGGTTCTCCTTAAAATCGAAGACGTTTATGCTCGAGGTGATACCAATTTCTACTTGGGCAAGAGATGTGCTTATGTATACAAAGCAAAAAACAACACAGTGACTCCTGGTGGCAAACCTAATAAAACTAGAGTAATCTGGGGAAAGGTAACTCGTGCCCATGGAAACAGCGGCATGGTTTGTGCCAAATTCTGCAGCAACCTTCCTGATAAAGCCATTGGACACTGAATCCCTGTGATGCTGGACCCCTCCAGAATTTAATGAAAATTAAATAAAGTAAACCTGTGCTCTTATTTAAAAAAAAAAAAAGAGTCTCACATTCTTTAGTGCCTGGGTTGGCTTTGAACCGCAATCCTCAGATCTCAGCCTCCTGAGTAACTAGGATTACAGGTGTGAGCCCGGCTTCTTTCCTTTTTTTTTTTTTTTTTTTTAAAGAATGCCACCAGTCTTGGGGCCAGACTGTACGACTTCCCATCCCTGCTGAGCTCCTTTCTGCCAGCCTCGGTTTCCTCAGGCCCTCACACTGCCCAGATTGCCCAGCATACCTGACAATGGGGGCTCACTGAGAATTCCTTCCTGGGGTGTACTTGTTCCTTCCTGCCCCCCCCCCTGCAGCCTAGCCAGGCCCACCAGACCCCATGGCGTCTAAGGAGGAAGATCTGCAAACAACCCAGCAGATATCAAAGGCCTCTTAGGACTTTCTTCCTCTAATAAGCGTTGTTTAAAAACCGCAGCCTGGGGGGCAGGGGGGAGGCGAGCGCAGGCACACACCAGCCATGTGGAGATGAACTACAGGCCTTGTAAGTGGGGGGAGAGGAAGGAAGGGGGGACACTGTCCATAAAGAAATGTACTCATTGCCGTATAAAGTGGCGGCCCCTCTTAATAAGAATCCCACCTTAATAATAACAAGAAAATTAGATGTATTTTAAAAAGCCACAGCCTTGGGAGGGTGGGTGGGGCTGGGAGCCCTCCCCCCTCCCACCATGGCCGCCACAGGCCTGGGCCAAAGATGAGTGTCTGCAGCCAGGGCCCCTTACCCGTCTGAGGCCGTCTGGTCTCTGGGACGACATTATTTATTATGGGGAGGAACTGGCAGGGGCTCCGGGTGTCTAAGTTTTTTCTCTGATTTGTTTCTTCCCATAAGATTCCAGACTGGGGGGTGGGGGGCACCCAGCCCAGCTGACGCCGATGGAACAATCTCCTTTCAGCAGCATTAATTATCCGATGGCTTTCCATAACACAAAAGCAAACATCCAACCCCTCCACCAGCCAATAGTTAAAGCCTGGGGGGGGGTGATGTCTTTCATCTTGGGGCTCCCAGGGCACCACAGTTTGATAAAATGCCCTCTCCTCCCGCCCTCTACTTTCTGGCCTGATTAATTCACTCCCCCCCACCACATGCAGCGGGCCCATAGATACCCGTGTGCTGACTTGATTTTCTTCTATAAAAACATCCTTGCAAGAAATGAAAACAGCTCAGCCTGGGCTTGTTCTATTTTTTTTTTTTTTTGCCAGTCCTGGGCTTGAGCTCAGAGCCGGGGGCACTGTCCTTGGGCTTTCTCAAGACTAGAGCTCTACCATTTGAGCCTCAGTACCACTTCTGGCTTTTTTTCTGTGTATGTGGTACTGAGGAATTGAACCTGGGTTTTTGTGCATGCTAGGCAAGCACTCTACCACTAGGCCACACTCCCAGCCTGGGCTTGCTCTAGAAGGTGCGTGCGGAGGGGGATCCAGGCAGGGGACACAGCAGGCGTGAAGTACAACTCCTGTGTATAGCCATGGAGCTCTTGGGGTGAGCTCTTTGACAGCATTCAGTGAACGTAAAATGGGGTGCACAGGGTTCTGAGCTGGGTCTCATGTCCGCGTGAGCTACATGGAAAGAGCAACTCACCCCCAAATAGAAGACATCAAGGCAGGGGAGGTTTGAAGGCAATGTTTTGAACAAAAAGAATTTATGTGCACACGCGCACACGTGCACACGTGCACACACACACACACACAGAGGTACACACACACACACACACACAGAGAACAACCTCTGGACCAGATAGCTGTTGAATACATGCATATCACAGTCTGCGACTGGTAAATTCTGGCCCACAAGCCATACTGCTCCTCTTCCTCTGTAAATGGGGTTTCTCTGAGCTTAGCCACACTGGCCCCATGCCCACCACCCATCCCAGCGCCCTGAGTGGCAGAAGTGCCCAAAACCATCAGTAACTTCAGGACTGCAGAACTTCAGTCCCAATGTCCAGAAGATTCCAGAAAGAAACAATTGTAGTTTTCCGTTGCCATTGTGCAGTGTGGTAGAATCTCTTGCATTGTGCTCTGACTTCGACATGACCCAGCACTGTCCACGTGAGTCCACCCCATGTCCACTCCCCACCCGTGATCACTCACTGCACAGCCGTGGCGTGTCAGCACTGCCCCCCATCTCGCTCTGTCTCCCGGCTTTCTACAGCACCCTGACAGCGGCCGCATGCGCAGTCTCCCCTTCCCAGCAAGCTCTTTCAGTAGTCTAACTTAAAGAAAAGTACTTTGGGGATTTAATTAACACTGGGTCTATAGATCCACTTAGGATCAGAAAGGTAGGTGGGATCTCCATGTCCGTCCACAACACCCACCCCTGAGCTGCCGCTCCCCAACCCTTCAGAGGAGGGGAGGGAGAGGAACGATGGAGGGAGGGAAGGAGATAGAAGAGGGGGCAGAGGGAAAGGGGAAAAGAGAGAGGGAGAGAGGGGGAGAGGGGGAGAGGGAGGGGGAGGGAGGAAGAGGGAGGGAGAGGGAGAGTTCTAACTCTGTCACTTTGTCTCCAGCACCTGTTAAGCTTTAGCCTGGCTCCCGCTTGTTGCAGGCAGGTCCACTTCGGTCAGGACTCTGCTACTGTTTCCTAACCCTCTGACTGCCATGGTGAAAGCGACACTATTTTCCCCCAAGTAAATTCAGCCTCTCTATTATGATCACTGTATAAAGTCTCTGTAGACATAGAATTAAAGTAGCCCACCCCCAGCCTATGGAACAGGGTCCCTGCAAGTCAATGTTGTGAAACAAGGCCACTTGAGGGCCGGAGAGAACAAGGCGCTGCTTCTCCACCATAAATGGAGCTCAAGAGGCACCTGGGTGAGGACAACCACACCCAGAGACACGGGTGCTCTCCCATTCTTTCATTCATTCACTCATCACTGAAAACCTACTGTGTATGTCTGTGGACAGGTGGAGCTGGCTTCTGCCCATACTGGTGCCAAGAAGAAGAACGAGGGCCCGGCTGGGGGCGCAGCCAGAACCACATCCTGCAGCCCAGGAAAACAAAGTCCTCTTGGCCACAGTGCTTCAGCCACAAGCGGGAGGAGCTGTGGGAGGCAGGCCGCCATACCACATCCATGGACGCCAGGACTGGCGCCGGAAGCTGTGTCCCCTCCCTCCAGTGTCACACCTCAGTGCCATCCAGACCAGGCCTCGAGAGGGAAAGTCAATGGGTGACCAGAACGCAAGACCAGAGCCCAGTCACACCGTCTGATGGGTGGACACAGAACCCGCCAGGTCTCTGTGTAGACAGATGCTCATTTGATTTTTTAAATAAAGAAACCAAGCCGGGTGTCAGTGGCTCACACCTGTAATCCTAGCAACTAAGGAGGAAAGATCTGAGGATCACAGTTTAGAGCCAGACTGGGCAGGAAAGTCCATGAGACTCTTACCTTCAATTAACTGCCAGAAATAGTGCTAAGGTTCAAGTGGTAGAGCACTAGACTTGAGCATAAAAAGCTCAAGGGTAGGGCCCAGACCCTGAGTTCAGGCCCCAGGACCAGTACAAAAAAAAGAAAAAGGAAAAGAAAAAGCATTTCTTTAGATTGCTAGAGCGGGAGGAAAACCTGATTCACAAAAACTGGATAGTCACACTTCAAAAAGAAAAAAGTGCTCTTAAACCCTTTCCACAAACACTAGGCCATAGGTTTTGAGACACACCCCAGGCCCCCCACCAGAAACACCACAACCGGGTTGCACACACACACAAAAAAAACAGCATGGCTCTGTAATTTGGAGGCAGGGGGAAAGGCATTCCAGACCCCGGACACAGCATGCACAAAGGCCCTGTGGAAGGAACATTGGGTCTTCTGGAGGAAGGAGAAGGGCAAGCAGGCAGGCAGGGCAGTGGCTAGGAAAGGAGACGCTGTGAACAACACGGAGAAAAGATTCGCCCATCAGGTATCTGCCAGAGTTATGTAATCTGCCCTCTCGATTATATAACCAACTCTCAGAATTCAACCACAGAAAATAACCCAAGTGAAAATCAGGCAAAATTCGTGAACAGGCATGTCAACTGAAACAGGCCTTCTAGAAGCTGTAGGCCACTAAGAAATGAGTGGTGGCATGTGCGAGACCCGGGCACACCCACCCATGGCCACAACCAGGAATAACAACCCCAAACCCCAAACCCCAAACCTGATATAAGCAGGTGTGGGTAAACTCAAGGCGCACCTGGAAGTCAACATGGCACAGCCAGAGTGGACACAGAAATGTGGTGGACTTCTAATGAACACTACCAAATCACTCAGCAATCACCAGCCTCAGGATGCACCACATAAAAACAAACATGCAATCATGTACAAACCCGTGTGCCAGCGCCGGTGGCTCTCTTCACCAGTGTCGGAAACGAGGCCTCGGGGGAAGACTGCCCAGCAACGAAGAGGAGCAGGGGCCGGGCGCCCCACCACGAGTGAAAGCAGTGTGTATGAGAAGACGGCACTCGGAATCGGTCCATTCACTGGACGCTCGGGGAGAGCTGAGGCTGGGGAGGCAGTAGGGGGGATCGGAGACTGCAGGTGCAAGAGGGGGAACAGAAATTGGGGGGAAGACGGTGGTCAGTGCACAAAGTGCTCCAGGCTGAGCAGAATGCCCCAGGGCCCTTGCTCCTGCCATGCCCTCTCATTCTCCAGTGGCCTGGCCTCACTCCCTTCCTTCCTTGACCAATTCCTATCAGTTCAGAATGCCTATTCGTCCTCCAAATGCCACTCAAAGCTCACACACGCTGGGGAGGGAATGGACAGAAGGGCCAAGCACTGGGGCTGAGGTGAGCAAGCGACCCTGGACCTGCTGGCCACAACCCCCGGGTGTGCGGCGGGTGGGATCGGGGACCTGCGTGAGCGTGGGCTGGCTGAGGCGGCTTTGTGCCTACAGTGAGTGCAGCCACACGAGGAAGCCCTTCCTCCCCCTGCCCCAAATGGAGTAAAGAAACAGCCCAGCCCCAAACACTGCTTAAGAGAGATTTCTTAGGCCATGGCTCTCCAAGTCAGAAATAAAACGGAAGGTTTCAGCGTTGGGCAATTAATGCAGGCTGCATTGATTTCTGCCCGATCAGAGGCCGCTTCATTAATTCCAGATGCTTCTACCAGTCAAAGGCAGGCTAGGCTAGGCTCCTTTGCAATAACAGGCAAATGAGAATACTGAAATTTAAAATTCCTTCCTAAAACAGCCTTTATTACCAAACAGAGTGCACAACCCATCGCCCAGCCCGCCCAGGTCCTCCCACATTGTTAGCACCCGCCCACCTCTGTGTGCCAGGGCGCCCTGACCCTTCCCTGGAAGAGCTCACAGGGCCTGCCCAAGAAGCTTGTCCAGGGGCTCCAGGGGGAGAATCTGCCCTTCTGAGACCCCACAAGTGGAAACTGGTTTGCTAAAGGTGAATTTCCATCAGGAATTGCACGGTGGCTAAGGCTCATCCTGGAGTTTGAGACTGACCAACCCAGGATACTGGGAGGGGCCCTTTCCAGGGAGGCAGCAGTGCTTGACTATCAAGCATGGCCTGCACAAGAAGCCCCAGCCACTGGGGGGCTCTGAGCCCGGAGTCCTCGCTGGCAGAATCTGTGCTGGCATGCGTTTGTCAGTGGCCCACGTGTCTGAGCAGAAGAGCCCGGCACACAGCTGGCATCTCCTCACCCACCCCCAAACTGGCATGTCTGCTGTGTGTGTATGTGCGTGTGCACGTACACACACGCCAGCCTGGGGCTTAAACCCAGAGCCTGGGCACTGTCCTAGAGCTTTTGTGCTCAAGGTTAGCTATAGCTGTCACTTCAGCCACGGCTCCGCTTCCTGCTTTTTGGTGGCTCCTTGGAGATCAGAGTCTCACAGACTTTCTTGCCCAGGATGGCTTCAGACCTTGATCCTCCTATCTTGGCCTCCTGAATAAGCTAGGATCACAGGCCCAAACCACCAGCACCCAGCCTCATTACTTTGTTTTAATGGGACATGGGGCACCCACCCATTTTCTAAGTGAAGAACAGGCTGGAGTCACTGGCCTGGGCTGTGCAGACATCTGAGAACAAGTTCAAAGCCACAGAACTGGGGACGCTGTTCCCTGGAGAGAGGCCTGACCCAGAGGCAGGTCCATGCCACCCTTCCTTAGCACCCTGTCTTCTGCCCCCTCCCAATTCTTAGGACTGTTTCATTCTGTGAGAGGAACGTGGCAGAGGAGGCGGTCTTTCGGCAGCAGCCCCCCTCCCCTCCCCGCCAGGCCCCCCTAGTCTTAACTGAACGCAGCCAAGATTTCATGCACCAAATACCGCAGGGCTCCAATTGTCATCGCGGTGCTCACGGCGTTAATGAATGCCAGAACTATTTTCTCACTCCGCAGGGCCTGACAAGACCAACAATCACAGATTAGGGGGAACTTCTTGCTTTTCAACAGAGGTTAATAAATAGTGACAGCATTAAGTCTCTTCTGATTAACTATGCTGAGAGATCATTGCTGTTTGCAACATGAAATCATTATTGGATTAGGCGCCGCATATAAAAATGAAATGTGAGTTTTCATCTTGACTGGAGAACGCGGGCTGCCGGGCCGGGGTGCCAGGGGCTGGGCCGGGGCCCGCCACCGCCGCCGCCGCCGCTTCTCTGTAGCTGTGGTAGGATGGTGGGTGCCATTTTTCTGACCTGGATTTGATGGAGACTGAGACACACGGCCCCTCCCCCACCCCAAAGAGGCAGGTGGCAGGGAGGAGAACCGGTGCTAAACAGAACAGCACCCCAGCAACACCCATGGGCTGCAAGTGGCCTAAACCGAGTTGTGTGTGTCTGTGCACGTGCGTGTATATACATGTGTGTGCGCTGGTCCTGGGGCTCAAATTCAGAGCCTGGGCACTGTCCCTGAGCTTTTTGCTCAAGGCTGGCACTCTACTACTTGAGCTTTTTAACTCCACTTCTGGCTTTTTCATTTTCTAGACACAGGGCTTGAACTCTGAGTCTAAGTGCTGTCCCCAAGTTCTTTTGCTCAAGGCTAGGGCTCTACCACTTGAACCACAGCACTACTTCCGGTTTTCTGGCGGTTCATTGGAGATAAGTCTCACAGACTTCTGTGCCCGGGCTGGCTTTGAACTGCGATCCCCAGATCTCAGCCTCCTGAGTAGCCAGGATTACGGGTGTGAGCCACCAGTGCCCAGCCATTTCTAGCTTTTTTGGAGGTTTTCACTGGCTTTCTGCCTGAGTGATTATGACCAGTCACTGAGGGACCCCAGGATGCGAAAGAGGGAAACACTATAAAACAGTCTGGCATTGTGGGCAAGAAAAATAATAGCAATAGAGAAGAAAGAGGAAGTAGAATAGGGGGCCAGGCCCTGCACAGGTGAATCCCCAGCTCAGGGAACTCCCTGAGGCTAAAACTCCATGGAACACACACAAGAATCAGAAGTGACCCTCCATGGCATCTGTACCTGCCTGCGTCAGGCATCCTGAGGCTTTGCATGCACGGAGCCAGCCCAGCCCCGGGAAGCCAGCCCCGGCTCGCGCCCACCTGCAAGAGAGCCACAGCCCTGCCAGGGCAGGGAGCCCACTGCCACCTCACTGGACCTGGAGTGTGATTACAACACATGCACCCATACACATACACATAGATGCGCGCGCGCGCGCGTGCGCACACACACACACACACACACACACACACAGCTTCCTGGCTGTCCAGTTCGCCCAAATCTCCATTCGTCCCCTTCACTGGTCACTTTCTGTGTCAGCCCCTTCCTGAGAGGAGAGATGAATACCCTTCTACCAAACCTGAGACCACCCGTCACCATCATTACCTGACACCTCACCGGTCACTGTCACCCCAGGTGTCACCTGTCACTTAGGTGACCGCCTGCCACTCCGCTCATCACATCTGCTGGCCCCCGCCTCTGACACTTCCTGTAATGGATATCTCCTTTTAGACACCCCACATATTCCTAAGGAGGTGAGCACTCCAGACTGCCCTGCTGGGGAGGGGGGCCCACTTCAGGGGTTCACAGATCCTTCCTAGCATCTCTCTGGACATGCCTGTCCTGCCAGCTCCCCACAAGCCATCCTGAGAGCAGACGTCTCCACTCAGTGTTCCTGGCGCTGCAGGCTCATCTGCTCCATGTTAGCTCCAAGCTCTGGCCTGCTGGGCCCCCCCGCCCACCTCACATGAATGCACAACAGTCAGGGCACAAAGGAACTAGACCAAGATACAGCTCCGGAGGAGTGGGGGATGTGGAGACACCAGGGGGGGGGGAGGGGAGTGGTGGAGTGCAGAGATGCCAAGGGAGGAGGAGGGGAGGAGGCGGGCAACCATGGGCCCAGGTGGACCTGATGGGCGCCTCTGGGACCACGTGGGAGGTAGAACAACTTGTGCAGGTGCTGGGAACAAGAATGTCCAGTCCACATGAACCCTAGGTGCTCACTGAGAGGGGAGCATCAGCTGTTCTCCTGCCCTGGGAGCTGTCAAGCTGACTAGAGTCGCCAGGGAAGATGGCCCCACTGAGAACGGAGCCACCTGTACAGGGGAAACTGACTCAGGAGGTGAAGAGGTGCAAAAACATCATCTGAGTGGCTTGGTACAGCCATGCCTGAAGCCATTCCCTGGAACCATTAGAAATCCTCTTTGGTTTAAGTGGGTTTCAGGTCAATTTCTTCCAGAAGGAACCTTGAGAGCCTCCCTGCCCGTGACTGAGAAACAGGAGCCCCCTTCCTTCCTTCTGACTTAGCCCTGGGAAGACACCTAAGGGGCTCAGGCCATAGCAGGCAGCAAAGCTGCAAAGGAGTCAGCTCCCAGCACAGACCTCCTTTCTCATGATCCTCCACCCCCCTCCCTCTGCTCCTTAGCGTTATGGGCAGGACACAGCCAAGGCACTCCAGGGCCAGGCACCCTGGCTCACACTCCTGTCCTAGCTTCTCCAGAGATGCAGAACAGGAAGACTGGGCAAAAACTTACCAAGATCCCCATTTCAGTTATGTCATGCCAGTGGCTCACCCCTATGACCCTAGCTATGCAGGAGGCTGAGATCTGAGGACAGAGGTTCAAAGCCAGCCAGGGTAAAAAAGCCTCTGAGATTCTTACCTTGAATTAACCAGCAAAATGCCTGACCAAAGGTATGACTCAGTGGTTAAGCACCAGCCTGAACAACAACAACAACAAAACAAATGAGAGGGGCCAGGAGTTTGGCCTTGTGGTAGAGCACTTGCCTAGCATGCACAAAGACCCGGGTTCAATTCCTCGGTATCACATACATAGATAAAAGCCGGAAGTAGTGCGATGGCTCAAGTGGTAGAGCTCTAGCCTTGAGAAAACCCAAGAACAGTGCTCAGGCCCTAAACTCAAGCCCCGGGACTGCCACAAAAAAAAAAAATTTAAAGCCAATAAGAGCTCAAAGCTCTGAGTTCGAGCCCCAGCTAGATGATGATGATGTTGATGATGTTGTTGTTGTTGTTGATGATGATGATGATGATGATGATGATGATAGCACAAGACCACATCTGAACAGCAAACCTTTAGGGCTTAAGTGTTAAAGTATCTGCTTGACAAGTTCAGAGCCCAGGTTCAACTCTCAGTACCACACATCCAGAAAAATTCTCCACATCAACACCTTCTACAGCATAACTCCACATCTCCAGACCGTGGGGCTGGCGAGGGCTCGTCTCCGCAAGGAGATAAAATGAAAGCGGCCACCCTTTAAGAATCACTTGGCACGCCAGCAAAGTGTGCTAGGGACCCCTCCTCACTGAAAGCTCGCCACAGGTCTGTGACCAGGGAGAAGGCCAACTCGGAGGGGCCACAGAACTGACTCAGTGGATCTCCATGGATCTGGAAGATGCCGGGGTACGAAGGACCTAGAAGTGGCATTTCCATGAGACCTTCCCCGCAGAGTTTGACACACAGCTGGGCCCCCAGTGCTCTGTCCGCCAGCCTGGGTGGAGGGCTTCACGGTGCCATGTCCCCACACGCTGAAGGTGGGTGGCCTGGGCAGGGTGCCGGGTTCAGGGGTACCATGGCACTCCGCTCTGCTATCCAACACCCGTGCACTCGTTAGATCAACTTGGGGCACACACCAACAGCCCACTGCCCGCTGCCAGGTGGCTCTCCCGTCACTGGCACCTGCTCCTGGCTGCTGCCCCAAGTGGCTTAACCCAACTGGAGCCACGGTGCCAGCTGACTGCAGGAGCAGTATACACATGCATGGCTTGGGGTGCATGGGATCTCCCCATGTAAGAACCCCACAGCCTGTGCCATGCTGCTGGGTATGTCCAGACAGGTGCCCACAGCCCCCAGCGAGCAAGGCTGTGGAGTACCGAGTCTAAAGTTGGGTTAGGACAAAGACTGGTGTGATCTCTGTGCAGATGAAGTGATGCAGAGCTGTCACCCTAGCTCCTTTATGCACAATGCTGAAGCTTCTGGTGTTACAGGTAAGGAAACTGAGGCACTGGTGAAATGACCTGCCAGACACCTCTTGCAGTTAGGGTACACTGAACCCAACTGCCTAGCCATGTTCCAGAAGGACCCCAAGGCAACAAGAGAAACAGAGGGAATCAGGCCAAACCTCAGTCCCGTCACTCAGGTGAAGAGTCTGGGGCCCAGGGAGGAGCCCCACGCATGAAGACGCAAAGCATTCGGAGCCAGATGCCACTTGATTTCCACGTGGATCCGTGGCAGTTTGGCAGCATCTGGCTTCTGCTTCGTGAAAGCTGTTCAGTCACAGAGCCACTCCATTCTGCACAGGGTGCAACCTCAATTCCACTATCCCGGGAAGGGAGGGGGGCTGGAGGGACACAGAGGTTAAGAAATGGCTCCGTAGCCTGGCCGACGCCTGTCACCCAGGCTACTCCAGAGGCTGAGATCTGAGATCACCGCGTGAAACCAGCCCTCCCAAGAAGTCCACGAGATTGCACTCCACTTCGTCACCAAAAAGCTGAATGTGGAGCTGCAGCTCAAGAGGTAGGGTGCCAGCTGGAAGCAAAAAAAGCTCAGGGACAGCATCCAGGCTCTGAGTTCAAACCCAGGAACAAGCAGGAAACTCAGCCACCAGCAGCCACCAGGCTCCCTGCAGGTGATGCAGGCGGGGTGGGGGCCACTATGATGTGGCCCTCTGGGGGTCCCCTATAGTCTCTGGCAGATGCCCCCCCAACCAGGGGTCCAGCCCCAGTGATGAGCCAGAGAATATGGGGGCGGATAGAGGGGGCAGCGCCATCCCAGGGTCTCCACCCCTACTCTCTACTGTACATAAAACCATTTTATCTCTGGAAGCCACCTCTCCAGTCACAGCACCATCTCTTCCGGGCAAGCCCCAGACAGCAAAGCCTGCAGGCCCTGCTGGGAACGGGAGTGTTAAAAATGGCCACTGCCTCCCAGCAAGTGAGAGATGCCCCAGCTACGCCCCCTACGTGCCTGTGTGCACAGCACACACACCGCGTACACACGTGCATGGTGCCACTTGAACAAGTCCACCACTGACACCACCCCTAGAAACACAGGCATGGGAACACCACTCGCCATGCCAGTGGCCACCTCCTAAATGCCAGCACAGAGACAAAGGCCCACACTCAGGCTGGCACACCCACACGCATGCATGCATGCACATACACATGCACACACATGCACCACCTCCTGGTCTCACCCCACAGCTCTGTCCTCTCGGGGTCCCCAGCAGTAGGGGAGCCTGGCAGGCAGCACCCCCAGGAATGAGCGAGCGTGGCTGTCAGCCACCGCAGGGCGCAAGAAAAGGGATCTACGAAAATAACCCAGGAGGAGCCACCCGGCCCAGCCCACAGGACTCGGCTGTGCAGTTCCAGCAAACGTCTCCAGTCTAATTTTACCCAGGACACAGCCTCCTCCAGCTGGCCCCACCCCTGCTGTCACAGGCCCCACCCCTGCACAGGCTCGGTCCCCACCACTGCCCTCATGCCTGGGCACCCAGTAGCTCAGGCAAGGGACCCACTGTCCACTGGGGTCTGACTTGACACCACTCCCGTGACCACACTATAGTCAGAGGCCAGAAGCCTGAATGCATCAACAAGGTACCCCAACTTCCCATCATTACCCTGTAGACCAACCAGGGGCCAGGCCTGAGCTGGGCCCCCTGCTGCCCTACACACAAACCTCTCACAGTGCCTGGCCTAGACTCTGGCCTTGGTGAGTCTTCATGAGGAAAGAAAAGCACCGGAAGTCTGAGAAAGCCAGGCAAAACGTGCGTACATGCTCTCAGCCCCAGACTCTGAACTGCACCCCTCTCCAGGCCCACCCTGTACACCCTGGAGGTGCAGGCCCCTGGACCCCTTTGTGGACCTCCACAAAGCCTGCCTCTGACTACCCACCCCTTCGATGTTGGCACAGCCACACTGGTCACCCTGTGTGTCTGGACAGCCAGCAATCTTCACCATATTCTGCTGGGTACCGGTATCCCCAGTTCAATGGAATAGCTAGTTTTTACCCTCACTGAACTGGCTGCTTCCTCCAGGATGCTGTCCTGGATTTCCAAGCCAGCATGAGTACCTCTCCTCACCCTAGAGCCTCTCAGGCAGCTGGCTGAGGGTCGGGGCCCTTCCCTGAGGGCCTCTTACCACTTGCTTACCCCTGCCTGGGGCTCCCCACGGGCAGGGAGCGGGCTGTAGCCCAGCTCTGCCACGCCCAGGGAAAAGCAGCCCCTGGCTGCTGCATGGGTGGAGTCCCCATGCTTCCAAAGGACCCAGAATTTTCCTCCTCAAGGAAACCAGACAAGGAGGACCCCAGCAGGCACTGGGAGAGAGGCCCCTACACACACTGCTCTGGAGTTCGGGGCACAGCCCCTCCAGCTCTGAGTCCCCCACATTTCATCAGGACTGCTGGAGTGGAGCCTAAAATACATGAAGAAATAGAAATGTCAACTCATGCCAGCCTCCGCGTGGAGTGTCCCCGTGCCAGCCTGTCCTGAGCTTCTGTGTCCCTAGCCCTTGGCCCCACGGTGGCCCTAGAGCTATTTCCTAAAGACTGAGTGGGCCCTTTGACTATGCCCACTGCTAACCAGATCCTTCCCGGCAATGTCTCCTTGACTCTGGCCAGGGGCCCTGTCCACTCATCCCAGCCCAGCCAAACACCTCAACTATCCTGAGCCCTGCTCTCGTCCCCCCATTCCTGGGGTCTAGTGCTGAAAACAGCCCCCCACGGCCAGGCAGTGGCTCACACCTGTAATCCTAGCTATTCAGGAGGCAGAGATCTGAAGATCGTGGTTCGAAGACAGTCTGCGCAGGAAAGTCCCCATGAGACTTTTATGTCCAATTAACCACTCTAAAACCAGAAGTGGTGCTGTGGCTCAAAATGGTAAGAGTCCCTTGAGCAAAAGAGTTCAGGGACAGTGCCCGGGCCCTGAGTTCAAGCCCCACGAATGACAAAAAAGCCCTCCCAAATTCTCTACCTGTCTAATCCTCAGGTCCACAGCAAGCTGCCTGCCCCAAGCTCCTTCCTGCTCCCCTCTGCCAGCACCTGCTGAGCCCAGGGCCCACAGCCACGGGCAAAGCCAGCTTGTGCCTTAATGGGTGGTCTCCTCTCCTGTCACCTCTGAGAACAGCAGCCCATCTTATTTATCTAGGGCCCCCAGATCTGGCCCAGAGCAGACACATTAATATGCACTCATTGTTGCACTGTGATTAATATAATTTCCTTTAACTCCCCCGTTCCTGAAGCAGGCTCTTGGCTCTCAGATGCTTTTGTTTTTTAATAAATAAAGCCAAAAGGAAACATCCAAAAGCCTTTGCTTTCTCCACAGTGTGTGAGCAGGGGGTACGCAGCCCCCGAGGAGAGGAAGCAGGGCTGAGCAACACAAGCCCCTCATACTCAGCCTTTACAGATGTGGGGCTCACTGCAGGGCTGTGTCCAGGGGTCCTGGGGTATGCGTGGAAGTTGGGAGTGGGGTGGGCAGGAGAAGGTCAGCCATGATTTGTGTCAAGTTTGTGCTCTTCATACCCTGTGAATGGGGGGGCAGGGGAACTGGGGGGAGGGCACAATGACCAGAGAGGGGCCAGGAAGGGGACGGGGCCAGGGGCTGAGGGAGATGACTTAGCCATCCTGAGCCTGTCTCTTTGTCTGGAAAATGGGCCAAGGTCTCAGCTCCTGAGACCCCAGAGACACCCCAGGCTCCACTCAGCTCCAGCTATGGGGTGAGAACTTGAGTCAACCCAGCCAGCCTCTGGGAAGCCACCGCGAGGACAGACATGGGACCAGTCCGCACACACAGGCCCTGTGGGAGCCTCAGGCACTGCCCAGGAGAGGAGGGACCACATCAATGCCTGGGCTTCACCGTGACCTGAGCCAGCGGCTCACATCCATGGCACACATGACGACGAACACGCAACCATACTCCTGAAGTTGTCACTCACCAAGGTGTCACCAGGCTCTGTCAAGCCCCCTTGCCGACCTCCACCCCAAGATGCCCTGCAAGGACACCAGCCTGGCCAGGGTCGAAGCAGTGGGGGCTCACAGCACTGGTCCTGGAGGATCTGCGCAAGCTCCTCTCTCCCCAGCCCTCTCCCCCAGCCCCCCTCCCTTGTCTCTCAGTGCAGCCTTGCAGGGGCTCACTGCACACTTAAGAAGAATGAAGCAACGGAGGCTTAGAAAAGCCAATTCTTTCCCCAGACTCCAAAAGGCAGGCAGGTCACTTGCCCAAGACACAGCCAGTCCCAGGTCCGAACTGGGGCTGCGTTTGGGACCACCAGGCTACTGGGAAAACGCTCAGCCATTCGCTCAGTGCACAGTGACCCAGCTTGAGGGACTGTGCGGTGCTAAGGCTGGTGAGTCCTGGCTTTAACAAACAAAGGGACCCACAGTAAGGGCTCCATCGCTTCCTTGTGAAGAGGACCACAGAGAAGACTCGAGAGGATCCCACAGCTAAAGGACTCCACCTGCACCCAGAAGGTGAGACCTTGCCGGGAACAAGACCGTCACACCAAAATTCAGACTGTCACACTAAACAGGCACAATCCTCCCCTGCCCTGCTAGCTCCCACCGACCTTGGGCTGAGCTCGATGGCCGGGGCTGCCCAGGCCAGCGCTGCCCACTGCCTCTGCCCTTCTTTAATGCAGCTCTTGGGGTTATTGATCGAGACCACGCTGGCTATACAGGATGGTTTAGCTTGGCTTTAAATATCTGGTCCGGTTGGAGCCCTGGGCAAGGGCTCCGCGCCGCTCAGTGCCGTGAGAACATCACGACCACCGTGGCTTGTGTCAGGTCCCCACCCTCCCGGCAGCCCCCCACCACCACCGAGGCCAGGAGTCACTTACCCAAAGGGCCTCACAGCTCAGCCTCCCCCACCTTCCCTGGCTTCAGACAGCATCAGCTCGCGGCCGGGGATCAGTCACAGTAAATAAATTTTTCAGGAAGCCTGAGATCTGCACCAGAGCCCAGCCAAGCTCCCATTTCACATGATATCCACGTCTGGTCTACAGGAAATAAAAGGTGGCCGTTGCTGTGGGCAGAGAAAGGCGGCAAGCATGTCGGGAAGGTGTTTCCTTCCACAGTGGGATGGGGATCCGCTGCTCCTCCAAAGTGCAGAGCCCCCCAGCCCCACCCCCAGTCTCTGACCCACTGTCCCTACAAGTTGGAGCGCGAGCTCAGGCTAACTTCGGTGATTTCACCATCTCAGGCGTCGGGTTATTTTTATTTTCTCAAAGTGGGGTTTTTTCACTACTTTTAGAAAGTGGCAGACGAGGCATGTCTATTATAAAATATTTGTTGCAAAGCACATGCACACGTACGCACGCGCGCACACACACACACACAGACACACACAGTTAGTTGCTCACCACCCCATATCTAGTCCTGTCTGTGTAAAAATCCTCACATCTCCACTGATGGGGGGCAAGAGGGGGGGCCAGGGTGCCTCAGGGAGAGCAGGGATTATGGACTGTGCCTGTGGATTTGCCCCAGTGTGCGTGGGGGCTCTAATGCCTATGGTAGGACCTCAAGACAGCAACATTTGGGACAAACACAATTTGTCCCCATAAACTTCCAAACAAAGCCCCAAAGGAGGACGCCCTTGCCTCAATTCCTAACTCACTTGGAAAGGACCGAGCGTGCCCTAACCCTCTGAACACAGCTCGTGACAGCAGGTGTCCTGTGGTGTCAATCAGGTGAATGAAGACAAGGCACAGGGGGCTAGGCGGGCCCCAAAGACAACACTGGCTGCCCTCCTCAGACAGAGCGGAGGGACAGAGGCAAAGACAGGAGCCACACAAGCCTGGGGCTGCAGAATTGCTCAGACAACCCTCCCTCCACCTGTGGACACCTGGGGCCAGGCTCCTGACTATGGTGATCTCTAGAAAACGCCTGGGACCCAGTGCAGTGGCGTACACCTACAGTCCCAGCTACTCAGGAGGTGGAGGCAGGAAGATCACAAGTTCAAGATCAGCTCAAGCAGAAAAGACCTAGGGATGTGGCTTCCATGGAAAGGGCTTGCCTGGCATGGAACAGGAGACTCCAGGTTCCAGACCCCTACCACAGGGAAGAGGAAGTAGATGGCTGATATCTGTGCCTTCGGAAGGCTCAAGAGGGGTAGAAGGAAACATGGAAGTGGGGGCTACTGGCTGGGCAGCCAAGGCAGCCACGACCATGGGGAGAAATGAGCTTTCCTGCCAGCAGCCTTGAGCACTGCATTCCAGGTGACACACCATGTCAGGACCTTCAGCCAGGAAAACTACATGGACTCTGCATTCCACATGAAGGTCCTCCAGGGGTCTCATCCCTTGGGCCTCACTAGCGCCATCTCTGGATGGTTTGGGAATGACAGGACCTTAACAAGGGTGGCAGTACTTCCATCCCTAAAAGCCACGGGCCAGGTCTGTCCCAGAGAATCCTGGACCAAGTGCTGGATGAGAGCCTCAGAGGGCTGAGGGTGCGGAGGCGGCACGGGGACCCCTCCCTGTGCCCCACACACCCAGCAGCAACGGCACCACAGACTTCATTAAAAGCCCTGGTCAGTGAGGGCTTCTAATAATAGACGGCCCCTCATTAACTATGGAAGATCTGAACAGTGATCACCCCGATCAATATGTTCTGAGATCTCATCGTGAAAGAAGACTGCAAGAAAGAATCGGGTCAGCATGCCCGCTGCCCTTGATCGAGGACACACGCGACCCTCCCGGCCCCATGCACGGGGGCCAGTGACAGCGCACGTGTGAGCCACGAGGCCTCGCCCATGGCCGGTGCCCCTGGTGGCTGTGAGGCGAGGATCACAGCCACTCAGGAGTCTGCCCTGCTGCTCCGCAGGCCACCTGCAGGGACCCAACTAAGCACAGACTGGGGCCTCAGACTCCTCTGCTGGCCACATGGGGCCTGACCCCAGGCCCGACCCCCCTTCAAGGCTCTGCCACCCTGGAATGGCCTTCAGGGGTCCCTCCAGCTCTACCCTCCATCCACACATGACACACACTTGTCCATTTCCTGTCTTCCCTGATGTATAGCTCAGCTCCAATAGCCCTGAAGCTAAGACCAGAAGGGCAAGAAGATTCATGAGGCCAAGTGGCCTAGAGGAGACAGACTAAGGAAGGTCACAGGCACCTGGAGGACCCCAGGGATGGTTTGGATGTTTCTTCTCGCCATAGCAGAAGCTTCTGGAGGGTTACTAAGCTAGCAAGCAGTGTTTTAAAAAGATGTCTTGAAACTGGGTGCCAGTGGCTCACATCTGTAATCCAAGCTTCTCAGGAGGTTGAGATCTAAGGATCGTGATTCACAACCAGCTGAGCAGGAAAGCCTGTGAGACTCTTACTCCAATGAACTACCAAAAGCCAGAAGTGGAGCTGTGGCTCAAGGGTAGAGTGCTAGCCTTGAGCGGAAATCTAGGGGTTCAAGCCTCAAGATTGGTATGCACTCACAAAAAAGTATGTC
The DNA here is from genome assembly GCF_031878675.1 of Megascapheus bottae. Classification (NCBI taxonomy): domain Eukaryota; kingdom Metazoa; phylum Chordata; class Mammalia; order Rodentia; family Geomyidae; genus Megascapheus; species Megascapheus bottae. Next base: position 4,255,364 of record NC_143536.1, on the reverse strand, counting down.
TGGAGATTGGTGTGGATGGGGCCTGGGCGCCCCCAGGCCCTGCGGTTATCCCAGGACAGGGTGACGGGTGGCATTTACACAGTGAGTGGCAAGCTCCAGCCCCTCTCCTCTCGCCATCCTGCTTTTAAAATAGAAGTTGCCTGTGAAACTGCAAATAATTCATTGCTGAGAGTCCTTAAAATGTTCACAGGTATTTAAAATGCTATATAATCAAGTTCACAAAAATATAAAGTGTAAGTGTTAAGGTACTTTAATGCTCTAATTAAAGCAGACCACTTCTGGCCTGGCCCGGCCTCCTGTTTACTATTTCCGTAACAGCCTGCAGCCCGTTCTAGAGGAAAAAAAAAAAGCTCTTTCCCCCTTTTTTCAGTTGGCCTTAAAAAGGGGGAAGAAAAAGAAAATAATGAAGTTCATTCTCTCTGGTGCTCTTCAAACACTGAAAACTCACACGGCCTCTCAAAATTCCCTCTGTCATTACCAGCCAAGGCAGGGGTGAGGGGAGCCCCTCTGCCTCCTTCCTCCACCGTGAGCAGACAGCCCGGCGGGGAACGTCGTCTTCCTGTTCCTGGAACCCCGTACCCTCTCCCCAGCACCTATGTGGGCTACAGTGACGGCTCAGTGCCTTGGCTCATGCTGGGCCCTGGCCTTTCCCCACAGCAGGTTCTGTGTGGCCTTCTGGGCTCAGTTGGAGAGTGGCCGTGTCCAGCCCAGTCTGTACTCCAGGAATTCACTCTTCTCCTACTCCACCCTAACCTGGATGGCTGCAGGTCTGCCCCCACCAAAAACCTAACTAATAACAGTCAACCAAAAGTGGGTCGGTCACCTTGGGGGGCGGAGGGGAGTTTGGCCTAGTGGTAGAGTGCTCGCCTAGCATGCACGAAGACCCACCCAGGTTCAATTTCTCTGTACCACATACATAGAAAAAAGCTGGAAGTGGTGCTGTGGCTCAAGTGGTAGAACACTAGCCTTGTGGAAAAGCCCAAGGACAGTGGTTAGGCCCTGAGCTCAAGGCCCAGAACTGGCCCCAAAAAAAAAAAAAAAAGTGGGTCACCTTGGAGATGGTGGCACTTGGCCTCGTCTCCCTGCCAGTGCCAGGCTCCTGACTAACGGAGGCTCCAAACCCCTGCCCCAGGAACACCGTCACCTGTGCACCTGGCTGGACCCCTCAGCTAGTTGTAAGCGCCAGCCTGGAGCTGGCCCAGGGCCCCTCCCAGGAGCACAGAATGTATTAGCCCTGGGAAGAGGTTCCTGCTCTTCCGTGCCCTCCTGTCCCTGCCCCAGGGCCCTTGCCCAGCAGCAGCCTCCTGGCTCCCACACAACTTGGCACCACAGACTTGGCTCACCCCCCTCAACAGTCTACTGTGCATCTACTACATTGCCAAATGCCATTTAAAGTGCTTGAGGCACAGCAGTATGCAAAGCAGACAAAAATGGCTGCCCATGTGGGGCTGGCATTTAAATGGGAGGATTGGTGAACAGAAAAATGGGTACAGAGTTCAACCACAACAAGAGCTACGGAGGACGAACAAGAGACAGTAACAGGCATGTGAGTGTGTGCGTGTGTGCATGTGAGCGTGTGTGCATGCATACGTGTGAGTACAAGCATGCACATGTTACAGTGGCAGGAGGACGTCTCTGGAAAACTTAGCTTCCAGCAACCACCAGCCAAAGTGAAGGAGCAAGGAAACACGCACATGAGAAAAGACAGCGGCAGCACAAAGGCCCTGAGGTCAGTCTGTGCAGAGCACAGGGAAAAGGAGACTGGGTGTTATTGTCATGTCTACCTTGCACTTGAGAAAACAAAGCCCAGAGGACAAAAGCAACTTGGCTCTGGTCACAGGGCAGGCAAGTAGACACAGGACTAGAACCTACAAGACTTGATTAGATGTTTGCGTGAGATCCATCTGGGAGTGGTTCCACGCACCACACCTGGCCTGGCCACACCTGAGGGGCCTGTTCATAACACAGAGCACTGTGAAGAGTTACCACCCCCTCCCCCTGCCAACGAGGCCCAGAACCTTGCAACTGGACCTCAGGGGCCTGGGGACATTGGCATGCACACTCACACAAGCCTGTCAGCCCTGGGGAATCGGTGCCATCAAGGCATGTGCCCATGTGAAGCTAAGAAATAAAGCCAACGGTCATGGGACGTAGTGCAGAGTGTGGGGATGAAATCTGCTCCTCAGACCTGCCAGTTCTGCCAAACCCACAACCAACAAGCAGAAGCCCTGCCTGGCTGAGGGGAAGGGAGGGAGGTCAGGCCTTGCCGTGGGTCCTCAGGCCCTGCTGTGTGACTTGGGGCAAACCACTGCCCTCTCTGGGCCTCATCAGGGTGGCAATGTCCACGTGGGTGTCACAGTGTGTCTCCAGTGGCAATTTCCACCAGATAAAATGCCGGAGGCACAGAGAAAGCCAATCGCCCCCTCTCCACGCCAAGACCCCATTCCCAGGGGCAAGGCAGCTTCTTACCAGCCCTTCTACAAGGCTCTATGCCAACAGCTCTGTACCAAGGACAATCTGAGGTCACCGGATTACCAAAGGCGTGCTGAGATGCGACACCCTCACCTGATTCACAGCCCAGGCTCCCACCTCTCTGCCACCCACTTCCACATGGTCCGCTTAAGACAAGTCAGAAGTGGGGTACTCCCCACAGGCTGCATACTGGCTCCTTTCCAGCCACCTGGCTCCCGGCCCCTTCCTGGCCCCATCATCAGTCCAGCTGCCTGTGGCCCTGCTCCTCTTTTCCTCAGGCCCCTCCTGACTCCAGAAAATGGAGTACTCTGAGCACTCCAGCATAGCCCTCCTCCCTCCGCAAGCCTGCCCTCCGCTTCACAGAAGCCTTCACTGGCAGGGACGTCCATCTCCCTGCCACACCCACTCTGATGCCAGCACAGAGCCTGGTAGGGCAGCGGGCACTGCCTGTTTGCTGCCTGTAAATGAACCCACAGAGGCTAATTCAGTGTCTCCTTCCCATCATTTCCATGTCACTGCTGTAAAAACCTCACAGGAGAGCCAGGTACCAATGGCTCATGCCTATAATCTTAGCTACTCAGAGGCTGAGATCTGGGGATCGCAGTTCAAAGCCAACCAGAGCATTAAAATCTGTCTCCAATGAACCACCAAAAAGGCAGGAGTAGAGCTGTGACACAAGTGGTTGAACAGAAAGTTCAGAGACAGCATCCAGGCCCTGAGTTCAAGGTCCGGGACTGGCACAAAAACAGAACAAAACTAAAAACCACAGAGGACCAGGCTGGGGGGTCCTGGCAGCCCCACAGTGGCCCAGGCCTGGGCCACCTTAGGGCACAGCCTGGTCTCCCTTTGTGTCCTCCTGTTTTGCTGTCTCTCTTCATTGGCAAGTAAATGCTTTTCTCATCAATACAGACAAAGAGAAAAGGAACCCTGGAGCTGGGGGTCTGCCCAGAACAGATGGGGGGGGGTTCTCCATCATCACAAGGGGAATCAAACTCAGCCTTTTGAGGCAAGCCACAACCCGGTCAATTTCTGTCAGGAGGAGGGGGCAGGGGTGGGAATTTGCGTATGCCCCCCCTTCCAAAAAAAAGCAAACACTCTTGTAAATAAAGCCCGCCCCGTCCTGTCTCCACAATGCAGCCCTTATTGAGTGAGTCAGGTGTTTGGCTGATTAAAAATTGATCCATTTCAAAATCTAATCAACAGAATAGGATTCTTTCATTCGTTATCCAGAGAGCTGTTGACATCGAAAACCAAACCTGGTATTAACCCATGAACTCCGGTGACCCATTCCCCGCCCTTCCCAGGGCTGTAAATTAGTCCATGGTCCAAGGCTGGGGCCAGCTGGCCTGATGGATTTAGACTGAATCCAGGGGTTCAGGTCGATGGCGTGGCCCGGCCAGTCCCCAGAGGCTGGGGGTTCAGGACTGAGAGACTGAGGGCCATGATTCCGAATGTATCAGCAGGGCCACGAGGCCTCGGCTCGGCTGTCCATTTGATGGAAAAGCATCTCCAGCTTCCCTGAATGGTCAGGGCCTTGGGAGACTCGGGGCTTGGGAAGGATATTTCTAACACCCGAGTTCATAAATTATTTCCCTTGAACTACAGGAGAGGAACACATAAATAATGAGCGCACAGTGGCCCTTTGTGAACAAAATCAGGCAACAAGTCCTCAAATCTCCCTCCCCCTGGGGAACAGCCTGGTCCCAGTGGGATGACACCAGAGTCACTGAACCGCAGTGGGGTGTCTATCCAGTGGGGCTCACGGGCCTTCTCCCCAACTTCCAATCTCTCTGGCTTTGATGAGTCCTCCTCTGGAGTCTGTCTTATCAAAAGGAGAGTAAAAGCTGGAAGCCAGTAGCTCAGGCCTGTAGTCCTAGCTACTCAGGAGGCTGTCGTCATAGAATTAGGGTAGAAAAGTTCAATGAATCACCAGAAGAGCCAGAAGGAGAGCAGTGGCTCAAATGGTTGAGTTCTAGCTTTGATTTGAAAAGGCTAAACAAGGCACAGAGCCCTTAGGTTAAGCTTCGGTCCTGGTCCAAAAAGGATAAACATAAAAGACAATTCGGGGGCAGGGAAGAGTCAGGGGGCCTGAGTCCAGGTCCCCCGCCAAGCATCTAGGAGGACTAAGCTTGGTGCTGCAGCAGCAGAGGCTCACCCCTTCCACCCCACCTCCTCATTGGTCAGCAAGCCCACCACACCTCACCACATAGCAGGCAGGAAAGAAAGCACCTGCTGTGCCCCCAGTACTACTGTGTTTGTTTTGCTTTTGGTTTTGTTTTGGTGGATCATAGGGCTTGAACTCAGGACTCAGGCGCTGTCCTGAAGCTCTTTTGCTCAAAGGTAGTGCTCTACCACGGTGAGCCACCGTGCCACTTTCAGTTTTTAAGTGGTAAATTCTCACGTGGACTTTTTAGCCAGGGCTGGCTTTGAACCTCGATCCTCAGATCTCAGCCTCCTGAATAGCTAGGATTACAGTCCTGAGCCTCTGGCCCAAGGCTAGTGTGCTTTTTGCTATGACAGCCCGAGTCAGCTGAGAACTCCCTCCCTTCCCTGCTCTTGTCCCTCTGGCCTTCCCAACCAAGTCTCCAACTGGCACTCTGTAACAGAAGACTCCTGGGGACCCGGGAAAGTGCCCAGATGACAGGTAGCTGGATCTGAAGCTGGTGAGGAGCAGAGCCGTCATTAGTCGCGCTAACTCTGCAGCGGGTTACGAGTGAGCCTCAGATGTCTCAGTTTAAAATGGGATGTGAAGAATGTCAGCCTCACGGAATTCATTTAGTGCCATGCCCGGCAGACCGTAATTCCTGAATAGATGCTGGCTGCTGCCACCATCGCCACAGCCTCCCACTTGCTCAGTAGCGTTGCTGTGCTGTCTCCAGTGACACCAGAGCCGCTGGGGCCTGAGTGAGCCCAGGCGGGACGCCGGGGGCCCTGAGCTCCTCCTCACTCCGCTGCTAGCTGGCGCGCCGTCCCCAGTCCAGCCAGGCCGGCCGGCAGCGAGTCCCCTCGTCAAACAAGTACACAAACAACGCGACTCGTTCGCTGCACCTGCCCGCGAACCCGTCCGCAGCCGCGGGAGGACGCGGAGGGAGGAGCGCGCCCGCGCGGCCCGGGCTGGGAGGGGAACGCGGGCCGCGGCCCCCGCCCCGCCGCCGAGGCTCTGCCCCGAGTGTGGGCAAAGTTGGGGGGCTCCGGGGCCCCGGTCCAACGCCCGGCAGAGCCCCGGGCCGGACGGAGGACCCGCCCCGGCGTGCGCAGCCGCCCTGCAGGCGGGGACGCCCGGCGCCTCGAGCCGCTGAGGGGGCCCCGGTCCCTCAGGGCCCGACCTTACCTGAGCAGGCCGCGGAGTGCCGGGCCCGGCCCCGCCGCAGGGTCCGCCCTCCGTTCCTCGAAGTACGACAGGTCCCCAGGCCCGGCCGGCTGCTGCGGCCAGCGCCCGCCGTCTCCCGTCCTCTCCCTTCCAAGAACTGAGATCAATGCGGCGGCGGCCGGCCGGGGCCAGCTGCCCGGAGCCAAGTTCACGTGCGGCCCGCGGGGCGGGGCGGAGTCATCGGGGGCGGGGCGGGGCGGGGCCAGGCGGGGAGGAGCCGAGCCAGACTGCAGGGGCCGGGCGGGGCGGGGCCGGGAGGAAGGAGGGGCGGGGCCGGGAGGAAGGAGGGGCGGGGCCGGGAGGGGCGGGGCCAGGAGGAGGGACGAGCCGAGCCAGCCTGCAGGGGCCGGGCGGGGCGGGTCCAGGAGGAGGGAGGGGCGGGGCCAGGGGCGGGGCCAGGAGGAGGGAGGAGCCGAACCAGGCTGCAGGGGCCTGGCGGGGCGGGGCCAGGGGCGGGGCCAGGAGGTGGGAAGGGCGGGGCCGGGAGGGGCGGGGCTAGGCGGAGGGAAGGGCGGGGCCGGGAGGGCGGGGCCAGCCATTGGACCAGATGCTGGGCGGGACTCGCGGAGGGCGGGGCGGTCCTGGTGGACCTGATCCACCCTGTCGGAACCTCCATGGGGACAGACGAGGGTCAGGGGTCTATAAGCCAGATTTGGTAGTTTCCTGCCAAATGAAAGCTATCTGACACTGGGCACCCAAGGATCTCTCATAGGAGAGACAGCAACTAATCACAGCCTGGTCCGCCCTCGCCGCGTGCCACGCCCTGCGCCACGGGCCACACCATCCTTAACTGACCCGGGCCTTGTTCGCTCCCTGTCTTATTAATGAAGAAACTGAAGACCAGAGAGGTGAAACGACGCTGGGCCTGATGGCTCACGCCTGTAATCCCAGCTACTCCTCGGGAGGCTGAGATCTGAGGATCGAGGTTCAAAGCCAGCCTGGGCACAAAAGGACCTGAGACTCTCAACTCCAATTAATCGTAGAAAACCGGAAGTGGGGATGTGGCTCAAGGGGTAGGGGGGCAGTCTTCAGCTGAAGAGCTCAGGGAGAGTGCCCTGGCCCAGAGTTCAAGCCCCACAACAGGAAGGAAGGGAGGGAGGGAGGGTGAGAGGGAGGGAGGGAGGGAGGGAGGGAGGGAGGGAGGGAGGGAGGAAGGAAGGAAGGAAGGAAGGAAGGAAGGAAGGAAGGAAGGAAGGAAGGAAGGAAGGAAGGAAACCACTAAGCCAAAGTCACACAGCAACAGAGGCAGAGCCAGGTGTCAACGAGGGGAGTCAGACCCTGAAGTGGGTGCAGACTGCAATGCTTTCCAGCTCTCTCCTCAAAGAAATAACAGAAACCAAGCACCAGTGATGCATGCCTGTAATCCTAGCTATTCTGGAGGCTGAGATCCAAGGATTACAGTTCAAAGCCAGCCTAGACCGACAAATCCAAAACAGTTACCTTCAATTAACCAGCAAAACCCTGGAAATAGAGCTGTGGCTCAAGTGTTATCAGAAAAAGAAAAGCTGAGCAAGGGTGAGAGGCCCTGAGTTCAGGCACACGGGAGCAGTGGTTGGGTCGCATCCCTACCACCAAAGCCAACCATAGAATTTGCACAGGTATAGGAGCTCACTGCTTCGTGTGGAAGCAGAGAAAGCAACATTCGGACTTCACAACCCCAAGTCCTTCAGGGTGTGACTATATTTAGAGATGAGGCATTTAAAGAGGTATTTAAGGTAAAAATGAGGTCACCACAGTGGGCTCTGATCCAATCTAGCTGCGATCAGCATGCAGACATGCGCAGAGCAAGGCCACATGGCTCAGGGAGATGATGTGCACCAGCCACAGAGAGTGAGCAGACTCAGAAAGAGCCAGCCCTGTCCCCGATGTGACTTTGGCCTCCACACTGTTGTCTGAGTCACAGCCTGTGCAGGGAAGGTTTGTACTGTGGTAATGTCTACGCTGGGCATTGATGGGTGCATAGGAGCCCACTGGATGGGTGGTACATGGAAATTCACCATGAGTGGGGGGGGTCACAAGGAAGGGAGAGGACGCAGTGGTATAGAAGCTATCCTAACTCAGTCCTGGCTGGAGCCTGGCCATGCAGAGGACCTGCCAGCATAGATCAGAAGGAAAGAACGTTAGTTTGCTTAGGTCCTACTACATGGCAGGTCCTACTATGTGTCAGGCACCATACGGGAGAATTGTCTTTCATCAGCTCCACTGCACAGATGAGATCACTGACTGAGGATGGCAGGGCTGTTATCTGAACTCAGACCTAGTCTTACTCCAGAGAGACTCTGAAATTGGCCATTCCCTTCCCACTCACAAGACAGCCACAGAGGGAAGCCAAGGTGCTGCTGGAGCTGCCAGCCTTGCAGTGAGCACACAGACACAAACAGAAGGTGGCAGAGTAGAAGGGAGGACAGGTGAGCTACAAAGCCATGGGAGCCAGCACACACCAGCTGCTCCCCAGCCCCGAAGAGCCCAACACCTCAGCCTTCTGGGGAGAAATAATAAAAATAAATAAAACGCTGGCTGGTGCCAGGGTCTCCACAGACACCCCGGGTGACACTTCACCGCCACACTCGCCGTGTGGCCTGGCTGGCTGGCTTTTGTACACTGTCACTCGGTGCGTGGTGACAGTCATTTGGGTTGGAGGAAGTCATCCCCGGTACAAATCCAGGAAAGGAATCAAAGGAGAAAGGGAAGAACAACTCCAAGAAAATTAGAAAAAGTGGCAAGTGGGTAAACTGCACGCAAAGCAATTGAATCCGAGGTAAGTGATTTGAGGGACGGGAGCCTAGGCAGAGAGGCAGCAGGTGTGGCAGGCTCAAGGAGACACGGGGGCGTGGTGAGTGTCTCTGGCCACTTTTAATATCCAGTGAATCAGACCAGCTGGGTTACAGTGTGACAGGGAGAAGGGATTTGGAGCCAGGCACTGGTGGCTCATGCCCATAATCCTAGTGACTCAAGAGGCTGAGATCTGAGGATCACTGTTCAAAGCCAGCCCAGGAAAGAGAGTCTATAAGATTCTCATTTCCAATTAACCACCAGAAAACCAGATGTGGTGTTTTGGCTCAAAGTGGTAGAGCACTGGCCTGAGCAAAAGAACCCAGGCCCTGTGTTCAGGCCCCATATAAGATTTTTTTTAAAAAGAGGGGGGGACGTCAGAGTCTTTGGGGGCTTTTCTAAGGACACTAACACCCAAAGATAGAACTGTCTCACTCTGTCCAAGCTCTGCTCAAACTCCCGACAGCAGGAACCGGGAGTGTAGCCTAGTGGTAGAGTGCTTGCCTAGCATGCACAAAGCCCTAGGTTCAATTCCTCGGTACCACATACACAGAAAAGGCCAGAAGTGGTGCTGTGGCTCAAGTGGCAGGGAGCTGGCCTGGAGCAAAAAGTGTCTAAGAGCAGTGGCCAGGCCCTGAGTTCAAGCCCCAGAACTGGCAAAAAAAAAATCTGAGTTTTGCCTTGAGCTGGGCCCTGGCTCTCAGCGTGGAGGTTCCAATTATAGGAGACAAAAGCTTAATCTCTACGAAGGACTGAGGTGAACTGGAATGGAGCCATGGAGAGTGAAGAAACAGGCTTTGGACATGACTCAAGCTGGGCCGTTGCTCTTGGTCGCTTCCTGCAGACATCTTTGCCTGTGTCAATAAACCTGGCAGCTCTAGGTTTCCATCCAACATTTTGGCTAGACTACAAATACAAGACTCTTCATTCTGCTCCAGTGAGGCACCCTAGGGAAGTCTCTGATTGGACCAGCTTGAGTCGTGACTTCCCATTGGCTCAAGCACGACAGCGGGAGCAATGGCAGCTCTCTGGCTTGAGTTGTACAGGAGCAGAGATGCAGTCCCCATGAAGACGTGGGGCAACGTGGATGCCCTACAGCTCATCCGCTGCACAGCGCTCCTGCCCGCGGCCTAAGTATGCCACTCAGGGCCCCTCAGGGCCTGCCCACTTGCCCGGCCTGACTTCTCCAAGGTCACTGGCACACAGGTCCACCACCATGGCCACACCATCACCAACAGTCAGGGAACACTCACGGACCAGGTGCTCTGTGACATCCTGGCAGCAGCCAGCCCTCTGCCATTCACCCCCCGGGCAGACCCTCAGAGCAGCCAGGGGTGGACAGCGCTGTCCAGCTGGAGCTGGAGTTGAACCTGAGTGCGCATGCCAGGAGGGAGCCCTGGTCTGTGCCTCTATCACACTTCTAGGGATTGCTGGCCCCAGGACCCTGAGGGATGCACTAAAAAAATAAATAAAGGAAAAGTTCATTCTCGCTCAGTAATACTGTTGGACATTTAGCAAAAGTAAACACAAACTCTCTCGAGCACAGGAGTAAACAGACCATGACCTTCGGATCGGCCCAGGATCCAATCCAGGATCGAATCATTGGTTAAAAAAAAAAAAAAAAAATTGCTTCCAGCCGCTTTTACACATGCGCAGAGCCGGGGTTGTGTAAGAGGGACTTCCGAGAGACTCAGAGCCAGATGCTCCTGTTTATGACTGGCTGATTCCTGGTGTGACTGGAAACCCAGGTGTCGAGGACTAAGATGCAGCCGTGGACTAAGGTGAACTCGTGAGGGCAGATCAGACCTGAGACCCTCACCAAGCCCAAGAATTCCACACAGACTCTGAAAGCACCAGTGAGATGGGCCCACGCTCTGAAATGCTTGGAACTTCAATTAAGAGTAGTGGCGCAAGGCGCCAGTGGCTCACACCTCTCAGAAGGCTGAGATCTGAGGATCACAGTTCCAAGCCAGCTCAGGCAGGAAAGTCTAGGAGACTCTGATCTCCAGTGAACCACCAAAAAGCCAGAAGTAGAGCTGTGGCTCAAGTGATTGAGTACCAGCCTTAGGTGAAAAAGTTAAACAAAAACACAAGGCCCTGAGTTCAAGCCCCAATACTGGCAGCAAGAGCAAACAAAAGCACAAAGTATGACAATGGTGGTGGCAACACGTGAGTCCTGCTGTGTGTCAGGCTCTGGGCCCGTGCTTGCTGCAGGCTGAAGCCTTTCCATGGAGCATTGGCCATGAGGTGGAGGCCTGCAGTTCAGAGCACGAAGACAGAAGTGACGTAGCCATTTCAGGGAACACGATCATGTTTCACCACGCCTGGCATCGGCCCAGATACCAGCTACCTTACGTGGTGGGCGCCTGGCTCATGGGTGGCAAACACATTTCCCCATTGCTTCAGAATGAGCAATATTTACTTACTCAGTCGAACGCCATGGCGAGTACAGAGCTCGGAAGCCACTGCGCCTTGGTATTTGGAGCCATTATGAGGTGCAAGACTCGGGAGCTGCCAGGCCCCCCCCTGCCCCGCCTCCCGCTCCCAGCCTCTCTCACCAGGAGCCCTGCCAGGCCCACCCAGCATTTGGGTTGGTTTCCTCGGTTGTGGTTTTTGGATCTTTCTCTTGTTCACAGCCCCTGGGTAACTCGTGAATGGCAGCAGGTAACATACACTTGGCCCCCCAGCCACTCCCTAGCTACCCAGGAAAGGGCTCCTGCCCCTACACTGACCTGTTTGCCTTCTAGACCCAGAGACGGCAGGCCTGAGAGGTGGGCCAGGAGTTAGCCGTGGAAGAGCCTGTCCAGCCCCTTCTCCACCCCAGGCTCTGAGCCTTTAACCCTCTCCAGTGCTATACCTCTTCTGTCCTCCCACTCTCTGTCCCACCCTTCCCCACCGTCCCTTGTTGTGTTCACCCACCCCAGGACCTTTGCACATGCGGGTTCCTTCCTCTGATTAGACTGCCAGCCACACCCCATATCACTTGGCTAACTCAGGTGTCCTTCCCTGACTCCCACCTCTTCTTCCTTGCATCTTTGCTAGGGATTTGCCATTTTCCCTGTGTGATGATTAAGGCTGTACACGCATGAACAGCACCAGCATCAGGAGGCAGAGACCACGTCACTTCTGTCCCAGGGTGTCACAGACCACGGCCCCTCCAGTGAACAGTCTCTTCTAGGCCCCAGCCCTGTCCTCTGCTTCCTCAAGGCCCATCACAGCTTCTGGAACCTTCCATACCTAACATCTGGTTCTTTGCAGAGAACCAGGGTCACATTTCAAGCCCAGATAAATATTTAATCACAAGTCAAGGCTGATGAGGCTTCAGCCAGCGTGGCCCTGTGCAGGCTAGCGCAGCGAGGAGTCTGCTCACAGAAGGCCCCCAAGGGGGGCCCACACCCACGGGCCCTGATGGGCCCTCACCTCCCACCCCCACCCTGGCACGGCCCGAGGAAAACAGCCAGGGAGCAGGAAGCCAGACACAACCAGAGCCAACCCTAGGTGCTCACGGTGGGGTGATCTTGACTTCAATGCCCAGACACTGACTTCTGCCTCCAGGAGTGGGGAGGGGGGGCGCTCCAGACAGCAGGAGCCCAAGCCAACTCCAAGGCCACAGGCCCTCCTGCCCCCTCACCCTCCTGCTGAGGACAAGGCTGAAGATGCAGAAGCAGAGCCCAGGGAGAGTGAAAAACAAAGTCACACGAGGTGTGGACACGTCCGCCTGGAATCCCAGCTACCTGGGAAGTGGAGATAGGATGCCCCGCTCAGGCAACACTGTGATGCCATGTCAAAAAAACAAGCTGGCGGAGGGCTGGAGGCATGGCTGGAATGGTAGCATGCCAGTCTAGCAAACGTGGACTGAGATTCACATCCCAAGGGGGGAAAACGGTGGCTGAGAGGGTTCTGGCCTGTAACCCCAGCTATGCCGGAGGTAGAGCTCAGAGTCTTGGTCTAGGCTGGCACTGACGAAAGGCCTGAGGCTCTACTTCAAAACTATCGAAAGCACAAAAGCTAGGAGCATGACTCAAGTGGTAGAGTGTCTGCCCAGCAAGGCTCTGCGTTCACGCCTCAGTACCACCAAAAACCATAATAATAAATAACCACAAGCGTGCCATCCTAGAGAGGCAGGCAGAGCTGGGGCAGGGTGGGGCGAGTGCCAGGCTGGGGACGGCAGGCAGCAGATACAAGAGCCCCAGCCCGCCGCCCTCGGGGCCCAACCTCCTTCCTGCTCACAGCAACAAATGAACACTCCCAGTCCGCCTTCCCCCTGCCACCCATGCCCCCAACCACACGGCACCCCAAGTTCCCAGAAGCTCGGCTGGTCCCTAACCAAGCAAACAGGAAAAATAGAGACAAGAGGGAGAGGCGGACAGGACCTGGGCCGTGGCGAGCAGGGAGCCTGTGAGCGCATGTGTGTGACTCTCGTGCCCTTCCACGGGGAGGCCTCTAGCCGCCCTGGAGGCTGTGGGCCCAGGGAGGGTGGAAACTCTTCCTCCAGGGTCTGGCCACGTCAGGGTGAGATCGCTGCTTCCCACAACCCAAGGCCAGCGCATGCAGGATCGGGTCGGCCAGACAGGCGCAGGCTGCCCTCTCCCGAGGGCCTTGAGTTAAGACGCTGTGCACGTGGGAATACGGGAGACCGCCACGCGCCAGGAGACAGCCAGGCTGACAGAGAAGGCGAGGGAGACTGCCGGGCAAAGACAGAGCCAGGCAAAGCTGCTGAGGTCAGAGGCATGCGTTTGGGCAGTAGGGAGTCCAGTAAAGGATGAGATTTGGGGTGCAGGGTGGAGAGACAAGCTGCGGAAAAACCAAGGTCAAACTTCACCCCTGGAGCAACAGGGAGCAGTGAACGTTCTCAGGCAGACAGAGGGCAGTCACCCGATCTGGCCTTTCAGTAAAGATCAATTGTGACAGAGCTCAGAGTCCAGCAGGCCTGGCTTCAGCCTTGGAATCAAACAGGACACAAGGACCTAACACGCTCACCGTCACCTCCCCCCAAAGCTACAAAAAAAAAGGCCTGCCTGGGCCCTGGGTGTGGGTTATGGTGGGGCAGAGCCCCTCCTCCATCCAGGGCCTCCACAGCCTCCACACAGAGCCCCAACTCAGATCTGTCCCAGCCAGGCCTGAGCCCCCGGCTCTCTGGTGAGACCCCTCAAGGTACTTCTCCCATCTTTAGGAGAATCCTGCCTCCTCCAGTGGCCTCAAGGACAAGTGCCAGGCCCCTCTCGTGCTAGGGGACAAACTGGGAGGGGCAGCAAAGGGAGATGAGGAGCGGGGGGGGGGGGGAGACTAGGGACCCCCACTGGAGACAAAGCACTCAGGTATCAGGCGGTAGCCCCATCCCCTTCTGTCCGCAGGGACCCTGGCCTGGCCAGGGCTAAGCCAGTCTCCATGTCTGGGAAGGCCTAAAGTGGGCTCTCCTTGGCTCAGGCCCAGCCAGCTGAGCAGGGGCCATCGCTTTCGAGAAAAATGTGGGACCGCACCCTCAGTCACCTTCCCCGGCGACAGATTTGAGAAGCCTCTCTCCCTGTATCACTCTGTCTGTTTCTGTGCCTCAGCATCTCTGTCTCTCTGTGCACATATCTGTCCCTGCCTCTGTCTCGCTCTCTCACTCTTTTCTCTCATCTTCCCCCTTCCTCCCCAGCCGGGGTGAGGTGTAAAAATCTCCCAAGATCCCAATTTGAAGGGAAGCTGGATCCCGCTGCACAGGCGGGAAGCTGCAATCAGACGGTTTTGAAGATCACGGAGCATTAGACCATTCCCAACTGGGTTTACTAATCAAACAGCCAAATCCTTCATAACCAGCAGATCCCTACAGGGCAATTAAAGCCTTCCCTTTTAAAACACTTGCCACACTGTCTGGGGACGGAAAGAAAAATTTGCAAAATTCATTTGATAAATTAGCCAGGGAAAAAAAGAAAGGAGTGAATCAAGCTTTGTTCTTTTCATTTTTTTTTAATTATGGAATTCACAATGCCTGAATAATGTTTAATAAGAACTATGAAAATTCCTAACAGTATTACAACATAACACAAAAGAATTAACCTGGTTACCGTGAAAAATTGCATATTTAATTAAGAACAGAGAGTTCAAAACTATCCAGAGATTTGGAAAGCGCTGTTGCCGGAGGGGTTGAATTACACGCTCCGCCATCACCCAGGTGTCCCCATTAAGTGACTCTGGGCAGATGACATCAAATTCATTTCAAAAGCACCAGAAACCAAGCACTCACTAGGGTCGTTCCAGCAAAAGGAACTGCCCTGCTGCTGCAAATCAGACCCCTTGTTGATAAAGGCAATAATTAAAGAATAATGTTAATTAGCTGCTTTTATTTGAAGAAATGCACAGGAATTGGAGGCCTTTCAGCTTGCCAGGCAACCACTCCCCCTCTTTCTGGAAGAAGAGGAGCCATTGTGGGGGCCTCAAGGTGGGAGGGGAGGGGACAGGGGAACAGGACAGGAGGACAGGGCTGGGGATCAGGGCTGGGGGACAGTACAGGTGACAGAGCCTAAGGAGAAGATGGGGGACAGGACTGGGGACAGGACGGGGACAGGGCAAAGGGACAGGACAGAGTGGATGGCTGGAGGACAGGATAAGGGACAAGGAAAGGGAACAGGATGGGGGAGGGGTACGGGACAGGGAGACCAAGCAGGGGACAGTATAGATGCCAGGCGAGTAGAGAAAGAGAGATGGCCCTCCGTAGGGAAGGCGTGGCCCCTGTGGCCCACACCAAGGCCCTCAGTGGGCCGCCCCAGGGACAGGGAAGATGGCGTCCGGGCATCGCAGGTACAGGGCCGATTCCTAAGGCCACTGTGCCTCTGCGGACACCTGCTGTCATGTCCACTGACCCCAGCTTCCTGTCCTCCTCACTACCCAGCTACTTCCGGTCCTGCTCCTACAAACAGCATCCTCCTGTCACACCTCACCCAGCCACTTCTGTCACCTTCATTCTCTTTACACAGCCTCCTGTCCCACTTCCTCAGCAGGCACTCCTGGTCGCACAACCCCACATACCATTTCCTGTCACACTCAAGACACAATCTTTCACCAAGTCCTGACTGTCACCCTCCTCTAGCCTGCGCCAGGCCTCTCCCAAGGGCTCTTGTCCCTGAAGTCCGGGTCTCCTCAAGGACTTGGGGTGACCGCTGGGAGCCCCAGGCAGGTGGTGGCCGCCCCCCACCACGACCCACTAGGGAGCACCATGTTGAGGGGATGCAGGAGGACACCGGTGACACCGGGGAGCCCGAGTGCTGGTTTCTGAGCTGAGGCTCAGCTGCCAATCCCAGCCACCAGAGGTGGCCCACCTGGACACCCGTACTCCGACGTGCACGCACACACCGCCATGCCCGCCTGCGGGGAGGGGTTCTGTGGAGCCGAAGAGCTGCTATGACGGACAGCACCAACCCAACACGCACACGCCCGGGACCCTGGCGCGTCAGAGGTGTCACTGCCACGGGTGACCATGGCCCTCCCCAGAGAGCCACCCACCTGAGCCCCAACCCTCGGGAGATGCCCTGGATGGGGACAGGAGACCAGGGCAGCCTGCACACACAGCTGGCCACCGAGCGCACTGCCTACCAGGACGAGGCGCAAAAAGTAGGCCACGGGCCTCGTGGGGACATGGGATGCACCCACACCCGTGACGCCAGCCAGGAGCCAGGGCAGCAAACACCTGGCTCCCCTGGGCCACCTGCCCTGGTCACCACAGGCCCGGCTCGAGAGGTCCAGGGCACATCCAGAGCGGAGCATCATTCCCACCGGGCAGCTGTCCCCTGTCGGCCCCTCCCTGGTCACCTCGGCCAGGCTGTAGGGGTGGAGGGGACAGCCACGCCCAGCCCCCCTGTCTACTCTGGGCCGGGGGGCCACGCGCACTGCACAAGGATCGGTGCCAAGCTCTGCTTTGGGAAATCATTCACTGTGAGGCCAAACCAATCAGACAACAACCGTAGGCAAGAGACAGGCGGGAGCCCCGCCCAGGGCACAGGCACACGCGTGTACACGTACTCACACCTCCCCCCGCCCAGGGCACAGGCACACGCATGTACACGTACTCACACCTCCCCCTGCCCAGGGCACAGGCACATGTGTGTACATGTACTCACACCTCCCCCCCGCCCAGGGCACAGGCACACGTGTGTACACGTACTCACACCTCCCCCCGCCCAGGGCACAGGCACACGTGTGTACACGTACTCACACCTCCCCCCGCCCAGGGCACAGGCACACGTGTGTACATGTACTCACACCTCCCCCACGCCCAGGGCACAGGCACACGTGTGTACATGTACTCACACCTCCCCCACGCCCAGGGCACAGGCACACGTGTACATGTACTCACACCTCCCCCCGCCCAGGGCACAGGCACACGAGTGTACATGTACTCACACCTCCCCCCGCCCAGGGCACAGGCACATGTGTGTACATGTACTCACACCTCCCCCCCGCCCAGGGCACAGGCACACGTGTGTACACGTACTCACACCTCCCCCCGCCCAGGGCACAGGCACACGTGTGTACACGTACTCACACCTCCCCCCGCCCAGGGCACAGGCACAGGTGTGTACACGTACTCACACCCCCTGCCCAGGGCACAGGCACACACGTGTACACGTACTCACACCTCCCCCCGCCCAGGGCACAGGCACACGCGTGTACACGTACTCACACCTCCCCCCGCCCAGGGCACAGGCACACGTGTGTACACATACACACACCTCCCCCCCGCCCAGGGCACAGGCACACGCGTGTACACGTACTCACACCTCCCCCCGCCCAGGGCACAGGCACACGTGTGTACACGTACTCACACCTCCCCCCGCCCAGGGCACAGGCACACGTGTGTACACGTACTCACACCTCCCCCCGCCCAGGGCACAGGCACAGGTGTGTACACGTACTCACACCTCCCCCCGCCCAGGGCACAGGCACACGCGTGTACACGTACTCACACCTCCCCCCGCCCAGGGCACAGGCACACGCGTGTACACGTACTCACACCTCCCCCCCGCCCAGGGCACAGGCACACGTGTACATGTACTCACACCTCCCCCCCGCCCAGGGCACAGGCACACGTGTGTACATGTACTCACACCTCCCCCCCCGCCCAGGGCACAGGCACACGCGTGTACACGTACTCACACCTCCCCCCGCCCAGGGCACAGGCACACGTGTGTACACATACACACACCTCCCCCCCGCCCAGGGCACAGGCACATGCGTGTACACGTACTCACACCTCCCCCCGCCCAGGGCACAGGCACACACGTGTACATGTACTCACACCTCCCCCCGCCCAGGGCACAGGCACACACATGTACACGTACTCACACCTCCCCCCCGCCCAGGGCACAGGCACACACGTGTACACGTACTCACACCTCCCCCCCGCCCAGGGCACAGGCACACACGTGTACACGTACTCACACCTCCCCCCCGCCCAGGGCACAGGCACACACATGTACACGTACTCACACCTCCCCCCGCCCAGGGCACAGGCACATGTGTGTACACGTACTCACACCTCCCCCCCGCCCAGGGCACAGGCACACGCGTGTACACGTACTCACACCTCCCCCCGCCCAGGGCACAGGCACACGCGTGTACACGTACTCACACCTCCCCCCCGCCCAGGGCACAGGCACACACGTGTACATGTACTCACACCTCCCCCCGCCCAGGGCACAGGCACACGTGTGTACATGTACTCACACCTCCCCCCGCCCAGGGCACAGGCACACACGTGTACACGTACTCACACCTCCCCCCGCCCAGGGCACAGGCACACGTGTGTACATGTACTCACACCTCCCCCCCGCCCAGGGCACAGGCACACACGTGTACACGTACTCACACCTCCCCCCCGCCCAGGGCACAGGCACACACGTGTACATGTACTCACACCTCCCCCCGCCCAGGGCACAGGCACACGCGTGTACACGTACTCACACCTCCCCCCCGCCCAGGGCACAGGCACACACGTGTACATGTACTCACACCTCCCCCCGCCCAGGGCACAGGCACACGTGTGTACATGTACTCACACCTCCCCCCGCCCAGGGCACAGGCACACACGTGTACACGTACTCACACCTCCCCCCGCCCAGGGCACAGGCACACGTGTGTACATGTACTCACACCTCCCCCCGCCCAGGGCACAGGCACACACGTGTACACGTACTCACACCTCCCCCCGCCCAGGGCACAGGCACACGTGTGTACATGTACTCACACCTCCCCCCGCCCAGGGCACAGGCACACACGTGTACACGTACTCACACCTCCCCCCGCCCAGGGCACAGGCACACGTGTGTACACGTACTCACACCTCCCCCCCACCCAGGGCACAGGCACACACGTGTACATGTACTCACACCTCCCCCCGCCCAGGGCACAGGCTCATACACATTCCCTGTCCAGAGTACAGTACGTACATTCCCTACTGAGCACATGGGCACATGTATGGACACATACACGCGTTCCCTGCCCAGGGCATGCATACGTACATGTACACACACTCCCTCCAGAGCACAGGCACACACGTGTACACATACACACTCCCCACCCAGAGCACACGCACGTGCACGTGCACACGCTCTCTGCCCAGAGCACGCACAGCCATCCCTGATCATTCCTGTGAAAGAAGCCTGTGGAGCGCTGGGCTCCTTTATGGCTGGTCCTCTGTGGCTGGTCCTCTGTGGCTGGGTCCCCTGTGGCTGGTCCCCTGTGGCTGGGTCCCCTGTGGCTGGTCCTCTGTGGCTGGGCTCCTTTATGGCTGGTCCTCTGTGGCTGGTCCTCTGTGGCTGGGTCCCCTGTGGCTGGTCCCCTGTGGCTGGGTCCCCTGTGGCTGGTCCTCTGTGGCTGGGTCCTCTGTGGCTGGGTCCTCTGTGGCTGGTCCCCTGTGGCTGGGCTCCTTTATGGCTGGTCCTCTGTGGCTGGTCCTCTGTGGCTGGTCCCCTGTGGCTGGTCCCCTGTGGCTGGTCCTCTGTGGCTGGTCCCCTGTGGCTGGTCCTCTGTGGCTGGTCCCCTGTGGCTGGTCCCCTGTGGCTGGTACCCTGTGGCTGGTCCTCTGTGGCTGGTCCCCTGTGGCTGGTCCTCTGTGGATGGGTCCTCTGTGGCTGGTCCTCTGTGGCTGGTCCTCTGTGGCTGGTCCCCTGTGGCTGGTCCCCTGTGGCTGGGTCCCCTGTGGCTGGTCCTCTGTGGCTGGTCCCCTGTGGCTGGGTCCTCTGTGGCTGGGTCCCCTGTGGCTGGTCCTCTGTGGCTGGTCCCCTGTGGCTGGTCCTCTGTGGCTGGGTCCCCTGTGGCTGGTCCTCTGTGGCTGGTCCCCTGTGGCTGGTCCTCTGTGGCTGGTACCCTGTGGCTGGTCCTCTGTGGCTGGTCCCCTGTGGCTGGTCCTCTGTGGCTGGTCCCCTGTGGCTGGTCCCCTGTGGATGGGTCCTCTGTGGCTGGTCCCCTGTGGCTGGTCCTCTGTGGCTGGTCCCCTGTGGCTGGTCCTCTGTGGCTGGTCCCCTGTGGCTGATCCCCTGTGGCTGGGTCATCTGTGGCTGGACTCCTCTGTGGCTGGTCCTCTGTGGCTGGGTCCCCTGTGGCTGGTCCTCTGTGGCTGGGTCCCCTGTGGCTGGTCCTCTGTGGCTGGTCCCCTGTGGCTGGTCCCCTGTGGCTGGTACCCTGTGGCTGGTCCTCTGTGGCTGGGTCCCCTGTGGCTGGTCCTCTGTGGCTGGTCCCCTGTGGCTGGTACCCTGTGGCTGGTCCCCTGTGGCTGGTCCCCTGTGGCGGGTCCTCTGTGGCTGGTCCCCTGTGGCTGGGTCCCCTGTGGCTGGGTCCTCTGTGGCTGGGTCCCCTGTGGCTGGTCCCCTGTGGCTGGGTCCCCTGTGGCTGGTCCTCTGTGGCTGGCCCCTGTGGCTGGTCCTCTGTGGCTGGACTCCTCTGTGGCTGGTCCTCTGTGGCTGGTCCCCTGTGGCTGGGTCCCCTGTGGCTGGTCCTCTGTGGCTGGGTCCTCTGTGGCTGGACTCCTCTGTGGCTGGTCCTCTGTGGCTGGTCCTCTGTGGCTGGACTCCTCTGTGGCTGGTCCTCTGTGGCTGGACTCCTCTGTGGCTGGTCCTCTGTGGCTGGGCTCCGGTACAGCACTAATCAGAACTCGCTCCACAGCCCTTTCCTCAGGGAAACCAAACCCACTCTAAGGCAGGAGAAACAGGAGACACGGGGCAGTGTCTCATGGCACATCTCCTGGCAGACAGGAAGCAGCACCAGGGTGCCAGGGTGTGGCAGGGACTCTGGGCCGCCCAGAGCCACAGGCATGGCAGGAACTGGGAGGGCACTGGGCACGTGGACCCGGGCTGAAGGAAACCATGGAGTTAGACAACAGAGTCTGCGCCTGAGTCTGACAAACTAGGATGCCTGTAATACACTCTATGCAATGGCTAAGAAAGAAAGCAAACTTGTTAAAAATTCACTACAGAACCTAACACATGCAGCATGGTGCTCACTGGACAGTGTGGAAAATGAACTGTACAACTTGTGCGTGGGGGCGGGAGGGAAAAACTGGGAGCCAGGAATGGAAAGGGTGACACTGTTCAAAAAGAAATCTACCCTTTGCCTGACTTATGTAACCGTAATCCCTCTGCACATTACCTTTATAATAACAATTAATTTTTTAAAACTTACCCAAAAAAAGACCCTAAAATGCTACACTGGTGAATATTCTGTTCCATACCAAAAAAAAAAATAGTGAATAGGAATTAAAAAAAGAAAAAAAAGACATCTGGTGTATAAAAAACAACAGCCAGGTGGTGGCTCATGCCTGTAATCCTAGCTACTCAGGAGGCTAAGATCTGAGGATCAAGGTTCAAATCCAGCCCAGGCACAAACGGACCTGAGACTCTGATCTCCAATTAACCTCTAGGAAACAGGAAGTGGGGCTTGGCTCAAGGTTAGGGCGACAGCCTTGAGCTAAAGAGCTCAGGACAGAGCCCAGGCCTATTTCAAGCCCCATAACTCCCCTCCCCCCCAAAAAAGAACAAAATGACTGACAGGAGTCCTATTCCATCAATAATATATTAAATGTAAATAGGTTAAATTAATCAAAGGGCAGAGGTTTTCAGACTGGATAAAAATCATGATCCAACCATACGTTGTTTTACAGGTAGCACTTTAGATTCAAATACACAAATAGACCAAAAGTAAAAGGTCTCAAAATGAACACATAAACAGCTGCCAAATATTAGACAAAATAGGCTTTCCAAATAAAGGATCCTATCCATGAGGAAGATAAAACAATTATAAACCCGTATGCACGTAATTTAAAAAACACCAGAATATACAAAGCAAAAGCTGACAGAACTGAAAGATGGCATGCCTATGTGATAAATATTTCACTGAGCGAACTGAACGGGACACAGGTCGAGAACACCAGACACCAGCGTCAGAGGTGCATGGCCAGTGTTTGCTGAGCCTGGAAAGCCGGAGAGGAACTTTGCCTCAAAAGCAGTGGGAAGGCAGACCCTCACTGGCAGGTAAATAATCTCACTGGCTGTCGTGTGTCAACAGAGCTGGGTGCCAGAGTCAGTCCAGGAACGCAAACCAAAGCGGGTGAAGTCCACGGCAGGTGATGGGCCTGAAGCCAGGGGGGGGTGGCAGAGGAGGAGGCAGGGGTGGGATGCAGGGGTTGTTGGAGGTAAAATATCTGTTTCCTGACATGAAGGGCAAAGGGGAGGGGGCGACGGGGCGACCTGAGAGCAGGCGGGGAGGAGAGTTACATTTCGATCAGCTCGATGGCTGCATGCCGCGTTGACACATTCAAACACATTGAGAAGAAAAGCCAGTGTGGTGTGGGATATGCACCTGCAGTTTCTGCTACCAAGAAAGTTGAGGTAGGAGGCGGCTCGTGAGTTCAAGGCCAGCCTGAGCTACACTGTATTAGAAAGGGGGAGGGAGGGAGGTGGGATGGAAACCTTACCCACCACACTGCTCTCCCTACGCTTCTCAGACATGCTGATGGGAGAGCCACCTCGGGGCCTCCGGACTGCCTGTCTTGGGCCTGTACTCTGCCTGGCTGACTCCTCCTCATCACTCAGGGCGCATGCCTGGTCCACAGCCTTCTCAGCGTGAGCTCCATGACCACCCCGCACACAAGGACACTTGTCCCTCTAGACTTCGGCCCTGCGGTCATTTCTGCCCAGCCCTTCCATTGCTGAAGTTCAAATTCATTTGTTTTGCTAACTATAGCACATACGTTGTTTGTTTGTTTGTTTTTAAATCTATTTGTCAAATAATTGTCAGACTCAGTGCAAAGACTTTGTCCAGATGGTCTGGGTTCAAGTTCTGGATGACGCTGACCAAGTAAAGGGGTCTCCCTTAGCCTCAGCGTCCACGTCTGCAAAATGGGGGTGACACCAGTGCTCTCGGGTTTGAGGGTGAAATGAGAGCAGGAATGGGGGGGTGGGTGGGCTGGGGCCCCTGTGGGAGGCAGGGTGGCAAGGCAAGGGGAGGGGGCTGCAGACAGCTGCTCAAAAAACTCTGAAAAACTTTAATAAAGCCTCCAGTCTATCTCCTCCCTTCTTCATCAACAACGCCACGTATTGAGCGGGAGCCATATTGACAGGATAAATCTTGCTAATGTCCAGGGCGGCAATCAATATCTGCTTATTATCAGACCTGGCGCAGGATTCCGTCGCGCGAGACGGGCTGGCGACAAGGGCATCGCCGGGCGTGGCTGGAGGCACCCAGCCCCTCTGCCCCGGCCTTGGCCAGGATTCACCAGGGATCAGAGTGGCTGGGGGGCCGGGCTGGGCTGGCGCCCGTGCTGTCACCTGCTGGCTGGGCGGGGGTGCCCAGGCCTGGGTCAGCCCTCTGTACCCAGGGGACCCTGTCCCTCCTCCCAAAGGCTGTGAAAAGGAACAACTCCGGAAGCAGAGCTCAAGGGGCTGGGCCTGAGCCTGGCAGGGAAGAGGGGGGCCAGGTGAGGAAACTGAGGCACACAGCCCCTTCAGAGCAGCTCCTCCCCATCTACCTGGCTGCAGGCACCAGCTTGCAATGCACCCCACTTTTTGGATTTATCAAGGAAGCGCTGACTTGGGGCCCCGTGGGGAACCTGGCTAGGGTCCAGGTGGGTATCCCGTAGGTGACATGGGGCAGACACTTCCAGGTGACCAGAGAGGCCCAGGAGAGCGGCCAGCAGAGATGACAGGCACCAGAGGGGGAGGGGCCGGTCACCAGCCCTCATCACGTGGAGCGTGCGCACTGCCATTCCACAGAGGGGAAACCAAGGCCCCATTCACCTCTTACCAAGTCAACAGGATGGGAGCGGCGTCCGTCAGCCTCTGCTGGAAAGGCTCGGACCAGACAGAAAAGCTGAGGCCAACAGCCCCCCAGCCCAGGAGCAGAGGGAAGCCCTTCCCCCGGGCTCCACGGGAGGGTCACTGGCCCACTGCCCACTGGCCTGCCGGGGAGACGGAGGCGAGCACTGGCGGCCTGAGGGCTGAGGGACCGGCTTTGAGCTCCATGACAGAGGCAACCAAACCACAGCGGATGGCGTGCAGCCTGCCAGCAATTAATTAATGCCTGTATTAATTAGCGTGGGCGCCCTGGCACTTCGTAGAATTGAGGTCATCAGTTTCTACAGCAAGACCAACAAACCTAAGGACAAACTGCTGGCCTGGGCTGGGGACGCCGAAGCAGCTGATGGGCAGAAAAACTGGGGGGCTCCCGGGAGCCCCATGGAGGAGCTAAGGGACAGCTGAGCTCCTGGGTGGTCCAGGCAGGGTGCCAGGACCACTCACACCCTATAGTCGGCACTGGTCCACGGTGGTGGTAGGGGTGGGGTAGGGGGCACCGCGGTGACACCCGGGCAGGAAGCCACGCCTTCCTGACTTCCAGCTGACAGAGGGAAAAGGGGAGGACCCTGCATAGCGCTCCCTCCAGTCCCCCGTACTCAGTTCTGCCCACCTCTGGGCCTTTGCACATGCAGTCCCCTCTTCCGGGATACGTTCCCTAACGTCATCCTGGAGATCACTGCCCGGTGGTCACTTCTCCAGGAAGCCATGCTCGGGGGTCCCTCCCTCACTCTGTGTCTTAGAATTTAACCCCAATGTCTGATCATACGCCAGATGCCCGTGACACCTGTGCCCATTCCCCCTGGCTGTGGGCTCCATGGGCTGGGGCAGGGTCTGCCCTGATCCCTACGCCCTCCCCGTAATGCCAGCTGCTGCCTCGTTTGTGTCAGGGCCTTAGTTACCATTTATACCCTTATTAGTAACGATACGGGGGTAACGACTGCATTCGTACGGTGACAATGATGACATAAGAGTGGTTCAGAACCACAGCAATTACTGAGCCTCCTCGCCCGGCACAGACACCAGCACTCAGCTCTCTCACCCATCCCAACGCAGGCGGCTGCTACTCTATCCCATTTTACAGATTGGTAAACCACAGCTCAAAGAGGGAGGACAGGTGTCCCAACCCAGGCCACACGGCATCGGGGAGAAGGCGCTGGCTTGGTTCTCGGCCCCCTTTGCCCCCCGACTGCTCCTGTGAAATCTGGGTGGGCCTTCCCAGAAGTCCTGTACCTGAGAGGCCCTGCGACCCCAGCCATGATTCCCACACCCAAACAGCCACCAGACCAGGCAATGAACTGGAATGGAGCACCTAGCGTGAGAACCAGCAGCTGTGGCCCGGCTTGGCTTATTTCTGTCTTCCTCCCTAATGACAAATAGGTGTCCAGGAAGTGCAGTCTTGCTTGGCTGCACTGAAGGGCAGCAGAACCTGGGGGGTGGGGAGGAGGGTCTGCACAAGGAGCCCCAGGCCTACTTTGGGGGTGACTGAGCTACTGGGGCGCAGAAGCAGAGGCTCGGTGCTGCCCAGCCATCCCCTCACAGGACTGTCGGCTGCTTCCAACACTAGGTGCTTAGAAAGGCATCCCGTGACCTTGACAGCCAGTGACCTTGACCCAGCTCAGGATCCGCACTGCTGGCCTGGGGCCCCAGGGCTTTTGCCTGGCTGGCCCCGGGGCCTGTGTGTCTTCCCAAGTCTCGCAGGTTCTTGGAAAGGGCTGGGGGGAGGGGCTCCTGGTTGCAAGGACACCTGACATCTGGATTTCTGCGTGATTCTTCCATGTTTTAAATGCCAAGAACTTTCCCACTCCAGACACAGGGCACCGCTTTGGCGCAGAACAGCAACAAGGCAAGCCCTGGGCAGGGGAGGCAGAGGCAGAATCTCCTGGAAATGAATTCCAGCAGCCAGGCATGTGTTCAGATCTCTCACGCCCTCCCACCCTAAGACAACTCCTAGAACGAAGGACTCTGACAAAGCGCTGGCCTGGGCCCCGGGCTGGATTGACCGGGGTCTTGTCCAAAGTACGCACCTACCCTCACCATCCAAAGCCGGGCACTTACTAGTCCTGCACAGACAGCTGGCAGGTGTGGAGCCAGGCAGGCCCCTTGGGGTCAGGGGGGAGCAGAAAAGAAATAGCTTTTGGAACTGAGTTTTATCCACCTGACCCTCTTAGTGAAAAAGTGAAAACTTCACGCATGCCACCGCCTATAATGACAGCCACCGCACAGGCCAGGAGACCCACCGCCTGTAATGACAGCCACCGCACAGGCCAGGAGACCCACAGCCTGTAATGACAGCCACCGCACAGGTCAGGAGACCAGGGGAGACCAGGGGCAGCTACACAGCCCTCTGCTTGCTTTTGTCAATAAAGGTTTATTGGCACACGCCACGCCCACTCATTCTTACTGGCTGTGTTCACACTCCTAGGAAGAGTGGAGCACTTGCATCACAGACCATAAAACCCTCCAAGGCTGGCATGCATTAATATCTGAAGTTTTACGGCAGAACTGTGCCAACGATGGGAAACACTGTCTAGAGTGTCAGAGACGCGACAGCCCAGATGTGAGGTGAAAACACTCAGAGACCTGAACACAGATCTGTATAGTACAGGGAAGAGCCGTGGAACTCTTCGGCCTTCTTTGTAAACTTTTAAGACGGAATGAAAGAAAAGATCTGGAGGCAGAGGGAAGAACAGGCCGGTGCAAAGGCCTTGGGTTAGGAAATGCCAAGCTGCTGAGGGGCAGAGGGCACGAAGGCTACCGCAGACCACGTGGGACCCACCCAGGGAAGGGAATTGGGATTTTAAGGTAAGATAGAATTTTAATGATAGAGTAATACTATGTCCTACAACCACTGCGAACCATTTCTACCAGGGTTTAGATGGCAGGTAAGTCCATCCTAATTTTAAAATAAAGAACTGCTTCCAAGTCCCGTGGCACTCACAGTCCCCACACCAGCAGCCACCGGGGTCAGGTCCTTAGCAGACACCACTAGACACCGCCAGACAGGTCCTCGTCCTCACCTCCAGGGCACACACAGGCACAGCAAGCCAGGCAGCATCCACAGAAGACAACTGAGATGCTGAGGTCCCTACACCTCAGCTCACCCCACCCCAGAGGAAAACCACACACAGCCCCAAATCCCAGGCGCAGGCGTCAGGTTCTGAGTTCTTTCCTGAAACAGACACGTTTTTTAAAAGGAAGGGGGATGAACGGGTGCACGCTTGTCTTCTGCATGTTCTATGGTGGATCTGGGTGTAGATAAAAGAAATGGAAGGACCCCAACGACCCCACTGGCATGGGGGGCAACATGGCCGTGTTTGCCTCGTACCCCCCCAGGCCAGGAGCCCAGCTTAGCCAAGCAATTTCCGGCAGAAACAACAACCACCACAACGACCAGGAATGGGGATGCCCAGAATGTCTGCTAAAGACATACAAGCATCTGCTTCTAGATCCTTCTGCAGAAAGGCCTGGGGGAGTCCCCAGAAACTATGAGGAGGGGGCCCGATGTGACGGCGCATACATATGCAGCACGATGGACAACGGTGTGGCTTGTGGAGATGGTTCTGGAAAGCCCCTCACCCTGGGTCCCTCTTCTGTCCCCTCCTTCTGGACCTCCCCCACCCCACAAGCCCCCAGCGCCCACAGTCTCTCTATTACAGCAAAGTTCCCAAAGTTATGGTTCTGCCAGCAGCGCTGATAGCTTATTTACCGGTGTCATCTAAAGAAAGAAGGATTTTGACACGTTGTTAAGTGATAGCACATTTAGATAAGTCAAGCTGTCAGGGCTCTAATGGATGTCTAAACTCTCTGTGGCTGATATGTAAAATTTATGCACTCCAGAACATCATAAGGTTATAATATTTTAATCACATTCACGCTCTTTTCTAAACTTTGAGCAGGAGAGGGACCAACATCCGACCAAGATGCTGGCGGCCCCCATGCCCTCAACCGCCCCCGAAAGTGCAGGCCCTCCAGGGCTGCTCCGGGGCTCTCTGCAGCGTTCCCCAGGGCTCCCCACGCGTGGAGCCCTCCACAGGGCGCCCTCGGCCCGGCGGCCCTCTGTGGACTCAGAGGAGCCAGCGGAAAGTCCACAGTCACAGAGGGGCGCGTCCGGCGCGGGTGACGCTACAGAAAAGCCATAAAAAGCGGCTGCATCAGGAGCGCGATCCATGAAGCCACTTACAGCCAAATGAAATTCAGCCTCGGAGCTGGGGACGCGGCTCCACGTCTCCCGGGTCCCTGAGCAGGGGGGCGCTGAGGGAAGGGGAAGAGGAGGATGGGAGTGGGGTGTGATCGGAGGTCTGGACCCCAGGTCGTGGGCTGCCTGCTGGGCTCACGCAGGAGATGGAGGCGGCCAAGGTCACCTTCCCCTCCTGTGAGCTGGGGCAGCTCGGGCACCTTCATTGCTGGCGGTTTTCTTAGGAGCCAGGCTGGGAGAAATCTCTGCACACACCCGACAGGCAGCCAGACAGAGGGGGACCCGGGCCGGGGCTGTGCCCACCTGGGCCTGGCTGTGGAACCCCGTCTTACAGTGGACATACAAGTTGGCTCTTTCTTTTTTGGGGGGGTTCCTCCCCTGAAAGAGGGGCGGATAGAAACAGCCATGGTCTCAGGGCCCCGGAGGACCCCAGGCCTCGCGCGGGGGCAGGAGGAGGAGGACCTGGGGGGACACAGGGGAGGGCGGGCGCCCGCCGAGCTGGCGGCAGAGCGGGGTCTGGAGGGGGCGGCGGTGGGCGCTGCGGCCCCTCTGTCCCTGCGCTTCATCTGGATCTTAACGAACTCCTGCGCTCCTCTGCGTGCCGCGGACACCCAGCCATTGTCTCCCTGGCACCCCGAGACCCCCCAGATCAAACCCGCCTGTGCCCGCGCCCCTGCTCACAAAGGGCTCCAGATCGGGGGGACCCGGCTGGACTCGGGGTTTGGGGTGACCTCAACAGCTCCACAGCAAAGCCCTGGGCAGAGGAGGGAGGGGCGCCGCCGCCTGGGCCGGCCCGGGCTGCCCGCACCCCGCCGGCCCCCTTCCGCCGAGCTCCGGGGGAACGCGGAGAAGTGGAGCCCGCCGCGATCCGCACGGCCCGAATAACAATGGGCCGCGGGGCGGCCCGGCCCCGCTCGCGGCCGTCGTTCCGCGCCGGGGGACACCGGGCACCGGGGGCGGCCCCGGGCTGGGCGGCCCCGCGCCCAGCCAGCTCCGCTCCTCTGCGCCCTCGGCCCCCAGCCCAGCCCGCAGAGCCCCGGGGCGTCCTCCCCACCTCCGGGCCGGGCGCGGGAGCTCGACGAGGGCCCCGGCGGCGGGAGGACGGGGTGTGAAATGAAGGAGCGGGTGTCCGGGCTCGGGCCGCCCCGTCCCGCCGCGCGGGGGACCGGGAAGGACTCGGGGGGCCGGGGCCGCTCTGGTGTCCGGGGAGGGGGCGCCGCGAGGTCCCCGGCCCAGGTCCCCAGGTCGGGACGGCGGCGAGCGCGGGGTCCTCGGGGGCGGGGGCCTCGCCTGTGAAACTTCCAGAGCCCCCGCCGGGTCTCGGGGTCCCAGGCAGGTTTCTGGGGTCCCATACCGACTTTGGGGACCCCGGCCGGCTTGCCGGGAGCCCACACTGGGTTTGGGGGTCCCACGCAGGTGTCCGGGTCCACCGCCGGGCTCCGGGGTCCCAGCGCGAACTTGCGCCGGGTGGAGTGGGACCTGGCCCGGGTCGCGGCCGGGGGACGCGGGGGGGCAGCGGGGGCGGGGACGCGCCCCGGAGCCCGGCCGCCGCCTCGCCGGCCCCCGCGCCCCGCCGGCCCCGGCCCCGCGCCCGGCGCAAAGTTGGGCGGCGCGCGGAGAGCGGCGGCGCGGGGACCCCGCACCCCGGCCCGGCGCCCCCGGGCCCGGCGCCCCCCGGCCGCCCGCGGTCCGCGGCGCTCATCGATGACCGAACGGAACAAAGAGCGGCGCGAGATCGATCGCCGATCGCCGGTCCCCGTCGGAGGCGGCCGCCCCGCCCCGCCCGCGCCCCCCCCCCCGCCCGGACCCCGACCCCGGCCCCGGCCCCGCGTCCTCGTCCCCGGGCGCCCGGCCCCGCCCGGCCCCGCGCCCCCCGCACCGACCTGCAGCCGCCGCAGATCCGGCCGCCAGCCCCGGAGCGCCGAGCCCACGTCGGCGGCCATCTTGGGCGGCGGGAGCCGCGCGGAGTTCGGCTTCGCTCAAAGGCTGCGCGGGACCCGGCCGGGCCGCTCGCGCCGCCCCGGGCGACCCCCGACCCCGACCGCGACCCCGGACCTCCGACCCCGGCAGCGCGGGGGAAGGGGGCGCCGGGACCCCAAGGGGCGCGGGAGAAATCGGGGCGCCCGCCCGGAGGCGGCGGCGGGGCCGGGGGGCCGGGGCGGAGGCGGGGTCGGCGGGGCGCTCGGGGTCCGCGGCCCGGCGCCGCCCCCCGCGCCCGGGGACCCGCGCCCGCCGCGCCGCGCCGCCCGGACCGGGACTCTCGGAAACTCGCGGCCGCCGCCGCCGCCGGAGAACCGGGACCGCGGGGGGCGCGGCCCGAACCCCCGCCCCGCCGCCCCGCCGCCCCGCCGGACTCACCGACTGGCCGCCGTCTCCCGGGCGAGCGGGCGCGGACGATGCCGGCGCGGGGTCCGGGGGTCCCGGGCGCCGCCGCGCGCCGCCGCCAGGGGGCGGCCCGGGCCGTGGGAACCGCGCGCCGGCCGGGGCGTCGGGGCGGCGGGGGCTCGGCCCGGTACTGAAGGAGCCTGACACTAGTTTCGGGGTCCCCCTCCGCGCCCTCCCCACCTCGGGGTCCCCCTCCCAGCCCTCCCCACCTCGGGGTCCCCCTCCCAGCCCTCCCCACCTCGGGGTCCCCCTCCCAGCCCTCCACACCTCGGGGTCCCCCTCCCAGCCCTCCCCACCTCGGGGTCCCCCTCCCAGCCCTCCCCACCTCGGAGTCCCCCTCCCAGCCCCCCTCCCAGCTCCCCCACCTCGGGGTCCCCCTCCCAGCCCCCCCCACCTCGGGGTCCCCGTCCCAGCCCTCCCCACCTCGGGGTCCCCCTCCCAACCCTCCCCTCCCAGCCCTCCCCACCTCGGGGTCCCCCTTCCAGCTCTCCCCTCCCAGCTCCCCCACCTCGGGGTCCCCCTCCCAGCCCTCTCCTCCCAGCCCTCCACACCTCGGGGTCCCCCTCCCAGCCCTCCCCTCCCAGCCCTCCCCACCTCGGGGTCCCCCTCCCAGCCCTCCCCTCCCAGCCCTCCCCACCTCGGGGTCCCCCTCCCAGCCCTCCCCTCCCAGCCCTCCACACCTCGGGGTCCCCCTCCCAACCCTCCCCTCCCAGCCCTCCCCACCTCGGGGTCCCCCTTCCAGCTCTCCCCTCCTAGCTCCCCCACCTCGGGGTCCCCCTCCCAGCCCTCCCCACCTCGGGGTCCCCCTCCCAGCCCTCCCCTCCCAGCCCTCCCCACCTCGGGGTCCCCCTTCCAGTCCTCCCCTCCCAGCCCTCCCCACCTCGGGGTCCCCCTCCCAGCCCTCCCCTCTCAGCCCTCCACACCTCGGGGTCCCCCTCCACCCCTGTGATGTAAAAGGTTTTCCGTGGCCACCGTGGGACCCCTCATGGTGATGGCCGGGCTGGAGCAGGGCCTGGCTGGCCTGGGACGTGAGCAGATGGACGGTGGGGTATAAAAAAGGAAAAAGAGGAGGGGGTGAAGAGTGAGGAAGGGGAGAATGGCGCCCTGTCTGTGCGCCTGGCACGCGCACTCGGCACGCACACTTGGTGTCAAAAGGTGTGGGGAGGTGGGAGGCCCCGAGCCACCCGGAGCTGAGACTGAGGGGGGCAGCGTCCCCACCCCACCCTCCCGTGTGTCCCTGAGGTCACCAGCTCTGCCTCACGGAAAGGAACCAGGCCCGGTTCTCTCCGGAGACCACGGGGACAAGGTGTGCTTTTCTCAGAAGGCCACGAGCACACTGCAGCCCTCATTCCACAAGGAACACGTGGCCGTTCAAACAATCCCACCACGTTTTCTCCGGAGCATCTGTAAGCGCCTAGTTTTCTTGTCTTGGAGTCTGTTTTTTAAAAAAGACCTGTAATTTTAAAAAAAAAAATGGTTTTTAAGTCTCCAGGGCGTGAGAGCCCCTTCAAGCCACAGCTGACAAAGTCAGCTTCTGATCAAAGACGGTTTTCAATTCCTGCCTGGGCAGGCGTGAGCCCGGCCACACCAAATGCCTCCTGCTGCCCTACCAAGAGGAGTGCGAGCGTCTGTGGTATTCTGCCCTAAAGTGCAAAATAAGAAAAAAAAATCTAAATTTAATTGTGGAGAAATAGCAGAACAGCCCAACGAGAGGGAATGCTTGACAAAATAAACAGGCTGTTCTCTTCAGAAAATGTCAGTGCCACGTGAAAGACCCAAGACCAGGCAACCACGCCGGATTGAAGGGAGCTTAAGGAATGTCACAGGCAACGAAAACCCCACACCCTGTGGGCTGGTTTTTTGTTGTTGTTGTTGTTGTTCTATAGAATTCATTCCTTGGAGCCAATGACAAGTTGAGAACCCAGTCTTTAGATGAGGAAGTAGTACTGTCTCCATGTTAATTTTCTTCTTTTGCTCACAGTACTGGGTCTAAGTTACAAAGTGACTGAGATAATGTAGATTAAAAAATCATGTATTTACCTATCTAGGTAGCCACCAGGGCATTTTACAAAGCTTTGCAAAAATGCAGCATTTCAAAGCGGCTGCCTCTGGACCACGCAAACATTGTACTTTTCCTGCCCATCTTGGTGGGGACCTGAGATTATGTCAGCATTCAAAATGGCAAGATGACGCAGCACTGGTGACTCACACCTATAATCCCAGCTACTCAGGAGACCGAGCTTTTAGGATCACAGTTCAAAGCCAGCCCAGAGAGAAAACTCCGTGAGACTTTTTTATTTTTATTTTGTCAATCATGGGACTTGAACTCTTGGCCTGGGCGCTGTCCCTGATCTTTTCAGCTCAAGGCTCCCTCCCTACCCCTTGAGCCACAGCCCCACTTCCTGTTAATTGGTTAATTGGAGATAAGAGTCTCACGGACTTTTTAATGCCCGGGCTGGCTTTGAACTACAATCCTCAAATCTCAACCACCTGAGTAGCTAGGAATACATTCGCAAGCCACCACGCCCGGCAACGAGATTCTTAATTCCAATTGAGCACCAAAAAAAAGCTGGAAGTGGAGCTGTGACTTAAGTGGTAAAGCTGTAGCCTTGAACACAAAGGCTGAACACCACCTAGGCCTTGAGTTCGAGTCCCCCCAAAACAGTTTAATGAAATCTAAATCCCTTAAATGCAGATCTGATCCCCCCCCTTGAGCTTACAAATTAAAAAAAAAAATGTGCCCTCTACTTTTCTTCTGTCCTTCCGGAGATAGGCCACGCCTTTGACTGACCAGGAAATTGCTATAGCAAATATGCTTTCCCGGTCTGGAGTAGCAAGGAAAAAAAAATCCAATAATCCAGATTGTTTTCAGTCTGTGATATTTTTTAATGACTTAATGCAAGAGAGTCTCAGAAGAATTCTGGCCGTTTTAAGGGTAGAAACTTGCAGTCCCACAGAGGAATGGGGCGCTTCCATAAATACCGAATGAGCGCGTCTTTCTGTCTGGCCTGAAACATATTAGCTTTGCCTAGTGGCTTATTGCTTTATTCACAAAATAAATTTCAGCCGTCTCCAGCTTCCTTCCAGTGCACAGCGAGGCTGGGTCTTATTAGACGCTGCTTCCGTTGCAAAAATATCTCTCAGTCCCTATCTCAAACTCGGTGAGAATTAATTAGGCCATTAAGTCACGGGCTGGGTGGCGGGGGGTTATTTTGGGTGGTCGTGAGAGATGGTGGTGTAAGAACTTTCAACTCAGAGCATGATTGTCTTGGGATGGAAAGAGAAAATGATTTGTAATTAAAAAGTTTTATGAAAAACTGCTGTTTATGTACTGCTGCAGCACGCACGATACAGTAAAAGATAAACTAAGCTGTGCTGTCATCCTAACTACTCAGGAGGCTGAAATGTGAGGGGTGCAGCTCAAAGCCAGCCCAGAGATCAAAGTCCACGAGACCCTCATCGCTAATTAATCAATAGCCACAAGCTGGAAGTGGAGCTGAAGCTCAAGTCCCAGAGTGCCAGTCTTGAGTGGATAAGCCGAGCAGGAGCATAAAGCCCTGAGTTCAAGCCCAGTACCAGCACCAAAACATAAATAAATAAAAGCCCCTAGTCTCGCTCATAGCTGGAATGACGGACATGCACCGCCGTGCCTGGCTTGATGATTGAGATGGAGTCTTAGCTTTCCTGCCCAGGCTGGCCTTGAACCTCAGTCCTCCCGAACAGCAGGGATTACAGGCATGCACCCCTGTATCCAGCCAAGACCTTACGTCTGGACGCTGTGCTTCCCCTCCCCGAGGCTCTGAGTCCTCTGGGGATTGCTGCATTCTCTTCTCTAGCTGGAGAGAGGCAGACAGACCTGCCACCTTGTAGACTCCCTTCCCCTGCACCCTGGTCCCCAGAACACCCAGGGGCCAGGTTGAAGGTTCAAGAACCTCTGCTGACGTGGGTTTGTTTGTCAGCCTTCTAACCTCAGCTTGCCAGCAAGCCAGAGATCTCATTACTAACCACCTGATGGGAGGAGCCGATGCCCCATCCAGCCGCAGCCACGTCCAGGCTGGCTGACCCCTGCACACGACAGATCCAAGCTTGCACAGGCGTGCACATGCGCTCATGTACATGCGCATACGTGTACACGCACAGCTTCTGCAGGGCTTTCTGCAGCCTGGCCTTTGGCACGGCTCCACCTGGTGGACGCTCTGAGCATTGCTGGCAGAGTCCACTCTGGGCCTCAGCCATGCCCGCTGGCACTGAGGCAGCCCAGGGGAAACCTGGCAGCCCTGCAGGCTTTGAGCTCCTGCTCTCTCCCCGAGCCACTCTGCATCGGGGATGCGTCAGGAGGGCGCAGGTCTGTGCTGGCCTCTCGGGCTCAGTTCTGGTGCCAGGAAGACCAAGGTTTTGTCCCCATGGATGAGAAGGCACCGCGCTGTGCTGTGTCTCAGGGCAGAGGGCCTAGCGGGAAGTGATCATCAGAGCCGTATGCAAATGATATGCAGATCCTGGCCCTGCCCCTCCCAGGCAGGGGACCCTTCTGCTGTCAGAAACTCGGGCCTCCCAGCAGCCATTGCTGTGCCACCCTGTCCTTCCAGCCCTGAGGGAGGCTGGAAGAAGAGGCTGGCAGTCAGAGGCCATCCACGGTCACCTCTGTTTATCCCGAATGGGGGCCAGGGGTGGCTTGGGGGTGGGTTGGAGGGATTGCCCTCTTGTTAGAGGGACCTTGGATGGTCCCCCCACGTCCAGAACCTCAGTTTCCTCATCTGCACTACAGGAAGCCCCATGCAATCCTAGCTGGCATGGGCAGGTAAGTCCAGGAGAGCTAAAGGGCGGGGTCTGGAGCAGCACCCCAACTGTCACTTCCTCCCTCTGCCTTTCTCAGGGGGAGTGTCACCGGCAGTGCTAGCGTCGACCCCAGGCCTCACATCCACGACCAGCTCCTGCAGGCTGCGTATGTACACACGTCCTCACACACGGGGCACACTCCAACCACTGGGCCTTGTCACGGCTCTCCTGGCTTGTGCCAGAGCACTGCAGTGACCCCAGGCCTCAGAACACAGCCCCACCACGGAGCCTGGATGGATTCTAAGGCCTCAGAGAGGGGGTGCGGGCTGGGGGGACACCACTTCCAGCCTGTCCTCCCCCCCCCACACACACACACAGCCACGCCGTCTCTGGCCCTGGTGCTATAAACTGGAGCTGGAGCGGCGCCCGTCGCTTGCCAGCTATTTGCCTGTATTTGAAACACATATGGGTGGTATTTTTAAATATCTCCGCTGAGTGATGTAAAACATTGCAGTTGCTATTTCATGGATGTAGCTTTTATGCAAATCCTGGGCTGCCTGGGGAGTGGTGGGCTGGAGGGGGGGCGGGGACCCACGCTGAACCCTGCCCCTGCCCCTGCCCCTAGGCCTGGGGAATCACTTTCTTCCCCCTTGGTGTCCCAGAGCTTTGCTGGCAGCCTCAGGCCCCAACGGGGGATTTCTGGAGCTTCCTTCCCGGCCTGGGGGCTGCAACCTGTGGCCAGGCCAGACACTGAGGGGCTGCTGGGTCAGGCTATGCCTGAAGTCTTCCCTCAGCCTTCCTGTCTGCCTGCCTGCCTTCTTGGCCCACCATCCTCTAAAACTAGGGCTTCTCATAGTCTTCTCCACACCTCAGAGCATTGTGGGGTCACAGGCACCCTGTGTGGGAGGCCCACCCCCTTTTATGAGGCATGGGGCGGGGTCAGCGGCCTTCTAGGCCCGCCTCCCTCCCGCCCCCCACTTTCCCTGTCACCTGTCACTCGCCTGGCTTCCAGACCCCAAACAGCTGGCGGCAGGCCGGCTCTATGGTCCAGGCTGGATTGGGGTCCTACCCCAAGGGGGCCCTGGCAGGAGTGGGGGGCACTGGCTGCGTCTTAGAGCCCAGAGCCACGTTAGGGTATTCCTAATGGATCTTTTCTGACTTTTCTGTAACTTGGAGATGGAAAAACAAACCAAAACACACAGAAAGACCTCCCAGCCCAGATACCCCTGCAGCTCCTCCCTCCACCAGCTGTCATCGAGGCAGCAGCACGCAGCGCAGAAGAAGGGGGAGAAGACTACTCAAAAGAGACAGCAGATGCTCTGAAGGGCCCGGGTTCAAGGCCTTCCTTGTCTGGCTTGACTTGCCATTCCTCCAGCCCAAGGAGGATCCACTGCACTGTTTCCACCTTCCAAATGGGGTGTGACTGAGGCTCACAGAGGTCATGGGACCTGCCCAAGGTCCTGAAGCTCTGAAGTGGAGCTGCAATTGGATCCCAGGTCTCTTTGGACTTCCTGCCTAAGTCCTGAGCTCCCACAGGCACCCCTTGGCTCCTCTGTGCTGGGAGCTGCACACAAGATGCAGTCCACTGTGGAGACAACCCGGGCTTCTTGCTGAGAGGGCAGCAGCCACAGCAGCCTGTATGACATGAAGGGGCATGAGAGTGAAGATCTCAGCAGGCTCCTCAGAGAGACAACCTCAGTGTGGCTTTGCTTTTTCAGGACTCAGGATTCCTGAGCTTGCACGAGGCAACTCCTAGCATTTCCAGGTTTCAGACAAGAAAACTGAGGCTCAGCTCGGTAAGTGGGCCATGCTGTGGGAGCTGCACCTGCAGCCCGTGGGAAATGCTCCGAATGGAGCTGGGAACCCCAGGGCTCCATACCCCGCCATCTCAGGTCCTGAAAGGAAGACAGATCCCACCACACAGCTTGCCTTGGTTCCAGCTACTCGGGAACCTGAGAGCCAGGATCACAGAGCAAAGCCAGCCTGGCAGGACGTGCCTGTGAGACCAGCATCTCCAAAGAACCCGCCAAGAGCCAGAAGCGGAGCTGTGGCTTGAGCGGTAGAGCGCCAGGCCCTGTGTTCAAGCCAGCGAGACTTTATTACCCAGCAGCTCTCCACACAGCACATTTTTCGGACCCAGCTTAAAAACACTCCCCTTTTGCCCCGTAGTTGGTTATTTACAAATATCACCATTTCATCTGTGGCAGTGACTTGTCTCTGATCCACGGCATCTTGCCCTCCACCAGTGGCTGTTTATGAAGAATGGACTCTGAGCGAGAGAGGAGGATCATAGACCAGAGATAAAGGAGAGGCAGGATTCACACCCGGGACCCCCCCTCCAGGTCTGCATTGATGGCAGGCGGGGGCCGGGGGGGACATATATTATTTGACTGTAAGTACCCCGTGTCTGTCGTACTTAATACACAATGGATTAATTTAAAATGCATTAGTTTAATAAAAATGCATAAACTAGAATAGAATTGCATTAGCTGCGATAAAAAATTCAATTTCATAAATATTATCTCGTGTTAAAATGCATTGATTTCCAGGAAAATATATTGGTCAGAGGTAATTTCCATGGGCTTGAATGGAAGTGGCATCGCCAGCATGCATATGTATTAGTTCAGTTAAATGCTGCCAGTCCCATCATGGAGAAGCAGGCTGAGCTGCTAGGGCATTGGCCGTGCTGTCGTCAAGATGTCATTGTCCCAGTTATCTATCCTGTTCTCCTGTGATGAATTTATCTTGAGGGTGGCCCTCCTCCATTCCGTTGAAGGGGGACAGCTGGGGCTCTGGGTTCGAATCCTGCACCTGCAACTTAGTCTCAAGTCCCCCCCACCCCGGCCTCCACCCCTGTGAGAGAAGACCATTCCCACCAGAGGAGCTGTGAGGAGAGCACCCGGGGCCTGGATGGGGCACACCTGCTCTGCCTCTCTGCCAGCTTTCTGTTTCTTGCCCGGGAGTCCTGGGTGGGCTCACGCTGTCACCCCAGGACCCTGGCATGCCCCCACACTATAAGTACCATGGCACCCTCAAGCAGACACAATTTATGAGGCTCTGGATGGCAGAATTCCATCTTCTAATGTTGTGGATGCTCCAGACCCCAGGGCTAACCCAGGAAAGGGCGATACGGCCCTGGTGTCCAGCTGTCTGGAAGCTCCTCGCTGGGAACCCCAGGACCAGGTCATTACCAGAGTCCCCAATGTCACCACATGCACATTCCTGGTCTCACAGCGACCTCTGAGTGCCAGGCCCCGCATTCCTTCACTCCCAGGCCCAAGAAGGAACAAATCTCCTGAGACTTTGACATGGAGACATCGATTTCGGGTCACCTTCTGTGTCTGTGCAGAGAGCTGCACTTCCTCTCCAGTGGACACAGGAAGAGCCGTGTGCTTTGTGCACGGAGTGAGATGCAGGCCAGGCCAGAAACCCTGTGGACAGCAAAGCGGGGGGGGGGGGGCACAGGGGAGGTAGGGAGGGCTGGGCCTGGGCCTTTGGAGCTTGAAGAGGCCCCGGGGTGAGGAGGTTGGATTTTCTGGTTCTGTGGCGGAATCCTCCAGGCTGGGTGGTTCCACAATGACGAGGTTGATTTCACCCCTGAACGTGCCATGAGCCTCTGCCAGGGCCCCTGACGCCCCCAGGCCAGGCAGGAGTTGGTGAGAGGGGGCCTAGCAGCCGGCTCACTCCTGAAGGAGCCTGTGCTGAACACCTGTAATCCCTGCTGAACCCCGGGCCTGAGACACCCGAGGCGCTTCCCGGGAGCTCCAGGACGGGGTGCAGCAGGGATGGGGGGCTGTTCCAGAGTTCCCTGGGGGTAAAGAGAGTGGGAGTCCCTGCCAGCCCAGAGCACCTGACCCCAGGCCTCTCCACACCAGAGCCTGGCCCAGCCCAGCGCCCGGCTCCAGAGGAAGCAAGGTTGGCTCCGGACCTCAGCCTCGCGCCCTCACCCCGGGCCCGGGGCCTGCATCTTCTCCCCACAGCTCCTGAGCCCCGTTTCCAGCACCAACGGGGCAGCAGCCACATACTAGCAGGGAAAGACGGCGGGGCTCCTGGGATTTATCATGCCTACCATCCCAGCTGCTCAGGAGGCTCAGCTCCGAGGACCCCAGTTCAAAGCCAGCATGGGCAGGAAAGTCCATAAAACATTTATTTCCAGTGAACCA
Organism: Megascapheus bottae; assembly: GCF_031878675.1. NCBI lineage: Eukaryota > Metazoa > Chordata > Mammalia > Rodentia > Geomyidae > Megascapheus > Megascapheus bottae. Next base: position 4,215,905 of record NC_143536.1, on the reverse strand, counting down.
CCAAAAAGCTGCAAGTGACGCTGTGGCTCAAGTGGTAAAGCATCAGCTCAGAGATAGCAAACAGGCCCTGAGTTCAAACCCCAGGGCTGGCACAAAGGAAGAAGGGAAGGGAAGGGCACGAGAGGGAAGGGAGGAAGCTCATTGTCACAGAGCTGCCCCCTGGGCATCTGATCTGGGGAGACCCACAGCCCCCCATCTGCCCCAGGTAACCCAGCTTGGTTCCTGGCCCTTGGCCCTTGAACCTCAGTGTTTACAAAACTCCTGCAGGACCTGGGGAGCCTGCGCCAGCCCTCACTGGCCTCCATAGATACAATATTAGGAAGATGGCTGAGATGAATGAGAATCGGTTCTCAATCAATATGATCCATTACCCCAGGTGTCCCGGGACGACAGACCGGAGCTGTATTTTGGTAAAATATGGGTTTTGTTATAGGTGGGGGCGCGACAGGCATAAATCTCAGTGGAAGACACATCTCTTATGATTATTCAATTCTAAAAGTCTCAAAGAGATTCCTGTGCACAGTTCCTGGAGGCCCCTGTGTCTGTAGATTGCTGGGGGGACCCCTGGGGACCCCCATGGAACTCCCTGCCTTTCACTGGTGCTGTGGGGAGGCCAAGCCGGCGATGGCAGCTTCCATGCATTGCCAATGGAAGGGTTGGGGGCAGGAAGGGAAGGAGGGAGCCCTGCACACCCCAGCAGGAGCACCGGCAGACCAAAGCCAGGCCCCAGAGGCTGCGGTCCTCAGCGAGTGAGTGGGATTTGGTCTCTTTATTAGCACGGTGATGGAGTGTTAATACGATCGTGCACGGTCATTAGTATGATTATGTATAATTCTTTTGATCACTGTTCAGAACCCCAACAAGCTGCACCCACCGGGCTGAGGGCTGTGAGCTGAGGCTGGATGAGAGCCATGAGCGGGGGAGATGTGTGTCACACAGCATCCACCGCCCCTGACTGTTACAGTCCCTCATCCGGGTCATGAGCAGCATGAAAGCAGGCAATGTCCTGGGGGAGCGGTTCTTGAGGGGACTCACAAGCCCGAATCAACTCCCATCTCCTCATCCGTCCCAGCACCAGCGGTTAGCCAAGGCCTGGAGGGTGATTTGGGGAAGTGAGGGGAGGGGCTATCACCTGGTGGTGTGCAGTTAAGCGCATGCAGGGGGGAGATTGGGAAATCGGGGTGCCACACACACACACACACACACGCACGCACACACGCACGGAGCGAGTTCTCTGCTCCAACAGAGCTGAGCTCTAGGGAGCGGGCTTGAGCGTGCTAGGGTTTGAGCATGCTAGCGAATGAATTCTAAAAGCAAACTCGGAATGTCTGCAAAACACTGTCAAGTGAATAATCGGGCCTCTGGGGTTTGCTTTCTAAAAGCAGCTCTCCTAGCTGCTATGTAGAGCTAATGATATTTCAGTTAGCTCTGATTTCCTCCCCCACCTCCAATCCCCCTTTAAGTCCTTGACCCTCAGTGTCAAGGTCCTGAAAGTGCCCCCCCAAAGCCTTGGCCTGCCTCACTGCTCTCGTCTAGCTCTCCTGTGCCCTCTGACCCCCAGAAACTCCTCCCGGAAGCCAGGCCCACTCTGCCTCAGCCACCACACACAGTCGGGTCACAGGAAAGCAGACATCCCAACAACCTCAAAGACTTCAGATACATAAAGGCAATCAAATCAGTCTTGGGTCACTTTCCTGTCACAGAAAAGTTCCACAGTAAGCCAGGCACCGTGGTTCACACCCGGAATCCCAGCCACTCAGGAGACCTGAGGTTCAATGCCAGCCCAGGGCAGAAAAACCCCAGAGACTCATCTCCAGGAAATCAAAAAGCCAGACGTGGAGCTGTAGCTCAGCAGTGGAGCGCCAAGGCCGAGAGAGAATGCAAGGCCCACCCTGGGTTCAAGCCCCAGTGCCGAGAGTTTTCTAAAACGTTCCCCAATACCTTCCCTGCTCAGGTTCCCCTGCCACCCTCGGTCTAGCTCTGTTCCGGCTTGATTGTTATTGCAGGGGGGGGGGGGTGTTGGGGGCAACTGGGGATTGAACCCAGGGCTTCACACTTGCTAGGCAAACACGGGGCCTCATCCCAATCCTTTTAACTTGTTCTTCAGATAGAGACTCCCGCTGGCCTCAGACCAGCGTCCTCCTACCTCAAGTAGCTGGGATTGTAGCAAGTGACTTGCCTTATTCCTTAGGCCTCCCCCAGGTGAAGGTCGCCCCTCTCACCTCCTTTAGCTTCAGGGGTCCCCGAGGAGAGCCTGAACTCCTTGGGGCGGGGGCTGCGTGATCCTCCAGTCTCCACCAAGCTCAGCACTCCGCCTCTACTAGGTGCTCCCCAGTGGGCAGGGAGGGGCCTCCGTGTATTTCTACCCAATGGAGATCCAGCTTCCCAACTGTGGGGAAACTGGACGGCTGCTTTTGGCAGCTTTTTGGCCTTCAGGGTTCCCAGAACAGGTGTGAATCGTACAAGTCCCCCTGCCGCAGAAGGAAGGAACCTAGGGTGGCAAAACAACTCCACTTCCTCTGCTCCTGCCACCCAGCTCTGCTAGCCACCACATTCCTGGCGGGTGCTGGAAGTGCCGGTAACCCGGATTCCATTTTAATGAATTCAGACTCCAGTGGTCACCGGAGACTGGCGGCCACCACTGGCGAGGAGAGGATGGGATAAGAGGATGCTCCTGTGTTCCGGGAAGAGCCGTTTGGGAATCCCTGGGAGGGGGAGGGAGTGGGGACCCCGCTGAACCCCGGCCTTGTAATGAAATCATTGAATCAAGGGTCTCCCTGCCTTATCTCCAAAGCACCCGTGTTTTACATGAAAAAGCGTTTCTAATTAATAGGCCAGCCCCTCTTGAGTTGATAAAAACAGAGGAGAAAAGGATTTGATTAACCCACGATCTTTTCAATTTGACGTGTTCTGCTTGAGCGAAATGCACTTGCAGTCAGCAAGCCAGGCCGGGCTGGCGCTGGCTGGGGAGATAACGTTCTTCCTTTGTGCACACCCCAGTCACCCCCCGGAGATGGGGGACGCACGCTCAGAGGTGATCCCACACGACGCAGCCTGCCGCCTCCTACCCAGCCCAGCCCTCACCAGCGTGGAAGAGGGCAGGGGCTTCTACCCTCCAAAAGCAAGATCTTCCCTTCAGCCTGGACAGGCACAGGAGGCAGTCCTGGAAGGCCGGACGGGTGTTGCCCTCAAAGCCAGACAGTCAGGACCCAGGGGGACAATCAGTCATCCTCACTGTCCAGAGCGACAGCTAGTGTGTGTGTGTGCGTGTGTGTGTGCGTGTGTGTGTGCGTGTGTGTGTGTGTGTGTGTGTGTGTGTGCTGGTCCTGGAGTTTGAACTCAGGAAGGACCTGGTTCCTGTGCTTTTATGTCCAAGGCCAGCGCTCTATCTCTGGAGTCACTATTGTGCTTGCAGCCTTTTGGAGGTTCATTGGAGTCAATAGACTTGGTTGCCTGCGATGGCTTTGGATGCCAGTGCTCCCGTGGCAGCCTCGCGAGTGGCTAGGATTACAGGCCTGAACGCCTGGAGTCTGACTACGGCCCTTCACTTGAATAAAGGGCAGATGTGAGAGTTTCGCCATACCGTGCCACAATTGGTCCAGCACGGCCCTTCATTTGCATAGCCCACCATGATTGGTGCAGACACCACATCCGCTTTTTTGTTGTTGTCCTTCGGGCTTGCACTCTGGGCCTGGGCGCTGTCCCCAGCTCTTCTGCTCGAGGCTAGTGCTCTACCCCTGGAGCCACAGCCCCACTTACAGTTTTCTAGTGGTTAATTGGAAATAAGAGTCTCATGGACTTTAGTGCCCAGGCTGGCTTTGAACGTGGATCCTCAGATCTCAGCCTTCTGAGTGGCTAGGTTTACCGGAGTGAGCCACCCTGCCCAGCTCCTCTTCGTGACTATTTAAGCAGGCTGTTGAGCCCCCGGTGGACGCTGCTGGGAGACTCCCCGTTGTGTTGTACCTCTACAGGGACCCAGTGATGGCTTCTCCAGGACTTTACCACTGAGTGTTCAGAGCCACAAGTCCGTGGCTCCCCGAGTTTGGGGCTGTGAGCTCTGGGTGTGCCAGTCCAGCCTGGAGGCCTTGGGCACCATTGCCTTGTACCTGTGATTCCTATGTAGGGGGAGCAGAAGAACCGCTCTTAGCTGATGTGTGACCGTGAAAAGATGGGAGGAGGCAGGCAGGCTCCTGTGGCTCACACAGGAATCCGAGCTACTCGGGAGGCAGAGATCTGAGGATCATGGTGCAAAGCTAGGCAGGCTAGGAAAGTCCCTGAGATGCCTACCTCCAGTTAACCAGAAACGGAGCCGTGGCTCAAGGGGTAGAGCATCAGCCTTGAGTAAGAAACCTACGGGGCAGAATCCAGGCCTGAGGTCAAGTCCCAGCACTGGGTAAAAGGCTGACTTCTGATATTTGCATAGAAACCCCACAAGCTCATACCCAAGGCCCCACCAGCTCACCTCAAGAGAGCTGGGGAGGCCCAGGGCAAGGGCAAGTTCTAGCCCTCCCAGAAGCTTCCTCGGGAAGCCACAGGCCTGGTCCCCCCCAGGCTGAATGTTCTCCCCAATTCTGGTGCTTCCTGGCAACCCTGCCTCCCCAGCTTGCCGCAGCTCCACACCGGGATCTGTGTTCTGAAATCCGAGGCTGGCATTCTGTCTGTCTGTCAACTGCAGAATGAACAGCAGAACAGATGCTGGAGTTTGTGAGTGCGTGAATTATACATGGCCATCTGCACCCCAAGCCCACCACCATATGGACTCATATGTTTTTAGTGGCAGAGCCTGGCTGCCAGCACCCAGGCAGCCTTGCTGGGTACACCAGAGCCTGGGCCTGGGCCTGGGGGCAGGGGGCCTCCCGGGAGGCCTGGCTTGTGTGGCTGGACTTCTTTCTTTAGAGGGTAGTGGCTGGGTCACCTTCCAACTCTCCAGCGCCATGAGATCCTGTCCCTGCCATTTGGCAGGCAGGCTCACACCTTCCGCCCTCTTTTCCCAAATGCCTGGGGAGTGGAGTGCCAACTGCAGTAGAAAATGTCAAGTTACTCCACTGGAGTGGGTGTAGGTGGGTTTGAATTTTTGTTTTTGTACTGGGGTTTGAACTCTGGGCCTCACACTTTGCTAGACATGCGCTCTACCATTTAAGCCACTCTTCCACCCTGTTCTGCTTTAGCTATTTTCAGATGCAGCTTTACAGACATGAGTAACTATGCCCAGTTAGTTACACGTGTATGCGTGCATGCGTGCATGCGTGCGTACGTGCGTGTATGTGTGTACGCTGGTCCTATGGCTTTAACTCAAAGCCTAGGCGCTATCCCTTGGCTTTCCCTCAAGGCGAGCCCTCTACCACTCGATCCACAGCTCCACATCTGGCCTATGCTGGTTAATTGGCATTAAGAGCCTCATAGACTTTCCTGCCCTGACTTTGAACCAGAGCCCTCAGATCTCAGCCTCCTGAGTAACTAGGATTATAGGTGAGCTGCTAGCTCTGGGCAAGGTCCTGTTTTCCTTCTTGTCTAGATGTAGCTAGATGCTGGGCCCAGAGGGGTCACAGCCTGCTGCACAACTCCATGGGTCCATCCTAGAAAAATCCTACAGAATCCATTCTAGAAAAATCGCACAAAGTCCTGACCATGAGAATCTGCCTTCCACCCTAAGGCCGTGTGTCTTGACATTTATAGATTTTTACCTAATGCTCTAAATTAAGATAATTGTGCTGAAGTCCTATTAATTCAGAGAATGCACCCCACACAAGCCAAGCTTGACTGCAGCAGGGCAGCCCCAGGGCCTGCGGGAGGCTTGGCCGGCTCCTCTGCCCCCTGGCCTCCCTCCTCTCCTCTGCCTCCCACAGTGGCCAATTCCCCAGCCCTCTCCAGGCCTCCCCACTTCACATACACCCGGCTGCTGCTCAGAAATCAAGAGCTTATGCTCAAAGCTCACCAGAGACCCATTCCAATCCTGCGAAAGCCAGAGGCCCACAGGCCACTGGAAGCCCTGTCATGCCTCTCCTCCTCCTCCTCTCTTCTCCTCCCCTTCTCTATCCGGAATCCCCTCTACCCTGGGGCTTGTGTCTGCCTTCCCTGCCCTTCCAATGCCACAGACTCTGCCTCTCACCCTCCCAACTCCGGCTCCTCCCTCGGAGTGAGCGCAGTGATCACCTCCTCCAGGAAGTCTTCCCAGATTTCCACAGTCACACAAGACAGGCTCCTTAAGGGCATGGTCCAATCGTAGTTGAAAGAAAGAAAGAATGAATGAATGGATGGATGGATGGATGGATGGATGGATGGATGAATGGATGGATGGATGGATGGATAGACAGATGGGAGGCTGAATGGATGGATGAATGGATGGATGGATGGATGGATGGATGGATGGATGGATGGATGGTGGCAGCCAGCGGGAAAGACGCTGACCCAGCCCACAGCCCCAGGCCTGCGGGCGCAGCCGTCGGGGTGGGACGGAGGCCCGGGCGCTTGGTCGGAGATGCCGCGGGTGCCAGGCCCTAAGTCCAGCCGGGCAGAGGCGCCCTCGCCCTGCGGCACCACAGCCGCCCCGCCTGCCAGCAGCCATGTGGCCGCCCAACTCCAGATGCCCGCTTGGTGGAAGACATTCGCACAACCCAGGCCTCCGTGGGCGCAGGAGCGGCTGGGGGGGGGGGCGCCCGCCGGCGAGGCCTCGAGGGAGCGGGACTGGGGGGGGGGGGGTGTCACGTGACCCCGCCCGCCGAAGCCCCGCCCCTTTCCCACGCCGCCCCATCCCCTCCGCAGAGCCCGGGGCCGCGCCGCCCTCTGCTGGCCACCGCGGGAACTGCAGGGAGGCCCCCAGGCTGGAGGCTTTTGGGGGTGCAGGCCCTTTGCAGGCTGGGAGAAGCTGAGCGGGAAAGGGAACCCCTCTGTCCTGCGCAGTTTCGGAGGGCCCTGGACTGTGTGGGCACCAGCCACAATCCCAGGCCATCCCCTCCCGTCATGGGGGGCTTCCGAGTCTCATGGCCCCTTCCAGACACTGTGTTGACTGCACCCACCCTCACCGCACCCTCCAAACCCAGAATCCCAAACCCGCTCTTTACCCAGGCAGAGGCTCCGGGTCCTCGGTGGTGGTGGTGGTGGTGGTGGTGGCCTGGGTCACAATCTGGGGCCCATGGGGCAGAGGGACCTCAGCAGGGGACCCAGCCCCAGGTGGGACGACCTGGCCTCCAGGGCCCCACTGTTCTCCAGGGATGTCACTGACGTGAAAATATCACTCAGCCCAGACGCAGTGGCTCACGCCTGTCATCCTAGCTACTCAGGAGGCTGAGATCTGACGATCCAGGTTCAAAGCCAGCCGGGCACAAAAGGACCTGAGACTCTTATCTCCAGTTAACCTCTAGAAAATGAAAAGTGGGGCTTGGCTCAAGGGTAGGGCGGTAACCTTGAGCTGAAGAGCTCAGGGACAGCACCCAGGCCGAGTTCAAGCACTGCGACCCACACAGAAAGAATGTCATCACTCAGTCCCGGCTTTCCTGAGACCCACGGGAACTGCAAAGTGGCATAGAGAGGGCGGCTTAGAACACACATGAAACCAAGACCACAAACCCGAAGCCCAAACCCCAGGCTCTCCCCCTGCTCCTGCAAGGACAGAGTCAGCTTGCAGCAAAAAAAAAAAAAAAAATGGTTTAAAGTATTTGGGACAAACCGACTTTCAGAGAGGACGATGGCAGCTGTCTCTCGGGAGGGCACCGCAGAATTCCCCTGCGGCTCGAAATGCCTCCTCAGTGCTGCCATGAGAAATCTCAGCCTGCAGGGCTGAGGTCACCGTGTCCTCTCTTCAAGGCCTGGAGATCATCTGTTCTCCACCAAGCCCCACACGCCCCAGGCCCTGCAGGCCTGTGCCCCACAGCCATGACCTAGCGGGTGAGAAAGACATTTGGCACAGAAATAATACAAAAATCTGAGCCGGACACGGGGGCTCATATCTGTGATCCCAGCTACTCAGGAGGCTACCACTGGGCTGGAGGCATAACTCAAGTGGTAGAGCTCCATGCAAATGAGCAGAAGGCCCCGAGTTTGAACCTGTCACAGGCCGCAGAGATCCAGGCCAGGCTGTAGCTCCCGTGGGGGGCGGGCCCCTCTCCCTCTGGACAGCGGTGACTCACCAGGGGCCCTGGCCGGAGCCGTCATTCCAGCAGCCTCCTTCTGTCTTCTCTCTGCCTATTTTTGTCCCCTTGAAATGTGGGAGCAGGAGTCAAAGCATTCAGGGCACGCACAGGGACCCCGAGGCCCTGCCAGCTGCTGCTGTGTGCTGTCTCTGGGGACACAGAATGCTGCCACTGTCCCAAGCCCCGAATGCTGTGCCCCCATCCTCCACAGCTAGGGCAGGTCCCTGCCCGGTCCTGGGCCAGGCCCCTTGGGACAGTGCATTCCCAGGGGTGGTGGCACTGGGGCAAAGGCTGGGAACGGGGCCACCGCTGCTGCTGGCACCACCTCGCCCAGGACAATGGCTGGGATGCCAGGCGAGACTGCAGCAGCTGCACGGGCATCTGAAGGGCACTGCTGAGATGCCATTGTCAGGCAGAGTGGCAGGTGACCAGAACTAAAAATACTGATAGCAGCAGCCAGGGGCGGGGGTGGGGGGGCTGGTGGCCTGGGTTCAAATCTCAGTGCTGCACAGAGCACTGTTCCTGAGCTCTTCAGCTCCAGGCCTGGGCCACACACTGCTTCCAGTTTTCAGGTGGTTAACCGGACATAAGAGTCTCACAGACTTTCGCGCCCAGGCTGGCTTTGAACTGCAACCCTCCGATCTCAGCCTCCTGTGAAGCTTGGACTGCAGGGGTGAGGCCCGGGCACCGGGCGTTCCTGAGTCTGGTTTCTTTGTGGCAGTGGGCATCGGGGCTGCAGGGTGCTGGCTGTGAGGACTGAGTGCAGGTAGGGGTGTGTGCTGGGGTGCAGGGCAGCAATACCCGAGATTTCTTTGGGGTTCGGGTTTGGTCCCAACCAGGAAGGCTCCCTCTTCACACAAGGAAACTGAGGCACGGGCGGCTGTGGGAGGTGGGCACCACGCCCGGCACATGAGGCAGGTCCTGAGCCCGGGTCCCTGTGTCACCTGCACCCCAGGCCTAGACAGGAGGAGATAGGACGACGGCTAGTGACGGGCGTCCCTGCCACCCTGGCCCCGGGCCCGGGCTCGGCTCCAGGGCACCGCAGCCCCTCTTCAAAGGGCGCCTGGCCCAGCCTGCAGGTTAAGTGATGGCGCTGTGGCCCACGTGGGCTCGGTGGCGGGAACTCAAACCCACGCCAATGCACCGCCCGGGCTCCGCGCGCCACTCTGAGTTTGGTCTCTATTTTTGGGTCTTCATGTTTGTTGTTTTGTCTCTGTTTTGTTCTTTGTGGGTCCTGGGGCTTGAAACGCAGCGCCTGGCGCTGGCCCTGAGCTCTGCAGCCCCAGGCTGGCGCTCTACCCCTTGAGCCACAGCACCACTTCCAGTTTTCTGGTGGTCCACTGGAGATGAGAATCTCACGGACTTTCCTGCCCTGGCTGGCTTTGAACCGTGATCCCCAGATCTCAGCCTCCTGAGGAGCTGGACCACAGCTAGGATGATAAGCCACCGCGCCCTGCAGGGTTTTTTCTTTTGTTTTGGGGGTTTCAACCCTGCACCCAGGTCTCCCCCTTGTGTGTCCTTAGGGGCTTCTACGTGTCCCCCCCATCCCCTCTCAGAGGGTAGAGCAGCTCCCGGGAATGCCTCACCCATGGGGATGCAGCTCGTGCCACACCACAGGTGCTGTTTTCTAGTCATTCAACAAACACTCATGGCTGGGCAGTTGCTGAGACCAAGGCCTTTGGCGCCTGATGCTCCTGGCTGTGGACAGAACAAATAGAAGCAAATCAGCCAAGCATGTGAAAGAGGACAAAGTGCGGGGCAGACGCAGCACCAAGAAGGGAGCTGTGAGGGTGCAAGTTGCAAGTCAGGTGCAAAGGGCCTGGGGTCGGCCAGGGCTCCCTGTCCTGCACAGCACCCACCCAGAGCCGAGGGAGTCCCGGGCCCTCTCACTGACCCAGCCGACCTCGCTCTGACCTTGACTGCTTTCTTGGCTGGGCCCTGCCCGGCCCTGACTTCAGCGGAAAGGCACGGGCTGGGGGTGGGGGGCCGGGGGGGGGGGCTAGGTGCCGACGCCCTCACCTAGCACTGCCAAAAGTGGTCATGGGTTATTTTTAAACCGCCCAGGAAGTATTTATTGTTTGCAGCAGCAGCAGGGCCAGGTGGCACCGCAGGAAGCAGGGCTGAGCCTGAGCCGACACCATGGTGAGGGGCTGGGGGCACTGGGGGGGAGAGGGTGGGTCCCCACGGCTGCACCCCAGCCACCCCACCCCAGCCACAGCCCACGAGGCCGAGGCAGCAGTGGGATCTGCTGGCCTAGAGAAGCGGGTGGCTCCCAGCTTGAAGAAAGCAGGCTGTGATGCTGTGAGCCGGTGCTGGGTTTGAACTCAGGGCCTGGGTGCTGTCCCTGAGCTTTGCGCTCGAGGCTGGCGCTCTACCACATGAGCCACGGCACCACGCGCAGTTTGGGGCGGCTCCTTAGGATGAGCGTCTCGCGGCTCTCCTGCCCAGGCTGGCTTTGATCCCCATCCTCGGGCGTCGGCCTCCGGGCCGCACAGCACGGCTGGGCGGAGGCGCTTTCCACGCTGCTGCCTGCGAGGGGGCACGTGCAGCCCCGTCCCCCTGGGGCTTGAGGAGATGCCCGTCTCCTGAGGCAGGGCTCATGGGGGGCCGGGGCGCCCATCTCCAGGCCAGGCCGCACCCCACAGGCCTCTCCTCACAGCCGCTTCTTCCCCAGGCCCCTAAGAAAGCCAAGAAGAGAGCGGAGGGCGCCAACTCCAATGTCTTCTCCATGTTTGAGCAGACGCAGATCCAAGAGTTCAAGGAGGTGGGGACGGGGCGGGGGGGTGGGGGGGGAGAGGAGGGGCAGGGGAGGAGGGGGACGCACCCCAGGCTTCTCCACTGCTGAGATTCACCCAGCGGCCTCCCAGTGGCCTCGCTCCTTCCAATCCCCCAATGCTCCCAGAGAGAGTTCAGAGCACCCGGCCGGGGTGCTGAGCCCCCAGGCCTCTGGCTGGACAGTGCCCCCCCCCAGGCCTTCACCATCATGGACCAGAACCGGGATGGCTTCATCGACAAGAATGACCTGAGGGACACATTTGCTGCGCTGGGTGGGTCCTTGTCCTTGTGGGCTGGGGGGCTGGGAGGGGAGGGGCGGGGCGGGGCCGCCCTGGCGCTTCCCCAGCGGGGTGTCCGTGACCCCGCCCCGTGCCCTCGCCCCAGGCCGGGTGAACGTGAAGAGCGAGGAGATTGACGAGATGCTCAAGGAGGCTCCGGGCCCCATCAACTTCACGGTCTTCCTCACCATGTTTGGGGAGAAGCTCAAGGGTGAGGCCCCCCGGGGAACGAGGCTCAGAGGCCAAAGCCTCGGGGGCCCAGTCAGGCTTCAAACCCCGAGTTTCAGAAACCGCGACTGGACTCGGCCCTGACTGTCCAGGAGCCAAGGCTTGGGGCCCACGGGAGGGGCACCCCATAGCCCAGGCTGAAGCCCCTGCATCCTTGGGGGGCCCTGCTCCTGGCCCCCCCAGATGGTGACCCCACTTCCATCCCAGGGGCGGACCCAGAGGAGACCATTCTCAACGCGTTCAAGGTGTTCGACCCCGAGGGCAAGGGGGTGCTGAAGGCCGACTAGTGAGTGCACTGGGGGTGGGGGGCACCCCACATTCCTGTCCCTGACAGCTGACACAGCCCTGTTCCCTCACAGTGTCCGGGAGATGCTGACCACACAGGCTGAGAGGTTCTCCAAGGAGGAGGTACGGGGTCCCCCGGGTGCCGGGCCAGGCCTTACAGATGGGGAAACTGAGGTCAGGGAAGCCAAATCAGGGCTGGCAATGACGACGATGGTGATGGAGGCCCCCTGAGGCCCGTGGGCACGGCCGAGCAGGGCGCTGGTGCCGGTGCTGTGCCGGGGACTGCAGGGAGCCGGGACAAAGGGCCTTGGCCTTGAGCAGTGAAGCAGGGATGGGGGGCCTGCAGGCCATGGAAAACAGCGCCCGTGGCCTCCGTGGCGGCCCAGGCGCCTCAAGCAAGTAGAAGCTGCCTCCCCCTTCCCACCAGGGGCTCCCCCTCTCCCCTCCCTCTTTTTCTTTTCTGTGTGTCCGTCCTGAGGCTTGAGCTCAGGGCACTCACTCTGGCTTTGCTCTCCGGCTCATGGTGGGTGCTTTCCCACGCCAGCCTCGCCTCCAGCACAGCCTGACGCTGGTGGTTTGGATTTTTCTGTCCAGGCTGACCTTGACTGTCCATCCTCCGGGTCTCAGCCTTCTGCCCCGCTAGGCCCACAAGCGCGAGGCCCCAGCATCTGCTCAAACCAGTGCCTTTATTTTTATTGGTCATGGGGTTTGACCCCAGGGCCCGGGCCCTGTCCCTGAGCTGTTCCACTCAAGGCTAGCACCACTTCCAGCCTTCCGCTGGTGAACTGGAGATTCGAGTCTCACGAGAACTTTTCTGCCCAGGCTGGCCTGGAACCATGATCCTCAGATCTCTGCCTCCTGGAGTGGCTGGGATACAGGCGTGAGCCACCGCGCCCGGCTCAGGCCCATGCAAAGCCTCAGACAGCCAGGGCTTTCTAAACAGGGAAACTGCAGGTTGAAAAGAAAGAACAGCGAGAAGGACATCCAGCCTTGCAGTTTTCCTCGCAGGGTGGGCCTGGCCCCGGCCCTTGCCCTTCCATGGGGTGCGCCGTCTGCACCTCCTGGCTCCTTAACTGCAGGTGGCTGGGGGTCCCTGAGCCCCCGAGGAGGGTGAGGATGGCCGGCAGCAGGCCTGGCCTTGCCTCTGGCCCCACCCCCTCGCCCCTGTGCCTCGTCCCCTGCAGATCGACCAGATGTTTGCAGCCTTTCCCCCCGACGTGACGGGCAACCTGAACTACAAGAACCTTGTCCACATCATCACCCACGGGGAGGAGAAGGACTGAGCAGCGCCCCCGGCCCTCATCTGCCCCGCTGCCCACCTCCCTCCTCGCCCTGTGGTGGGCTGGGTCCAAATAAACAAGGTCCTGTGTGCCACTGCGATGTCATTTCTGCTCCAGCTCATGGGGGGGCGTTGGCCATTGTTGTTGAATCCCGACGACTCTTTACTTACGATAGACCCCCGCAGCCTCTCGGGGCTTTTGTCACCATGGCCCCAGGTAAAAGACCTGGACAGGTTCCCTGTGGTTTTCACCTCGCCAAGCAAACACTGTAACCCCCCCCCCCCCCCCCCGCCTAGCATCCTGTCAGCTTCTGGGAGCACTGTGTTGTCAGTCATCCTGGTAAGTTGGGCCAGGAGCTGTAAGAACCCCAGCCTAAGAAGCCAAAGTCTGAGGGTTTGGGGCACAGAACACAGGCTTTGCAAACGTTACCAGGAAGGAGCTGGACATGTGCAAACATCCTGGGGTGGGTTCCCGTGGCTCTGTCTGCAATCCCAGCGGCTCAGGAGGCTGAGATCTAAGGATCACAGTTCAAAGCCAGCCTGGCAAGAGTCCCCATGAGATACTTATCTCCAGTGAACGAGCAAAAGGCCAGAAGTGGTGCGGTGGCTCAAATGGTAGAGCACCAGACATGCCCACAAGAGTGTAGGGGTAGCGCCCAGGCCCCGAGTTCAAGCCCCAGGTGGGGCACGGGAAGGAAGGAGAGGAAGGTCCTGGGTGTGGAAGGTGTGTTTATTCCCTGGGGGCCTCAGAAGCCCCCCTTCCTGGCCTTGTCGTGGTCCCGGGTGTCGCGCCGGCCCTCGCGCTCTCGCAGGCCTCCACTCTCGTGCACCAGCTGCCGCAGCGCGCTGTATCCCAGTGGCCGCTCCACTGCAGGATGGGCTGGCATGGCTCACGTCCCAGCACGGGGCGCGGCTCCCCTGGCCAGGCTGCCCGCACTCCCAGGGCTCACGCTGGCCCTGAGCACCCTTTCAGTGGCTGTGTGGGGGTGCACACAGGGCGGGCACACCAAGAGGGGAAACCGAGGCTCGGCGTCCTGCGGGATCCCCACCCAACAGCCCAGCAGGGGCCAAGGAGGGAGAACTCACCCTGGTCCAGCTTGTCCATGAAGGCGTCGAAGCCCATCACCGGCGGAGCCACCTTGATGGACTCGGGGGGCTTGAGCAGCGCGGAGCCACCCCAGAAGGGGTTCACGAAGCTGGACGGGGCCTCGGCCTTCTGCAAGCACCGGCTCGCCTCCAGCTCCAGCAGGGCGTTGGTTTTTTCCTCTATGATGGCTGTGACGCGTGGGCCGGGGATGAGGCCGTCGCCTGCCTGGCCCTGCCCGGCCTGTGGAGGGGATCTCTCCCCGGGAGGGGGACACACAGGGACACAGAGGCCCCCCACCCCATCTCCCAGCCTCCCGCCTCCGGCGCCCTGCTCTTCCCTCCACCACAGCCACACCGCCGCCTGTGCGGTCTGCTTTCCTGTTTTTTCTTTTTCTGGTCAGTACCAGGAGTTGAACTCAGGGCCTCTTGCTTGTTCAACGTGCTCACACAAACAGCACTTTACCACCTGAGTCATGCCTGCAACCCAGCTTTTTGCTGGAAATGGGAGTCTCGGGGACTTTTTCTGCCCCTGGGCTGTGTCCGTGTCCTGGCCTGAGCTGCTGTGCCCGGCTGCAGCAGGCACCCCACCCCCGTTCTGGCGGCCGGCCAGCGCTGGGCAGTGGGGCCAGCAGGCTCACCGAAGTACTGGGGGAGGTTGAGGTCGGTGATGGCGCCGGTCTCGCCCAGGTGGCCCTGGATGCTGGTGGCGTCGCAGTGGATCTTCTGGAACAGCTTCTCCACCAAGCCCTTGAGGCGCTCCAGGGCCCTGCTCAGCTCCCGTTGCTGCCCCTCGCACAGGTTCGCATGCTCCGTGACCATCTTCAGCCTCTCCTGCGGGGCCACAGGGTCCCTGGGGTCAGCAAACCCCCTCCGGGTCCTCTGGCACCCCAAGCTGCCGGAGCCATGCACCACACCCCTGAGGGTTCCACACACGCATGTGCCATGTCTCAGGACAAAGACCATCCCAGCATGCCCTGAGCCCTGAGGGTGACACCCCAGCCCCAACCCCAGCCTGTCCCTCCCTGTGAGGGGGAAACTGAGGCTCAAATCACAGTGCCAAAAGTAGGATGGCGATTCGAACTCAGTCCCCAACACCACCACCGCAAGGAACATTCCAGGGACCCATGCAGCCTCTTTCTCTAAAGGGGCCTCCCACCCAGGTCACAGTCCCCAGTCTGGCCTCTTACTGGGGAGTGGGGAGCAGGGACGCTCCTGCTTTGGGGTGTGGCTCAAGAGGAACAGGCAACAGCCGAGTTCAACCAGAACCACCAAAAAAAAAAGGAGTAAATAAATAAAAATGGAAGCTGACGCCTGTAATCCCAGCTCCTCGGACGGCTGAGATCTGCGGACTGGGGTTTGAAGGCAGCCTGGCGGAAAAGTCCATGAGACTCATTTCCAGTGACCCACCAGAAAAACCAGAAGTGGCTGAGTGGGGATGGGGCGTATTGGTGGAGTGCTTGCCTGAGCCTGCATGAGAACTCCAAGCTCAATGCCTCAGAACCACAGAAAAAGCCAGAAAGGATGCCGCGGCTCACATGGTAAAGTGCTAGCCTTGAGCAAAAGCAGCTCAGGGACAGCGCTGAGGTCCTGAGTTCAAGCCCCAAGCCCAGCACACATAATAAAAACACAAGGCAAAGACGAAGTCCCACCTAGAGTATTTGTTGCACTTGGGAGGAAGCCCCATCTCCGGGGCCACGCTGAACCCTAGGGGTCCCCCAGCAGAGGGACTGAGTCCCCAAAGAGACCTCCATTGCTGACCAGAGCAGCTGCCCCAGCCACAAGGGCAGGCAGTTAGGTAACCCAGGCCCACCAGCCTTGTGGGAAGCGCCAGCCCTGCTCAGCCAGATGCAGGGCTCTGCTGCCCCCTCGTGGCCAGATGGAGGTAGCACTGTGTCTCCGCTGGGAAGCCTGGAGCAGAGGCTGCTGCAGACAGGAAATGGCGGGGGGGGGGGGGGGGGGGGGGGGGGGGGCAGGCACAGGGCAGACAGACCCAGCTCACCTCCATGTGCTTCAGAGTCACCCGGCTGTTGTCGTGGGTCGTCTGTTGCTGGGACCGCAGGTGGATAATGGTGTCCTACAGGGAGAGAATCTCAGGGCAAGAGTCAGGGTGCTCTCTCTGGGTCCTGCCTGACACCCCGCCTGCACCCACCAAGGGAGCAGACTTCTAGGCTTTGCCCAGGTCTCCTGTGGTGTCCCCCCATTGCAGCCCTAGAAAAATAGAAAAGGCCATCCTTAGCAGGGGGCTCCCCAGGCCCCACCTGGATCTGCTGCGTCTTCTTCTGCACCATCTCCATGTCGTTGTTGAGCTCCGTGAGGTAGGTGAAGCGAGCAAAATTCTTCTCCTCCTTCGCCACAAAGTCTTCAATGAGCTGGTCGAGGTCCCCGGTAGGCGTGAGCTTGAGCAGCCGCAGGTGAGCCACCTCGTAGCTCTCGAAGCTCTCCCCCTTCTTTGGCCTCACGTGCTTCCGGGCCTTGAGAGCTGTGAAGGACAAGGAGCCACATGTGCCAGCTGACCAGGGGCACGGGGGGAGGGAGTGGTTTTCCCTGCCACCTGTGACCATCTGGTCTCCTTATCTGCTTTACCAAGGCCCAACTCCCCAGCTACTGTGTGCCAGGCACTGGGCTGGGTTCTGCCGGCACCAAATCCCTGCCGGTAGAGCGCCCAGAACAAGGACAGAAAAGACAAAATCTTCCTGTCATCATGGTGGCCAGGACGCAAGCTGCGTGCTGAGGGTTGGGGTGCAACCTTAGCTGTGTAATTGGCGGGGGACATTGACCGGGACAGGGGTCACTGAGTGCAGCTAAGGAAGGTCCTAGAGTTCTGAGGAAGGGGCAGCACTTGGCCAGTTCATGGCATCTGAGCCAGAAAGTCCTCGTTCTTGCTCTAGCCCAGAAACCTCAGTCACTCCAGTGCTTTTGAACCTAGTCTTCTTCTTCTCGCCTTGACCTCCACAAGGCCATCACAAGGAACGTTCTAGATCGTTCTGGGCACAGACATGGAACCCCCTTTACATGGGGGACTGCAAGCTGTCACGGCTCCTCAGCCCCACATTGGGCTCTGTGGGACACCCAGCTTTTGGCCTGTCCTACAGGCCATAAGGAAACCATGAGTGCCACACCCCTAGAACGGGTGGCAGGTGGCAGGACAGGTGGACTGATGGTTGAGCTGGTGGATGGTTAGATGGACAGAAGGGCCGAGAGACAGAAGAGCTTGGGCGGTGTTCTTTGTTTTTGTGGGGGTTTCTCAGAACCTGCAGCAATGCAGTTCCAAGTGATAAGGTAGAAAAAGGCAAGAGAAACCCAAAGAACTGGCGCTGGTATTTGTAATGCTAGCTACTCAGGAGGCTGAGAGCACAGGTCCGCAGTTCAAAGCCAGCCCAGGCAAGAAAGTCCATAAGGTTCTTATCTCCAATTGGCCACTAGAAAACTGGAAGTGGAGCTGTGACTCAAGTGCACTAGCCTTGAGCAAAAGCAGCTTGGGGACAGCACCCAGGCCCCAAGTTCAAGCCTCACGACTAAACAAACAAAAAATCCATATAAGGGATGGGGGGCTGGAAAGTGGGAGAAAAACATGGGAAGGGGTAGCAATGTTCAAAAAGTGGCCGGGAGTTTGGCCTAGTGGGAGAGTGCTTGCCTAGCATGCATGAAGACCCAGGTTCAATTCCTTGGTACCACATAAACAGAAAAAAAGCCAAAAATGGTGCTGAGGCTCAAGTGGTAGAGCTCTAGCCTTAAGAAAGTCCAAGGACAGGGGCCGGGAGTTTGGCCTAGTGGTTAAAGTGCTTGCCTAGCATGCATGAAGACCCGGGTTCGATTCCTCGGTACCACATACATAGAAAAAAGCCAGAAGTGGTGCTGAGGCTCAGGTGGTAGAGCTCTAGCCTTGAGAAAGTCCAAGGACAGTGCTCAGGCCCTGAGCTCAAGCCCAGGACTGGCAAAAAAAAAAAAAAGTAATGCACCCACTACCACTACTACCTCATGAATGTAACTGTAACCCTTCTGTACATCATCCCAACAATAAAATTGTTTCAGAAACCCACATAAAGGGTTGAGGTGTGGGTCAGGGGTAGAATGTGGGGCATGCAGAAGGCTTTGGGTTCAGTTCACAGCAAAGGGGAGAAAGAGGGATGGAAAGAGGCAAGATGGGGAGGGAGGAAGAGAGGAGGGAAAGGAGGAGGAGGGGAGGGAAGGAGAGCGCTCAGAAGACCTTTTCAGTCCACTTGAAAAGGATGTAACCCAACTGCCCTTGCCTACACCTCCTAGAAAAGGCTGCTTGCGAGGCTGTGTGTTGAATGTGACAGCTTCCCACCCCCATGTAAAAACAGCCCCTAAAGGATGGGCCTGGCTGAGCATGTCCAGACTGCCCAAGCAGCATGGACAGAGTGGTGAACCCGCTCTCACAACGAGCCTGGACACCCTGCGGGGAGTCCTGTCACCAGGGGCTCCCAGCACCAGCTCCCCTAAATACTGGATAGGTCTCGGCAGGAGATTAGAACCTGCAGGGTGCGGACACACACACACCCGAGCACATGTGAGTGATCTGCTTCTGCAGGCGTCTAATAGGTTCCGTGTGTCCACAGGGAATACTTTTTTCAAAGTAAATAGATCCCAAAGATAGCATGGGACATACATATGCTAAAACTCGATTCCTTGGTAATGTGACATTTAAATGTAACTAGTCACCTTAGATTTTGTTTTTCTGCAGGTCGTGGGGCTTGCATTGGGGGCCTGGGCGCTGTCCCTAAGTTTTTTTTTTGCTCGAAGATGGTGCTCTACCACTTGAGCCACAGCTCCACTTCTGGCTTTTTTGCTGATTAATTGAGATCAGAGTCTCACAGAATCTCTTGCCTGGACTGGCTTTGAACGGTGATCCTCCGATCTCAGCCCCGGAGTAGCTTGGACAACAGGCATGAGCCTCTGGCGCCCAGTCACACCTTGGATTTTTAGCAGCTAACTGAGTTTTATTGGCTCATGTGGGGAGCAGGGGAAGGAGGAGGCACCTTCTTGTCTGGCCTGCTCCTCAAATTCAGAGCGGTCATTGAGCTTGAAGAGCAGGAAGGACTTGAGGTTGTTCTCGTGGTCATACAGGCGCTCCAGCTCCCGGATCTCCAGGTTGAACTGAAAGATGTCCTTCTGCTGGCGTTCCTTCATGGCAGTCATGCGGGCCATCGCCTCCACCCTGGGGGAGTGCAGGGCCTGTCCCGACTCCCGCCCCTTCCTCCCTCCTCTCCGCCAGTCCACAGGGACTTCCTGCCTGGCCATCAATGAAGAAATGTGAAACAATTAGAGCTGTGAGCTCCAGATTACCCTAGGGAGGACTTTCCTGATCATTCCTGTCATCACGAGACCATCACCACCACCACCACCACCAGAACCACCAGTGACATCATCACCAACATCATTACCATTATTACCAACACCATCACCACCACCATCTCACCATTACCAACACCAGTACCACCACCACCACCATCTCACCATTACCAACATCAGTATCATCACCACCACCATCTCACCATCACCACCACCATCTCACCATTACCACCACCATTTACCATCACCACTACCATCTCAACACTGCCATTACCACCATCACCATCACTACCACCACCACCTCACCATTACCACTACCACCACTACTATCTCACCATACCAACACTGCTACTACCACCATCTCACCACTATCACCACCACCACCACCACCATCTCACCATTACCAACACCAACACCACAGCCATCTTATCATTACCAACACCACAACTACCACCACCTGTGCTGCAGCCACATACACCTATTTGTTCATTCTTCCCACCATACAAAGAAACCCTGTATTCCTGGAACCAGCAGTCAAACACAGAAACTCCTGACTCTGAAGCCTGTTTTTTTGTTGTTGTTTGGTTGTTTGCTTTTTTGTCAGTCATGGGGCTTGAACTCAGGGCCTGAGCACTGTCATGGGGCTTTCTCAAGGATAGACCTGGACCACTTGAGCCACAGCACCACTTCTGGCTTTCTCTGTGTATGTGGTACCAAGGAATGGAACCTGCATGCTAGGCAAGCACTCTACCACTAGGCCAAACTCCCGGCCCCTGGAGCCTGTTCTCTTTACAGCCAGATTGTGAGAAGACCTGTACTACCCTCGAGTGCCCATAGGCACATCAGACCTGTGGTCTCTGCTACATGTCTGCCACTTACCAAGTTTCAGGTAGGAATCTTAGCAACTATAAAATGGGGTCAGTGAAAAGCTCCCAGGCAGTGGCAGGGTGGTGGGAGCCCCCAGCATTGACAGCATGGCGTGGCAGCAGCCCAGGAGCTCCGAGCCCCCCCACCTCTGTCTGTATGCCTGCGCCGACTGCTCGATGGCCATGTTCATGGTTTTCTTATGGGCAAGCAGGCGCTTGTGCAGCTGCTGGTAGACATTGTCGTAGGTGGCCTTCTCACAGCGGAGGGTGTCGATCTCCCCCCGCAGTCTGGTGTTGCTGGACATCACCGTGTCAAAGTGAACTGTCACCTGCGGAAAGGGCTGTGATTCAAAACAGGTCCCCATCCTGACATGTGGTCCACACACAGGGGTGTGAGATGGCCGGCGCCATCCACTGGCACTGCTGGCGCTTGTGGTAGCAGCCATCTGCACTTTGCGAGATGCCAAGTCGAGGCCACAACCACCACCCAAACCAAGCTGGAGCCATGACTCCAGATTAAAGAAATTTAAAGTGGGTGCCAGCGGCTCACACCTGTGGACTCAGGAGGCTGAGATCTGAGATCTAAGCATCACAATTAGAAGCCAGCCTGGGCAGAAAAGGTTCAAGAGATTCTTTACTTCCAATCAGCTAGCAAAAAGCCAGAAGTACAGCTACGGTTGAAGTGATAAAGTGCCAACCTTGAGCAAAAAAAGTTAAGCAAAAGCACAAGCCCCAGTACTGGCGGGGGTGGGGGGAAGGGAAGAAATTCAAGAGCCCTAACAATTATATTAATATTGAGACAGATGTTGAATGAATGGACCTTTAAATGGTATTTTGGGGACTAGTGGTAGAGTGCTTGCCTAGCATGCATGAAACCCTGGATTCAATTCCTCGGTACCACATATACAGAAAACGCTGTAAGTGGTGCTATGACTCAAGGGGTAGAGCTCTAGCCTTAAGAAAGCCCAAGGTCAGCACTCAGGCCCTGAGTTCAAGCCCCAGGACTGGCAGAAAGAAAAAGAAAGAGAGAAAGAAAGAAAAGAAAAGGGTATTTTGAAGCTAGGTGCCAAAGTAATCCTAACTACTCAGGAAGCTGAGGTCTGAGGATCACTGTTCAAAACCAGCCCAGACAGCAAAGTCTGGGAGACTCTTATCTCCAATAATTAATCACTAGAAAATCAAAGTGGTAAATACATAAATAAAATAAAATGAAAATCAAAGCGTCGCTGTGGCTCAGAGTAGTAGAGCACTAGCCTTAAGTGAAAAAGCTCAGGCACAGCAACTGAGGCTCCAAGTTCAAGCCCCACAATTACAAAAAAAAAAAAAAAGATTTTGAGTGTGATCAGAGAAATGTTCGTATTATGTAGTATTCAAGAAATACTCATTTCGTTTGCTACGATACTGGCATGGTGCTTATTTAAATAAAAAAAAGTGGGATGAACCTGTAGAATTTAGAGGTAAAATGGAATAATCCCTTGTGTTAATCACCTTAATTAAGGTAAGTAATTTATCTTAAAATACTTCAGGGTAAAAGGATCATGAAACAATTAAAGTGAGATGTTAACAATCATTAAATCTAAGTGACAGGTACGTGGGTGTTTATAATTTTATTCCTCCTCTTTTTCTTAATACATTTCTTGATTTCGTGTGTGTGTGTGTGTGTGTGTGTGTTCTGGTCATGGAGCTGGAGCTCAGGGTCTGGGCACTATCCTCATCTTCTTCCGCTTTAAGGCTGGTATTCTACCACTTGAACCACACCTCCACTTCCGGTTAGTTGGAGATAAGCTCGCAGATTGCAGCTGTGAACTGGGCTGGCTTCAAATCATGATCCTCAGATCCGGGCCTCCTGACTAGCTAGGATTACAAGTGTGAGCCATGCTCCCCAACGCCTTCCAGTTTTTGTGTTGGGATTGTGGATTGGTCCAGCCAAGAGGGACAACAGCACAAAGGCTGCGGTGGAAGACAGACAGATCCAATTAGCTCTAGCAGGCCTGGTAGTCAGGGGGTGGGGGATGAGAGAGCTTTCTGCAGTGAGCCAGTGCTGAGTCTCCCTCTAGAGCCATCTGCTTTCCCTCCCGCTGGCTTCCATCCCCAGAACTGCCCTGGGACATGGCATGAAGCACCTGGGCAAGATGCTTCTGTCCCTTTTCTATTGGCATCTGCTGGTGTTGGGGTGGGCAGGGCAGATGGCAGGCTCTAAAAGGCTTCCTGGCCCAGGTATCCACGATCAGCTGCCAATCAAGGAACTGAGTGAGCTCTGCCAGTGGCTGGTCCAAGCACTATTCTTTACTCTGAGGGCAGGGGAGGAAGGCTGCAGAAAACCCCTCACATACGTACGAGATTCAGGCGCATTTCCAAAATGCGGATCTGTTTTTGCAGTTTCCGGGGGCTATTAGACTCTTGTATTTTCATGAAGATTTGTTTCTGGTTTGTGATTTTCTTTTCCATCTGAACAATCTGGAACACAAAGCGAGGGAGAAAGGGAGAGAGAGAGACAGACAGACAAGAGACAGAGTGGGGTGGGGAGCATACAATAGTATTAATATTTGTTGCACAGGTACAAATGTTACAGTTCATTCACTGAAGGCTCCTCACAGAAGAATTTTGATGTGGCTCTTGGATATCTGCCCTACTCTTCTTACTCTTTGTTCTTCTGGGGCAAAACTGAGACTTTTGGCTCACACCTGAGCAGGTAAATTTACCTTACGTATGGATACAAATTTTTATGCCTAAAATCATAACTACTCGGGAAGGTGAGTTCTGAACATCCTAGTTCAAAGCCAGATGCCGATCTCCAATTAACCAGCAAAAAGCTAGAAGTAGAGGCATAGCTTAAGTGGTAAAGCACCAGCCATCACAACAACAACAAAAGCCAGGTAAGAGCCTAAGGCCCTGAGCTCAAGCCCCATAACTGATACACAAACATACATATATGCATGCACACACATACACACACAGTCTCTTAAAGGAGGGGCATTAGCTGTAATACCAGTGTTTCTGCCTCTCATTAGCCTAGTCCCAGAATGAAAGGAGCCACAAGGGCCCCAGCCTCAGAAACTGAGGAAGGGGTGTCTGTTACTTGCCTTGGCTAGCTGATGCACCATCCACGCAGCTGGTTAACCAGTGCAGCCCAGCGGCTGCCCCCACCCCGGGGAGGGCTGTCCTGGGGAGTCAGGTGGACGCTGCCTGCCCCGGGCGGCCGGGTGCCTGGCTCCCGCGGTCCTGGCCTGGGGCGAACCCCCTGGGGCAGCCACACGCACCTTGCTGTCCAGGTCGGCCAGCAGCGCCTTCATGGACTGGATCAGGGACTCGTAGTCCTGCTTGGTCTGCATCAGGGTACGCAGCTCCGTGTAACTTTTCTGGTTCAGGTTCACATTTTTCGAGGACTTGAGGAGACCCAGCATCCGCATGAGTTCATCGTGTTCTGCCTTCAGATTCTGGATCTCCCTCCTGAGCGCGGGAGAGCGGCCTTGGTCAGCCCCGCGCTCCCTAGCGGGGCTCTCACTGGGCCGGCCACCGCCTGCAGGCGGAGCCGGGGGGCTCGGGCACCGCAGCGCACCGCGCCTGGCTGACCGGCTCCCACGTCCCCGGGCCCGTGCTCTCCAGGAATGAGCCGACACGCCAAGCTGGCCTCCACGCAGAGCCTCACCATTTCCAGGGCACCCCAGCTCCCCAGACCCTCCAGAGGCCTCGCGGGTGGGGAGCGCCGCGCCGTGTCCTCCGCCTCCCACAGGACCTCCCGGCGGCCGAGCCGGACCCGGGGCGGCGTGGCCCCGCCCCCTCGCCCCGGACAGGCCCCACCCCGGCCCGCACGCACAGCTGATTGGACCAGGAACAGACGCCTAGCCAATCAGATCCTCCTTGTCTTCAAGCCCCTCCCCGCGTGCGGCCGCGGGACCCGGACGGCCGCGGCGGCCGCCGTCGTCCGCGTCGGCAGGCCGGGGCCGCCGGTCACTCACTGCTGCCTCGCCATCTTCTGCTGGCTGCGGAAGTTGAAGGACTTTCGGCTCTGCACCATCTTCCGGAACTGCTGCTTAACCTTCCGGAGCTCGGTCTGGGCCATCTGCTCCCGGGCCTTCTCGGAGGGCTGCCGGGGCGCCTTCCACGCCTTCCTCCCGCGCCTCTTAGACGGGGAGACACGGGGCCGAAGCCGGGCGTCAGGAGCCGACTGCCGGCCTGCAGCCGGGGAGGGCGGGCAGGGAGCCGCGGGGGCCCTGGCTTGCGGCCCGCTGCCTCCCCGCCGCCTCTCCGCGGGGCTCCACCGAGGCGGGCAGATGGCTGCTGTCCTAACCGGTCCTTGAAGCCCTGCGTTTGAGCCCACGCTCTTCCACCTGGCCGGAGCCTCCAGCCTCCCATCTATGAAATAATGCTCCCAGACAGCTGGGCCGATACATATCGACGGCACGGGCCCGGCTGTCCCCAGGGGTTACTGTCACCTACCAGCATCATTGTCCTTCCTCTCAGACACTGGGCCCAGGGAGGTCAAAGCCGGGAAGTGTACCTCTCTCTCCCTCTCTCTCTCCCTCTCTCTCTCTTTCTCCTAATATCCTGTACACAGAAGCAAAGGGGAAAGAATGTGGGGGCCGCTAGGAGGGCAGGGCAGATCCCGGGGGCATCTCTCTCCCTCCCTTCCCTGCTCTCCACCCTCCCTGGCCCTCTGCCCACAGCCTGGCACGTAAGAACAGCAGATGTCTGTGGGGTACAAGAAGAGCCCCCCTCCCCTTCCTCAAAGCCCTGTCTGTCTGGAACTTGTTCCTGTCACAATGTCTTGTCAGGATTTGGGGCAGATGGTCCAGGTACATCATTTACCCTTCTGCTCCCTGAATTCCCAAAGAAAAGAGAGTAACATGGTGCTGTGCCCCCTGACGGGGACTAAAGGGAAATGTACCCAAGTTCTTCAGCGACCCGGAGAGAGCCTCTCCTCATTTTAGAGCAGGGGACACACTGAGGGACACTGTTACGGCGTCATGACCTGCGGTTTGCCGGGCCCAGAGGCACTCGGAGCCTTTGTAGGGGCCGTGTGGGCCATACACACCACCTAGGGCCATGAGATCCGCTGCACCCATGTGTGCCTCCGGCTGAACAGCACAGGTTGTGGCCTTCACTTATGAAACTTGGGCAGGTCACTGAAATTCTCTGGGGCTTCAGTTTCCTCATATGAAAAATGGAGGGAAATCTAGAGGCCATTTTGCGGATGGGTATGAGTAAGGCATGAATGATAGTCTCATGTGGTTAAGGGACAAAGTACTAGAAGTTTCTGGAGATTGAAGAGAAATCCGGCAAAGCCCTGAATTTCCTGTAATAAGCCATGCTCCCCTCACACTCTCACTCAGGCCTGAGGACACCCTGCCACTTTCATGATTGGAGAATGGGACTCTGTGTGAGCCAATGCAGGTTTTTTGTGTTTTTTTCTTTTAATCCAGTACTAGGACTTGAACTCAGGTCCTAGGTGCTGCCCCTTAGCTTTTTCTCTCAAGACTAGAGCTCTAGCACTTGAGCCATAGCTCTACCTCTGCTTTCTGGTGGTTAATTGGAGATATAGAGTCCCACAGACTCCTGCCCAGGCTGGCTTTGAACTTTGATCCTTTGATTTTTTTTTTTTTGTTGTTGTGGTGGTACTTGAACCCTGGGCCTGGGCATTGCCCCTGAGCTCTTCAGCTTAAGTTTACTGCCCTACCCCTGGAGTCACAGCACCACTTCTGGTTTTCTAGTGGTTAGAGATAAGAGTCTCAGGGATTTTTTTTTTTTTTTGCCAGTTCTGGTGCTTGAACTCTGGGCCTGAGCACTGTCCTTGGAGCAGCAGGCTAGCACTCTGCTACTCGAGCCACACCACCACTTCCAGCTTTTCTATGTATGTGGTACTAAAGAATTGAACTGGGGTCTTTGTGCATGCTGAGCAAGCACTCTACCACTAGGCCCAACTCAGGGTCCTGGAGTCTCAAGGATTTTTGTGCCTGGGCTGGCTTTGAACTGCAATCCTCAGATCTCAACCTCCTGAGTAGCTAGGATTATAGGCATGAGCCACCTCACCCGATTGATCCTTAGATTCTTTAGGTAGGTTATAGGCCAGAGCCACCAGTGCCCAGATGATGTTTGTATATCTTTTTAGCCCGTTCTGGGGCTTGAACTCAGGGCCTGGGCTTGGGCTTTCCCAAGGCTAGACCACTTGAGCCACAGAACCACTTCTGGCTTTTTCTGCATGTGTAGTACCGAGGAATAGAACCCAGGGCTTCGTGCATGCTAGGCAAACACGCTACCACTAGACCAAACTCCCAGCTCTGAGATTGATATTCCTTCGTCACATAGATTGTTCATTTCAGTTGAAAGCATTCCTAACTTCCAGAATCCATTGCCTAAAACATGATTCCTAAGCTGAGGGATGGCAGGACAAGAGTGGCTGGCTGGGGAATCACCAACTTCTTCCGGTGGCATTCCAGAGGACTTGGGAGCCCCATTAGAAATGTGTAAATCCCATTTAAAAGAACACATCCGTTGCTGGACACTTGCTCCAGGCAGGAAGTGGGAGCGGCCTGCTGGGTACATGTGGTTTATGAGAGTGGCCATTCCTTCCTCCTGGACTTTGGGCTCATACTTAATTAGCTGGGGCCAGAGACACACCCCCATTCACCCGCCCCCCACCAATCCTAACAGCCTCGACAGGATAAGCTGTCCTGTGAAAGGGAATGGAGACCCTGAGGCAGGCAGGGGGGGCTGATCGAACCAGCCATGCGGGGTGCAGAAAGACACCCACACTTGGTTTTAAAAGCTGGATGGTTAGAAGACAATGGTTGTTTTTTAAAGTTACTGTACAAGTGCAATTTATATTCCCAGGGGGTGGGAGCGCCCTGAGATTTTCCCCCAGGCCCGGGAGCAACCGCGGCGCCTCTGCCTGCGCCCGGCAGGCGGCGCTGCTGCCCCCCCAGCTGCCACTCACCGGGCTGCGCCGGTCCCTCGCGGGTCTGGCTCGCCGCGCGCACCCGAGCCCGATGCGTGCGCGCGACCGCGCCCCTGGAACGCGCGCCTTTATGACCGCACAGCCCCCACCCCGCGTTCCCGCCAGGGCCCCGCCTCTGCGACCCCAGGGACCCTCGTCCAACCCCAGGTGCCACCCCCTCAAGGCTGTCCCCACAGATCTCTCTAAGCATCTCCCCAGAGAGAAAGGCAGGCAGGCAGGCAGGCAGACACAGACAGACAGACAGACAGACAGACACGGGAGGTGGGGAAGCTCCAAACCAGCAACGTTACCAATGCCAGGAGCTGGGTACCAGGCTGTTGCAGGCCTGGCCTGGGGCAGGCCATCTGCAGGCCTAAGTGTCTCAGCCTCTGTTTTGTGTATATGTGTTTGCCACTCGTGGAGCTTGAACTCAGGGCCTGGGCAGTGTCCTTGAGCTTTCTCAAGGCTATTACTCTGCCCCTTGAGACATAACATCACTTCTGGCCTTTTCTGCATATGCAGTACCAAGTTGTTGAACTCAGGGCTTCAGGCATGCGAGGCGTGCACCCTACCACTAGGCCATGCTCCCAGCCCTTCATGTATGTTCTGAGCCGCCCTCTACCCAGCATTTTGTAATTCCCTTGGGTCTCAAGAAATGGCAGGACTGACCCATGGCATCTTTGCAACAGGGACAGAATCCACCCCTAAGGAACAGTGGGGCCCTGGAGGCCAGGTCCCCCACATGAGGCCAGGACCTGCAGTGGTCCGCCCGCCCCAGATGGGAAGCCGCACCTCCGAAGAACCGGACTGTTCCCTTTGAGTGATGGCAGCGGTGACAACTTTCCAGGGACCCCATGAACCAGAGCGAGATGACCAGCCCGACCACCCTGTGCCCCGGACCCTTAAACTCTGCATGCCTTGTCCCTGCCCCTCCTTCTCTATTTAAATCCAGTGCTCGTGTGCACCCTGACGATGGCAGAGGAGCCATCCGGGGCTTTGTGCCAGTCAATTTCCTAACCAACTTTCCTGCCATTTTCGTCAGGTTCAAACCTTACCTGAACTCCTCCCGTGCCAGATGCCAGGACCAGGCCTGCTGGCCATGCTGACTCATCGTAGCAGCAGGAAATCCCTCCATATTTATCATTTCCTTGAGAACCAAGTCTCCCCCACCCCTGCGAGTGGCTAGGGAATCCCTGTGTGACAGAGCATGCTCAGTGGCTCAAGTGGGAGAGTGCCAGCCTGGAGTGAAAAAGCTAAGAAACAGAACCCAGACTCCAAGTTCAAGCCCCAGGATGTGCATCAAAAATAAAACCATACTGGACCTGCACTTCCCAAGTGACCCCTTGGGATACCTGGGGGACCCCTCCACCGGGGCTGGGGGACATTCTGATGGAGGAGGATGGGGTGGTGGGAGGACTATCTGGAGTTGCTCTGTCCCCACTGCAGGCTACCTCTGCTCCCCTGCGCTCTTCTGTATCCACAACTGTCTCCAAGGCTAGCAGCTGCCACCGCAGCTTCAACACAAAGGAGGAGTCGTGATTAGAACTCACCTCTCCCCCTGGGACCCCCCCTCCACCCTCCCACCTCCACCTAGGCACTGAGGACAAGCCAGGGAGAGGTTTCGCCTCCCCCTCCCCCACTTTCCCAAGAGATTTCCCTGCCCAGGAATTCTGGGTAAAGAGGTAATATGATTGATCAGGCCCCAACCCTATAATAAATAAGAAGTCAGATAAGAACTTGCCCTTGGAACCTAAGGACTCTCCTAATAAAAAAAAAAAAAGATGTCAGGATGCTGCTCTATTCCTTCTGCACAAATTGCTAGTCTGGCCTATCCTGGCACTGGAAGAAGAGTTAAAAATAAATTGATGGGGCCGGGAGTGTGGCCTAGTGGTAGAGTGCTTGCCTAGCATGCATGAAGACCAGGGTTTGATTCCTCAGTACCACATACAGAGAAAAAAGCCAGAAACAGTGTCGTGGCTCAAGTGCTAGAGCTCTAGCCTTGAGAAAGCCCCAAGGACAGTGCTCAGGCCCTGAGTTCAAGGCCCAGGACTGGCAAAAAAATAAAATAAATGGATGGAGGTACCATCCCTGGGGGTTTAAGTGTTGCTCCTTTCCCCTATCAACCTCACCCAGGCAAAGCAGCGAGAGAGAGATCCTCACCCCCTCCGCCTGAAAACTCAGCTCTGGCCTACTTGGAATGGAGGCCAAGCCAGGCTTCATTCCCTTCTCTGTAAGACAGCCCAGCACAGGTTTTTCGGGTGTGAGGGACTCCGTGAGGATGTGGCCGCCCACATGAAGCTCGGCCCTTCCCTGCCCCTTAGCAACGTGCCATGCAGGCATTCCATGCTTCAGCGGGGAGTGGCACCTAAACTCCCTGCCTTAACCTGGAACCAAACTGACCTGACCCAGGAGGGCTCCGAGTTGATCTTGCTCTTGGGGAAGCGAGCAGCTTTCGAAATCTTCGGCATTAACTACCCAGACCTAGATCTCAAGTGAGATTTAAGATTCACCCTTGGGCAAGGTCCTGCCTTTTTCCTTGAGTGGCAGCGTGCGAGGCAGAGTTTAAGTGGGGATCCATTCTAGGTGCCACAAGCAATTGACAGAAACGGGCCTTTCTGGGGGAATTCCTCCTTCCAAGGAAACGTAGGTTCTCTCCTACGAGGCAGGAGCTTGGAAGAAGGATTGCAAAAGCATATTGTACTTTGTGTTTTTTTTTATTGACTACCCTCGACCTTGTCCCCCCTCACACACCCAGTTCTCCATTTGTGGGAACCACCCCGGTTCAGAGTTATTAAGACCCTTCCCATCCCATCCTGGCCTCTCCCACCACTTACACCCATGTAGGGCATATTGAGGGGTCTGTAGGTTTGTGAAAAAGAAAAATAAATGCTAGGCATATTTGATGCGCCTTTAACTTTGGAAAATAAATAAAATACTCACTGGGGGCTTGGATAGGATACATGCATGGCGTCTGGGCAGCTCTTACTCCACTTACTTCTCTCCCAGCCCCATATGTCCAGAAACTGGGGGAGGCATGGAAGGCGCCCTTGCTCCTGGCCTCCTGTAGGATTTGACAATGGGAGGTTGTCCTTGCTCAGGCTCATCTCTTCACAGCTGAAGCTTCTGTCTCTGCGGTCTCGCTTGCAGCACCAGCCTTCCATCACTCCCTTCCTCTCCTGCCTCCTCTTCCAGGCTGTCTCTCTCTGTGCCTCCACCTCCCTTCCCTGTCCCTTCAGCCCTGCTCGTGCTCTGACACTTCTCTAAGCTGCTTGGAGTCAGGGCTCTGCCAGGCGGCGGCCATGGGCCACCTGGGCCTGCAGCTAGGGTTCATGCCAATTTAGAACTAGCAGCAATGGCAAGGTTGGGCTGAGGTTACCCCAGCCACATGCGTCAGGCTGGTGTACGAGAAGACAAGAGCGGCCTACAGGGGGCGCCCCAGACCAAGGAGAGGGGCTGCCCTCCCCACCTGCCTGGCAGGTGGCTTCCAAGGCTGAGAAGCTGCCAAGCCATCCAGGACCTGGTTCACCCAGAAGAGAAGCACGAGATGGGAGGCGAAGGTAAAGGCACCCAGGTACCTGCAAGAGGTGAGCTTTGTGCCTGCCACCAGCACATGACAGGGTGGGGTGCTGCCAACCCAGGAGATGCCCCAAGATCAGCACTCAGGATATATATATATATATATATGTGTGTGTGTGTGTGTGTGTGTGTGTGTGTGTGTGTGTGTGTGTGTGTGTGTGTGTGTGTGTGTGTGTGTGTGTGTGTGTGTGTGTGTGTGTGTGTGTGTGTGTGTGTGTGTGTGTGTGTGTGTGTGTGTGTGTGTGTGTGTGTGTGTGTGTGTGTGTGTATGCCAGTCCTGGGGCTTGAACTCAGGGCCTGGGACACTTGAGCTTTTGTGCTCAAGGTTAGTGCTCTACCATATAGCCACAGCTCCACTGTGGCCTTTTGGTGGTTTAACTGCAGATGAGTTTCACAGACTTTCTTGCCTGAGCTCCTCTGAAGTTCAATCTTCAGATCTCAGCCTCCTGAGTGGCTAAGCTTACAGTAATTGAGCCGCCAGCCCCTGGCATAGGGGAGTGGATTGACGGGGATCAAGTTCCACCTTCTCCAGAGGTCAAACTCCAGCACACAGCTCAGGACGCCCTTTTGGTTCCTAAGGCATAGCAATTACACCTCTTAGCCAGCAAGGTCCACACCTTCCTTTGGAACAGGCAAGGCTATTTCCACCTCACCCACAGATCCTGTCACCCCACCCACCAACAGCTGTCCCCATTTCTCCTCCCCACGAACTATATGGACTTTCAATGGTCTTTGACCCACAGAATGCTAAAGGAGTGGAGATTCATGGTTTCAGAGTAGGTCTTAAGAATGACTGACCAGCCAGCTTGAAACTCAGAAGAGGCTATGCTGTGAGGAAGCTCAAGACACTACATGGAGTCATGCAGGTGAATGAGGCTTCCTGTCACCAGCCTAGCCCAGGGGACACAGCTTGGGCTGTTCCCCAGCAACAGGAGCAGGCGTAGACTGTTGGTGTTAGCCCCTAAGTGGTGGCACTTTTGGTTTAGGACCCTGTTGATAGATGGTTATCGGTGTTGCTGGCAATTGGAATAATCTAATTAGTGGATGCCATTTTCAGGTCTTCCCAAGGACACGCCAGGCCTGGCATTTGTACACACAGGCACTGCACTTTCCTGCATTCACAGGCCGTCACGTGACACGCACACAGGGCCAGGACACTTCTAGAGAGAGGGACAAGCCAGTGGATGGCGCGAGCTTGTTCCCCTGCGCTGTCACCGTATGTAGCTTCTGGGGCTGAAGCGGGGTGGTGTGGACCTGGGTGCCAGCACCCAGCACTGCAGGCGAATGGCAAACACACCACCCCTTTACAAAGCAGGCCCCTGGCTCTGGGAGGAAGAGTTGCCTGGTACTGGGCCAGATGTCCCCCTTTTTGGTGAGGCCTGAGCTCCCCAGCCCCACCACCTTTTTCCCCCTTTCTCTCAGGCCCCTGGGCACGCAGGCCGACACCCTGCGTTCAACCTCTGTGTCTGGGAAGCAATCCCTGCCTCAGACAAGCTTAGCGCAATCTGCCTGCAGCCTGGGATCAGGGAACACTCAGGGGACCTGCCCTAGCTGGCCTGCTGGGACTCCCCTCCCTGACCCCAAAACGCTGAGATTCTGGCTGTGTGGTCACAGAGGGCACCCCACGGGGATTCCTTTCTTTCCTGGCGCCTCTGCACTCCAACATGGGGACTCCCTGCTCAGTGCTCTCCTTGACTGCCCAGCCCCACTCAGCCCCGAATCTGGGTCACCCTAAAGTACCTCTGAATTCCTCAGGATTTAATCTCCCTCAGAATAAAAGCTGATCAAATCAGTAGTCATCCAATTAAAGAGTTGGAGAGCTGCTAGAATGTTCTGAAATGATTGTGCGTATAAAACCAAGGACTGTTGGTGATTTCCTGCTGCTTCTGGTCAGCAAACCCCACTTCTCCTGGGTGGGCCTCCATTGCCCCCCTCATCTGTGCTGTCTGCAGCTGACCTCCTGCAGCGGGGAACCCAGCACACCCAGGCCCTTGTGGGTCCTGTGGTTATTTGGAAAGGGATACTTACTTTAGCGGGGCGCCAGTAGCTCACACCTGAAATCCCAGCTGCTCAGGAGGCTGAGATCTGAGGATATCAAAGCCAACCAGGCAGACAAATCTGAGAGATTCTTCAATTAACCAGCCAAAAGCTAAGCAGGAGGCCTTGAATTCAAGCCCCAAATTCCAAGGGAAAAAAAAAAACAAAAAATACTCTATAAAGATTTGTGGTCCGGAACCTTAGCCAGGCTCCCCTGCCCCTCCCCTCGGCTTCATGAATGCTCACAGAATGGCTTCCATGCCACAAAGGGCAGATTCTAGGGCTCGGGATCCCTGGTCTCCCTGGCTGGATGGCCTTGAGCAAGTGACTGGAGCCCTCTCTGCCTTGATTCACTACCCACAAGGGAAATGGTGGCAGCACTTGGCCCTGGGGTTTTTCAGAGGAGGCTCAGTACAGCCTTGGCCAACAGCAAGGATTCGGTTGAGGTAGCTGCTGGTGGGGATGGCCTCGAACGTGCCGTTCCCTTTGGAGAATGCCTTTCCACTTTGGCTCATCTTTCCATGATCAGGTCAAAAGCGCTTCCTCCAGATTGAGATATCTTCCTGCCCTCCTCCTCCTCCTCCTCCTCCTCCTCCTCCTCTTCACCTTACCTCCTACCGCCTCCTCTACTCCACTTTAAGAAATGAGTGACATGGGAAAGTTGAGTGAAGCAAACATCGTCAAGGCAAGAGCAGGCATGAGACATCCACAGTGACAGTGCAAAAGTCCTGGGGTAGCTATCAAAGGATGCCCTGAGCAGATCTGGAAGGGGAGGCAAAGCAGCCATGCTGATTGGGAGACGGCCTTGTTGGGACAGACAGGCCAAATGCAGGTGTCTCCTGGGAGTGAGCGGGGGAGGGCGCTCTGTGGTCACCTTTCCTTGTCCCCTCTGCCCTCCAGAAGTAGAAGACAATAGAGAGTTCTAACCCCCAGTATGACCAAGGTTTCACACTATCAGCAGAGCCAGGATTCAAACCCAAGCCACACTGTCAGATGGCTGCTGACCAGGTCTGATCTGACAGCCTTCTAGATTGGGGACCTCCCCGCAACCACCACCGAACACTGACTGGTCACAGCCTGAATCATGGGGCAGGGACTCGTGACCTGCTCAGCTGCAGCCCTGGTTCTGTGGCTTCCGTGGCCTTCTGACTGCTTCTGCTCTCTCCAGCTGAGGCAGGGTTAAGCAAACAAACCCAGAATTCCAATCTGGGCTCCAGCCTGAGCCTGGCAGAGGGCTGAAGTCACAGAAATGAAAAGGCTGGAGGCCCCCAACACCCAACCAGGCAATGAAAGAAACCACTCAGATTTGACTTCCAATTAAATCAGATCTTTAAAATCGGGCTGGGAGTTTGGCCTAGTGGTTAAAGTGCTTGCCTCGCATGCACGAAGACCCGGGTTTGATTCCTGGGTACCACATACATAGAAAAAAGCCGGAAGTGGTGCTGAGGCTCAAGTGGTAGAGCTCTAGCCTTGAGAAAGTCCAGGGACAGTGCTCAGGCCCTGAGCTCAAGCCCAGGACTGGCAAAAAAAAAAAAAAAAAGATCCCCAACAACTCAAAATTCCTCAGAAAAGCAGAGTGTCAGGGTACACACCTGAATCCAAATGCCAGCGAGGCAAAGAAAAAGCACCCCCCCCCCTCCCGCCAAAAGCTATTTCCAAGAAGAGCTTTGGGATGAAGAGCTGGGACAGAGTTGGCTGGGGCCACTCAGAAGTTTCAAGGTCCACAGACAGCTTGACACTGATTTCAGGCCTGGTGCTGGAGGCTCACGCCTGTAACCCTAGCTCCTCAGGAGGCTGGTGTAGGATTGACCCTGCCTGATTCCCCCAGGTCAAGCAAAACACCAGGTGCGTGCTCACGTGCTTGCGGTCCATCTGTCTGCAGGCAGGTCATTCGGACCAGGGCTAAGCCAAAAGTCCCCACCACCCCGATGGGACAGTCCACTCTGGACCTGACGGAAAGCACTCACCCCTAGCCCTCGAGTAACCACAGCCTGATGTTCACCACTTTGTTTCCTTTTTAAGACCCATATAAGCCGGACCCCAAATCCAGTCCCTCGCACAACCTCCATACCCAGGGGAAGGCCTGGGCCCCTCGCTGGCAGTAAATAAACATAGTCCTCGCCTGTAGATGATGGAGTTTGCTCTATTCGTTTCCCAATCTCCTCCATTTCCCTACCAGCTAAGATCTGGGGCTCATGGTTCCAAGCGGTCAGAGCAGATGGTCCAGGAAGACTCCTAGTTCCTTGGAAGGGACTGGTGGGGCGAGGCCCTTCCTTCCCCCTCTACATCCTGGCCACCATGATGTGACCTCCTCCACCACCTGCTCTCCCGGAGGCCTAGAAACCAACCAACCCCGCACTCAACTGCTAAAACTGAGCCCACACAAACCTGCCATCTTTGTTAAGCTCATCATCGCTGTCATTTCGGTAGAGCCACAATAAGGGATTGACACAAAGGATGGACTTCCAGGTGGATGGTAGGGGCTCTGACCCGAAGAGGAATGTGGGAGGGAGGACAGAGCACACCTGAGCGCCGTCCTATCTGAGGGCCAGGGAGCTACTTCCACCACTCATCCCTGAGGGTGGGAGGGGGGCTCCCTGGCACCTCTGAGCAAGCCTGGGAGGCAGAGCCAAGCACAGGTGCCTGCAGCAGGGACAGGGCAAAAGGGGGAAAGGGAGGGGGAGGAGGGAATCTTATTTTTGTGGGGTTGGGCGTGGGGTGGGTGCAGAAAAGGAAGTCTGAGCCATCGGGCTGGCTGGCACAGAAAGGCGGTGGTGACAGCGCCTGGCATGGCAGCCAGCTGCTAGTTTTGAATCCTTGCTCAACCCCCCAGGAGCCACTGGCCTCACTTCCGGGCTTTGCCTCCACATCTGTGAGCAGGGATTAATATAGGACGTCTTGTG
This sequence comes from Megascapheus bottae, assembly GCF_031878675.1. Classification (NCBI taxonomy): domain Eukaryota; kingdom Metazoa; phylum Chordata; class Mammalia; order Rodentia; family Geomyidae; genus Megascapheus; species Megascapheus bottae. The sequence continues at coordinate 4,180,216 of NC_143536.1, read as the reverse complement.
AGGTCGTGTGGGTGACTCACAGCAAACGCTCAGGACGGATGGAGCACAAATGAGCCTGGCTTCCGCCCTGGCTCTGAGCGTTCTGCAGCAAACTTGATATAGTCAAGAATCAGGGGCTGGGAGTGTGGCCCAATGGCACACTGCTCCCCTAGCATGCAGGAAGCTCTGGGTTCCATTCCTTCCCACAACACGCACTGAAAAAAGCCGGAAGTGGTGCTATGGCTCCTGTGGTAGAGTGGTGAGAAAGTTGCTCAAGGACAGTTCTTAGGCCCTGAATTCAAGCTCCAGGACTGCCAAAATCAATCAATCAATCAATCAATCAGTGAGTCAGGAGTACCTGATGGTTAAGAAAAGGAGCCCAGTGCCATTGGCTCAAGCCCACAGAAATCCAGCAGTGGAGCTGTGACTCGAGTGGCAGAGCACTAGTCTTGAGCAGGAAATCTAAGGGACAGTGATTAGGCCCTAAGTTTAAGCCCCAGGACCGCTACCACCACCACCACCATCATCATCATCATCATCATCATCATCATCATCATCAGCATCATCATCATCATCATCATCCCCACCACCACCACCACCTCCATCACCTTGGCTCTCTGTCAAGATCCTAATCCCCACTCTGTCCTCTCCTCTGCGGGAGCTGCCAAGCTGCAAACCTGTCTCCAGAGTGCATGGAGAGAGCTGATCTGCAAACACAAAGCAAGCAGGGAAGCAGAGGGGAAAGTCAGAAAGCCTTGATGTGACACCCCCAGGGGTTCACCCACCTGCGCCCAGAGCTGCCTGCCCACCTGTGAACTTGTCTTAGTGTAAAAATACTCAGGGTGCAGGAGCCTTGCTGTTCCAGGCTCCCAGCTCCACGTCTCTGCCGTGCACCCTCCTCCTCTATGCAGTGCATTAGTGATTCTGTGCCGCACACAGCAAGCACAGCTGTGCTGTTGGGAGGCGGCCCCCAGAAGTCCTTGTACCTTGCAAAGAAATATCATCCAGTGTCCATGGCTCATGCCTGTCATCCTAGCTACTCAGGAGATTAAGATCTGAGGATCTCGGTTCAAAGCCAGGCTGGGCATGAAAGTCCATGAGACTCTTATCTCCACTTAATCACCAGAAAACCAGAAGTAGGGCTGTGGCTCAAGAGGTAGAGCACTAGCCTTGAGCTGAAGAGCTCAAGGACAGCATCCAGGCCCAGAGTTCAAGCCCCACAACTGACAAAAAAAAAAAAATAGGAACTCCCTCCAGGCTGTCCCTTTTGGGTGACTGGTGACTGTTGTCCCAAACACCGATGAACTCCAGCCCTCACCAGACTCCCCAAGACACATCTTCAAAGGGTAGACCCCCTTCCTCCCCTCCCGTCCTCTCCCCTCCACCTTGACCACACTGGAAGTCCTTCTGTTCCCATCATGCCTGCCCACCTTCCTGGAAGGCCCTTTCATTAAGCAGCTGGGCCTTTATATTCTGGAGGATGCTATTTGTTTTTTGGCTGAAGACACCAGAGCAGAACTGCCAAACTATTTTCTGAAATAATCTTCTGATGCAACTGAAGGACTCAGAGAAAGGAGGCCAAAAGTTGCCCTCAAGTTCAACTGCTGTACACAGACTTGTGTCTCTACCCTTCAGCCGACTCCTCGCCCTTGATTTCCCTCAGGACACCCCTTCTGCTGTCCCTTCTGTATTTGGTCACGAAGATGTTACTTTCACATCCCCTGATCAGGTGGTCATGTGACAGGCCTCTGGCTACCATGATTGACAACTCATCTGGACCAATGACAATCCGGCCCAAGCATTTTGTGCTAGGGAGAAGCTGCCATCCTCTTTCTGGCCCTGGGTTGTAGGCATGGGAGAGGTGCTGTATCCTTGGTTGTGGAAGCTGAGGGTTCTGGTGTCCCAGGCTCACTCACGAGCTGGGATACCAGCAGGCACCGCCTGCTGCTGGAGGCTGCGGACTCCAGTAGTGGTCAAGTACAGAACAGATGGGCCCTAGCCAGCGGACCCATAGCTGTGGCGGGGGAGGGGGAAGCAAGGAGATTCCTGTGAAATATTTATTTCCCTTGGTGATCTGATGATGCTGACTTTGGGCTTTGAAATCTAAAAATCAATCGAGAGCCATCTGTAGGCAAGGGGCACTGGCTTAGACTTCTAATCCCAGCTACTTGGAGACAGAGATCAAGCAGATTGTGGATGAAGCTGGGCACTGTGGCTCATGCCTATAATCCTCGATACTCAGGGACTGAGATCTGAGGATCGCGGTTCAAAGCCAGCGCAGGCACAAAAGTCTGCGAAACTCTTATCTCCAACTAACCACCAGAAGATAGGAAATGGCGCTGTGGGTCAAGTGGTAGAGCCCTGGCCCTGAGCTGAAGAGCTCAGGGACAACGCTCAGGGCCAGAGTTCAAGTCCCCTGCCCGACAAAAAAAATTTAAAAAATGACAGCTCCATCTGATCAATTCTCAACTTGAGAATCACTTAAATTTCTACCAACAGATTCTTACTTACCTACAGACAAACGCTACTCACAAATAAAAAGCCACCAAGTGCAGTGGCTTGTGCCTATAATCCTAGCCACTAGGGAGACAGAGATTAGAAAAGTCCTGAGATCTTCATCCAAACCAATATATATATATATATATACACATATATATGTACATATATGCATATATACATATTAAAAGCCAGGTATGGTGACATATATCTGCCATCTCCCATATGGCAGGAAGCCAGCTAGGAAGACTATAGCCCTGGCCTGCCCAGGCATAAACTGCAAGACCCAATTCATGAAGCAAGTGCAGTCAGGTCCTGGTGGCTCATGCCTGCAATCCTAGCTACCCAGGAGTCTGAGATCTGAAAACTACGGTTTGAAGCCAGCCAAGGCTAGAAAGTCCATGAAATTCTTCTCTTCAATTAACCACACACACACACACAGAAAAAATGAATATGTGGACAAAAGCTAAGGGACAGGCCAGGAGTTTGGCCTAGTGATATAGAATGTTCATCTAGCATGCACGAAGAACCAATCACGAAGACCCAGGTTCGATTCCCCAGTATCATATTCATAGAAAAAGCCAGAAGTGGTGCTGTGACTCAAGTGGCAGAGCTCTAGACTTGAGGAAAGCCCAAGAACAGTGCTCAGACCCTGAGTTCAAGTCTCAGGACTGGCAAAAATATAAATTAATTAAAAGCTAAGGGACAGTGCACATGCTCCAAGTTCAAGTCGCAATACTGATAAATACCCACATACAAAAAAGCCACAGGAATGCTAGTCCTGTCCTTCTGCGTCTCCTGCTTGGTCCCATGGGACATGGGCCCTGATGGAGCAGACTCGGGCCCAGCTACTGGCCCTGTAATCTGTGAGCTGTGTGACCTTCAGCAAGCATGCCAACCTCTCTGTAAAGTGGGGGCACGAGGGACAGCACATTTCTCATAGGACCGTTTTGGGGCTCCATGAGATCATTCTTGGCATATTCTAGGCAAACGAGCACCGAGTGTTTTTGTTTGCATCTGTTCCTTGTCTGCTCACTGGGTGATGCCATGAAAGAAAGGCCTTGTCTGCCTTGTTGGCGCTCCTCCCGTGCCCACCTACAACAATCTGAGTGCAGGGAGGTGTTGGGTGACTACACTTAGACTCTCCTGTCCCAAAGGCTGCTGTCTGTGGGAGGAGCCCCGGGGGACAGCCATCCTGATCTCCACAAAGTTTACAGCGGCTCCAGGCCACTCCCATCCCCAATGTCAATGGGGCTTCGTAGACAAAAAGACATTTGAATGACTCTGCTGGCCAGTGAGCTGGTGACTGAGCAAGGTAGAACAAGATGCTGAACCCTGAACCTCCACACAGCCCTGTGTCAGCAGCCTGGTCGCCAAGCTCAGGACCCATATACCCCAAGGCTGCAGCCTCTGCCCAGGAAAGCCAACGAAATGCATCTGCAAACAAATGCCCAGGCTGGGCAACCACGTGGATGGCCCAAGGGAAAGGGTTCCATGACCTTGGGCCTTGACAAAGACAAACCAGCTCAGGCTGCATTTCCAAACAGAGCTATCTTCCATCTGTAGCCCCCAAAATGGGCAGCATGTTTTTTGTTTTTGTTTTTTGTTTTGGAGGGGGGAGCTGGAGAAGGATGCACACGTGGAGAGGATAGGAAGCCAGAAAGGCACGGGATTTCCCACGTGGGAAATCTGAAACTCCCTAGCTTGGGTCTGGCAGGGGGTGAGGGTGTCTGTATGAGCAAATATTTCAAGTGTCAGGAGTCTGAATAATGAAAAGGGCCTTAAGATGAACAGACCAAGAGGATTTACTCAGATGAAACCCTGGGAAAGGAACCAAGTCTCCTTCAGCTGGGACGATGAGAAAATGGCTAGGGTTTCTTTTACCAGGCAGGGAAGGGAAGGCGGGGTGGTTTGTTTACCCTGCAGCAGGCAGGAATGGGGGTGGGGGAAGGGGATCTTTCCGCAAAGACAGAGGCTGGAGGGGAGAAAGCAATCTTATCTTGAGACACCTGATAGGGATTTGTTGTTGTTAGTTGTGGAGCTTGAACTCATGGCCTAGAGGCCATCCCTGAGCTTTTTCACCCAAGGCTAGAGTTTTACCACTTGGAGCCACAGCTCCACTCTCGGTTTTCTGCCAGGGATGGGATTTTGTTGTTGTTTTGCCTGTCCTGGGGCTTGAACTCAGGGCCTGGGCACTGCCCTGAGCTTCTTTAGCTTAAGAAAACCCTCTACCACTTGAACCACGGCACTGATTCCCAGCCTTTTCTGTTTATGAGGCACTGAGGAATCAACCCAAGGCTTCATGCGTGCCCGGCAAGCACTCCTACCACGAAGCCACCTCCCCAGCCCCCTTTTAAAACGGCATCTGCGTTCAACACCAGATGTGGCCCCGAGTCACAGGCTACCTCCTGGAAAGCCACAGGATGCAGACGTCGGTGTGCCAATCCAGGAACCCCGAGGACCGCACGCGGCGAAGGACGCTCGGCGGCACCGGCTGCGGCTCCGCGGGCGCCGACTCCCGCCTGCAACTTTGCAACTCCCGCCCCGGCCGGCGGCCTATTTGCTGAGCTCGTTTGGCGGAAGGATCCCGCGCGCGAACGTGATGACGCGCCACTGACTCCGCCCCGTGCGCGCAGGCCCCGCCCCGTGCGCGCAGGCCCCGCCCCCTCCCGCGCGCGCCCTACGGCCCATAAAGAAGTCCCGGCCCGGCCGCCGCACTCCCCCGCGCGCATCCGTGCGCCGCCCGAGGCTGGCTGAGGAGTCGGCGGCCATTTTGTTCTTCTCGTGGTTCCAGTAGGGATCGAAGGAGGAAGCAGTGAGCGGGGCGGCTGGGGGGGGGGAACCCGCCGCGGCTGCTGCCACCGCCGCCACCACCGCCTCTGTGCTCGTGGCGTGGAGGAGGAGGCGTGAGTCCCGGGCGCGAGCCGGCGGCGGCGGCGCCGCTGCTGCGGGAGGGCCGGCGGCGGGAAGGCGATGGCGGATATCGACAAACTCAACATCGACAGCATCATCCAACGGCTGCTGGAAGGTGAGGGGGCGGGGCGGGCGCGGGGCGCGCGGGGCGGGCTTGGGGGCGGTTGGGCCGCGGGGGAGGCCGGCGGGGCCGCGAGCCCGCCGTCGCCCGGGCTCCGCTCATTCATTGCGCGGGGCTCGCACCTCCCCGCCGGCCCCGGGGTTTGAAATCGCCTCTCCCGCCCTCCGCGCCGCCTCCGGGAGGGGTCCGCGGCGCAGCCTCGGCCGCCGGCCCGCGGGGTTCCGGCCCCGCCGCCGCCTCGTTGACGTGTGTGTTCGGCGGCGGGCTAGGGACCCGTTTCCGGTGAGCGGCCGCCGAGCGAGCGCGTCCCGGCGGAGGCTGCACCCCGAAGCCCTCGGCTCCCCGGCCGCCGGGCTCTGCGCCCCGCGCTCGCCGCTCGTCAGTGGGGCGCGGACTCGACCGGGGCCGGCGCGCCGCGCTTCCACGGCCCCGCGATCTGGTGCCGCTCCTTTGTAAGGAACCGGAGCCCGAGCCCGGCCTCAGGACCCAAGGTCACCCCGCTAGGGACCCTCCGGTTCAAAGCCGGGGGCCGGGGACCAGAACTCGCCGCACGCCCTCGTCGCCCCGTGTGAGAAGAAAGGAAGGAACCCAGTGGCCAAGGAGACAATCGAAAGATGGCATTTCTCAGACCGAGGACGGGTGTGGAAGACGACAGAGCCTGGATCGAGCTACTCTGCCACGGAGCGGGGCTCCTCGAAGTCCTTGAGGAACTGGATCCGGGCCGGATCTGGGCACCGGGCGGTCGTCCCGTCCTGGATGAGACCCAGGCCCTCGGGTGGCTTTGGAAGTGAGGGCGGTTATCATTGGAATTAACTCATTCCGGTGAAATGATCTCCTTCCATGTCTCAGTCTCCACCTGGACTGTCCCTGAGCGCCCTGGGGCGCCCTTTAAAAAAAACAAAACAAAACGTGGCTGCCTGTGGGGGTGAGAAGGCTGTCATCATTCAGGACTTGTTTATTTTAGTTAATACCAGGCTTTATGTTGGCAGCTGTGGACCTGAAACGGACTCCAATCACTTGCCTGAGAAAGGGATTTTAGTTCCATGTTTTGGTTCTCTTAAGTGCACACGTGTAGGCAGGGCTAGACTAGTTTGGGTTTCTTTGCCAGTGTAAACCAGAGGAATTGGAACCTAGTCTGGGGACACAACCACTTTCAGGTCACCTGAGTTTCCCTTACCCCTAACTGAATCACATCGCAGGTTTTGTTGTTTTTTAGTCCCTAAAATTGTGCTGAGAATTCGACCTGTTTCACAGTTTTACGTGGTGCTTGAAAACTAGTTTTGTGTTTTGTTTTGCACTGAAATGAAGATGAAGCCATGTTCCTAAGACTTCTCAGTTCCTTCCAAAACCTTTTCTTCTGAAACCCTTACGATTTAGGCAATTCTGAAAAGGAGGGAATATGACTTTTGTTAACTAATAATGTGTTTTATGATTGTTCATTTAAGCTTGAGGCTGTGTGATCGCGTTGGAGCTCCAGGACAGTTGTGCACAGGCAGTCTTCTTAGGGAAGGCAGCACCCTAGCTGAACCAACACTGATAAGGCAAGGACCACACCATCCTCTTTCATTCAGATTCTGTCTCACTAATGATGTGGTCCCACAGTGGCCAGAGCACCTGGAAATGTCTTAGCGAGTGGGTCAGCTGCTTAATCTGTACGGGCAGAAGGCCACCGCAAAGCCATGCAACATTGAGAAGTTGCTGTGACCTGTGTGGCTGCCTCACCATACATGTGTGCCAGTTTGTCCCCTGATGTTTGAGGCTGCTTCTGAAGGTTATGTTCAGATAGTGTGTAATTTCGATGTTGCTTTGGCCAGGTGTTTGGCGTATTTGTGTTTTGGAAAGCAACAGTCCCTGGTTCCTAGGATAGCAAAGGACACCATTCAGGTGCTGAGGACAGAGCCAGAGGTGTCTTCACCCTGTAGTGCTTGAGAGTTTTACATTACTGTGACCCTGGGGCACTAGTCCAACAGGAGGCACCAAGGAAAGAGCATCATCCTGGAGCCGCATTGCTTGTCAGCACTAGGGGGCAGCGATGAAATGCTCACAGCAAGCATCTGTGCCCAGGAAGAGGCACTGGAGCGAGGACTACTGTCCTCAGATGTGGAATCGACATGGCTGTGTTCAGCTGCCCGGTGGCAGGAGTTGGTGAAGCGGTTCTATCACTGTGGTGACCTGGCCTGCCAAATCACCTATGGAAGCTGTTCACCTGACTAGCTTTCTCATCCCTGCTGCGCAGGTTAAAGGTGAACCGTGGGGAATGCTTCGTAGAGGAAAGGACACAGAAGGAAGTATTACAGTTCTTCCAGCTGGAATTGTAAAGAAAATTTAGGTAGCAGGGGATCAAATCTCTCGCAGCAAGCATAAAGGAAAGATGATTGATGGTTAGGTCTTGATTTATCTGACATCACTCTTGTGGGAAGGCTACCTTGTCAAGGCTTACTGGAGCTAGAAAGCCCTATGTGCAGTGTACATTGCCATTTCAGCCAAATAAACATCTTTCAGTGACATCACCCTTAGGCATGTAGTACATCAGGCACTTCACTGAGAGTGGACAATGTTTGGACTGCTGCCTTTGAGAACATGAGTGTCACCTTCAAAGGCTGAGGTTTACCTACACCAGCAGTGCACTCAAGATGGTGTGGTATGGTGATAGAGTGGAAAGCTGCAAAGAAACGAATCAAACTTGAACTTGGGGGCTCATGCTCCCTCTTGGACTAGCTCCTTAATACTTGAGCCACACCTCCAATCAGGCTTTCTTTTTTTCTTTTTCTTTTTTTTTTTTTTTTGCCAGTCCTGGGGCTTGAATGCCTCAAGGCCTGGGCATTGTCCTTGGGCTTTCTCAAGGCTCTAGTGCTCTTTCACTTAAGCCACAGTACCACTTCGGCTTTTTCTGTTTTGATACTAAGGAATTGAACCCAGGGCTTCATGCATGCTAGGCAAGCACTCTACCACTAAGCCACTTCCCTGCCCCTCATGTAGCTTATTCTCCCTCCCTCTCCCCCTCCCCCTCCCCCCTCTGTCTCTCTCTTTCTGCAGGGAGGGGGAGGAGGGATTCATGGGGCTTGAACTCTGGGCCTGGGCCCTGTCCCTGAGCTCTTCAGCTCAAGGCTTACCTCCCTAACCTGGAGACACAGCCCCAGTTCCCTGCCTTTTTTAAAAAATTATTTATAAATCTTCATTTTATTTTTAGTTGTACAGCATGTCAGAATACTTGTGGCAAAACAAAACTGAAATTTTAAGTTTATTACTTCACCAGGCTGTGAAAAATTCTTATTTTTTTCTCTTTTCCTATTAACTGTAATAAGCCTAGAAATAAACTATTGTGCTAGTTTTTCTCTCATTAGATAGTCCTATATTGTTTATATTCAAAAATTGAGTCTTTTACTCAAAGCAAACACAGAATCGGTTTCCCAGATCATTATAAACTTTAATCATTGATAAAATTTATTACCATTCTCCACAATTTAAATAAATTTTTACCTTTCATGGAGTACATTCTCATCAATATCACTGCTAGAAGAAAATGTCTACAGAACTAAAAATAGTACTATGGAAGAATCAACAAAACTGTCTTGCTGGGCAGGTGGCTCATGCCTGTAATCCTAGCTACTCAGGAGGCTGAGATCTGAGGATCATAGATCCAAGCCAGCCTGGACACTAAAAATCTCTTATCTCCAATTAACCACTAGAAAACCAGAAGTGGGGCCTTGGCTCAAGGCATGGAGCCATAGCCTTGAGCTGAAGGACTCAGGGACAGTGCCCAGGCCCAGAGTTCAAGCCCACAAAAAACAAACAAAAACAACGTATGAAATTTGGGGCCAGAATAATAGTCATCCATGTAGGAAGCAATCTTATCTAACAAAGACCCGGTTCCCATTTTTAGTAAATTGAAGATCTTTAGTGCCCAGAGCTGGCTTTGTACCTTGATCATCAGATCTCAGCCTCCTGAGTAGCTAGGATTGCAGGCGTGAGCCAACAACGCCCAGCTGAACTTACTGTTTATATAGGTGTAAACCCAGTGTTACAAAAATGCTTTCCAAGAAGACTTAAGAATAGGTAACTTGTTCACAGGTTGAAAACTTCGCCGAAGAGAATTCACGTTGAAACCAGAAGCTTCTGACAGCTCCTCCTACCCAAAAATAAATTTCCCTGCTGGGCAGTCTGCCTAGTTTTCTAGCTAGTGTGTGGAATTGCCAATGTTGGGGTTTCCTGGCCAGTGAAGCGGGTTCCCCATCCTTTTCCAGTCATGGTTCTATAGTTCCGGTGTACACTTGGGTTTTCTGATAAAAGTTTTTGTCGTTAGTCAGTTGCTGTTGTACTCTGTTGTATAATGTGTGCATCTGTTTCATACTTTCAGAGATTATCATTGCCTTGCTTTTCTTTTTGTTTCATAATGTATTAGTAAGAAGGGATCCCTGTTGTAACTGCTGAGGGAAAAAAGTTTTTCTTTATGAATGCTTTTCATTGAAAAAAAAAATACTAATACTGCTACGCTATTTCAATTCTGTCCAGGTTGTTTCTTTTCTTCTTCTTCTTCTTCTTCTTCTTTTTTACCAGTCCTGTGCTTGAGCTCAGGGCCTGAGCACTGTCTTTGGATTTTGGCAAGGCTAGAGCTCTACCACTTGAACCTCAGCACGAATTCCAGCTTTTTCCTATGTATGTGGTATTGAGGAATCGAACCCAGGTCTTTGTGCATGCTAGGCAAACTACCACTAGGCCAAACTCCTGGCCCCAGTTTGTTTCTTTAGAGTTCAGGGTACTGGCTATTTAGGCATGTTTCTCAAATGTGCACACAGCCCAACTAATACAATAGGAAAAAGATTTTTAACGAACTTTTCAAAGTTTTCCCTTGAGTAACTTTTATTACTCTATATAATGATGACTTAGGTATTTACAGTACAAGGGTCAGTACGGATCTTTTGCTGTTCAGCAGTTTTACAATTTGAATACAGAAAGAAGCCTGTAAACTCCTTTGTGCAACTATGTAAACGTAATAAAATACAGTTTTTAAAAATAGAACTATTAGCAGCATGACTTAGTCCGATAGGTTTCTTGGTTCTGCCAAAACAATCACTTGGTGCTGTGTTAATGGTAAAAAAGATGTACCTAGTTTTTGTTTTGTCTCCCTGTGTTTTTATTTTATTCAGAGAATGTCTGTTTGTATAATTGTTGTGTACAAAACAAGGTAGGGGTGGTCTCATCTTCCATCTCCCGTGCACTTCCTCTGCTGCAGGATCGGTGTGTTTTTAGTGTTTAAAAAAGCGTTATCTTGATGCCGGCCATCATTGTTTCTCAGTGAATTCCTTCAAAGTGGAGCAGCTTTGTGCATGGACATCCCTGCCTGAGTACAGTGTGATTAGAGTACGGCTCATGAGCAGGGGACTTCACTGCCTGTGCTGAGGCTTGAGCTGTACCTCCAGTGCTGGCTGTTGCTGGTTAGTTCGGAGTAAGGAGTCTTGAAGACTTGCCTGCTGGCTTAAGACTGTAAGCCACTCAAACCTGGCAGCTTGTGCCTTTTTAAAAAAGGAAAACTCGGCTTTTTTCTAGATCAGAGATCAGATTGGTCGTCTTGGTGCTTTGAAAAGGACTGGTTGGAAGAAGGGCTCAGCATTTCTAATCATTTTAAATAAATGAGCTCTACTTAGTATGAATTTGGTAACTTGGCAGTGTTGAATGCCAGTGCTAACTCACTTGCAAAGCTTAAGAGGAGTAAGGAAAGAGCTGTCCTGGTGCCTCTTGTCCTGCCTCTGCTGCGTTTTCTCAGTTGGGCTAATTGTTGGTTTTCTCTCCCACAGTGAGAGGGTCCAAGCCAGGTAAGAATGTCCAGCTGCAGGAGAATGAAATCAGAGGACTGTGCTTGAAGTCCCGAGAGATCTTTCTCAGTCAGCCAATCCTACTAGAACTTGAAGCACCACTCAAAATATGTGGTAAGTTTCACCATGCTAAACTGCCTTTGGTTGCATGGCTGATAAAACAGACAAGTATGTGGAAATCTTGTTTTCCCCAGTAGAATCATTCCTGTTTATTGATAAACTTGGAGCTACTTGGACAGCAGCTTTAGAGTAAATACTTCTAATGATTGGTATGGTTGAGATTTTAAATAATTATTTCACTGAAGTACTAAGATGTTAGATATGTAGAGGATTTTGTCCAGGTTTAACTCCACGGTGGTGTAACACTTGAGTGAAAGCTAGCACTTAACATTTGGTGCTAGTTCGTCCTCACCATCTGTGGAGTTGAAGCCGGGGCTACTCTGTAGACTGCGGAAGCTAAACGTGCTTGGAATAATGCTGTGCTCTTGTAGCCTCATGACTGGTGGGTCACGTGTCTTTTTAAGGTGAGCTGCACCTGGCAGAGGGGATTGACAGCCAGGTGCAAAGGAGGCCATGTTTTCGTTGTGTAGGCTGAGACTGCACCTTGGGAGAGCTGAGAGGAGGACTATGTGCAAAACACATGCGGAGACACATCACTCCTTCCTAACCCGGATGCTTAACTCTGAGCTTTCTGGACATAAGATTACACTTTTTATTATACTTAGCTGCATTAAGTTACATGGGGGGTTAGAATGTACTTCACATTGGCTGTGAACTTACTAGATAGAGGTCATTTATGCCGGTGTTTAAAGGTGTTTCCCAGCTTTGTTAGTGAACCAAGCTGTAAGCATGGGAACACTGTCTCACGGAATCTTTCCTCCCTCTAGGTGATATCCACGGGCAATACTATGATTTGCTTCGACTTTTTGAATATGGGGGCTTCCCGCCAGAAAGCAACTATCTGTTTCTGGGAGACTACGTGGACAGGGGAAAGCAGTCGCTGGAGACCATCTGCCTCTTACTGGCCTACAAGATCAAGTACCCTGAGAATTTCTTTCTTCTCAGAGGCAACCATGAGTGCGCCAGCATCAATAGGATTTATGGGTTTTATGATGAATGTAAGTATTCCCTGCAACTGAGGATGAGTGTGTGTGCACTTTTGCTGCCAGTGTTTGTAACTGTTTCAATGCAGTTAGAAGCTCCTGGACTTGCTTTTCTCCAGGGTTGCCTTTGCTGAGACACGGTGGAGACGCTATTCTCTAGTGGCAGTGATTAAATGACTTTGTTAAGGGCTCTGCTAGTGAGAACACCTGTCAGTGAGTGAGAACAACCTGTCAATGCATACTTTTTTTTTCTCAATCCTAGAGCTTGAACTCAGGACCTGAGCACTGTCCCCAAGCTTTTTTTGATCAAAGTGTTCTACCACTTGATCCACAACACCATTTCTGGCTTTTCCTGTGTATGTGGTACCAAGGAATCAAACCCAGGGCTTTGTGCCTGCTAGGCAAGCACTCTACCATTAGGCCATGCTCCTGGCCCTGTGCTGTCTCTTCTTAACAGCTTTACCCAGAGAGATTTCACTCCCTAAGTCCAGTGGACTTAAAAAAGTGTGCTGATGGGCCGGGAGTTTGGCCTAGTGGTTAAAGTGCTTGCCTAGCATGCATGAAGACCCGGGTTCGATTCCTCGGTACCACATATATAGAAAAAAGCCAGAAGTGGTGCTGAGGCTCAAGTGGTAGAGCTCTAGCCTTGAGAAAGTCCAAGGACAGTGCTCAGGTCCTGAACTCAAGCCCAGGACTGGCAAAAAAAAAAAAAAAAGTGTGCTGTTCTGGGTTTACAGTGAGTTTACATTTGTGCAGTCATGTGCCAGCCCCAGCGTGCACTCTATCCACCAGTGCCTTTCTAGAGAAAGCTCTCTAGGTACCTATCACAGCGGTCTTCCTTCCGGCACACTGATACTTTTAAAAAAAAAAAAAAAAGACATTTACTTCCTACAGCATGCTGTGTAGAGAAAGCAAAAATGATTTTTAAAATTTTTAAATTACATTTGCTTAATCTGTTGGCCCCATTTTGGATGCCAAGAAAAGTGTATTCTTTGACTTCAGAACAGCATGTCCGCGCATGTGGCTGAGCGTGCACGTTGTTGGGTGGTCTGTGCCTCCTGGTGCACACCACCTGGCCGGAAGCCTCAGCTTAGGAAGGACCCAGTGGGTGTGAGCTCAGTTTCCTCAGGAAGAAGATGATGGTGGGTGATTGCCTTTAGAAATAGGAAGCTCTCTGGGTTCATGCTAGACTTCAGAATGAACTATTTGGTCCTACCAAACAATTCCTAAATATTTCCCTACTGGTAATTCTGATTTCACACTTGCATGACAGTTTAAAATATATATTCTTTGTGGAGATGGGAATCAAACCATTTCCATGTCCCATGCCATCTTAAGTCCCCTCATGAGATTTTGAAGAAGACATAGTTTTGTCGACTTGAAAGATAATGAAGACCTTACTTTTAGAGAAACTTGTAGAACTTGAAACAGCTGAAAGGACAGATTTTTTTTTTCCTTCCTTCCTTCCTTTCTGCCTCCCCCCCCCCTTCTTTCTTTCTTTCTTTGTCATGGGGCTTGAACTCTGGGCCTGGGCGTTGTCCCTGAGCTCTTCAGCTCAAGGCTACCGCCCTACCCCTTGAGCCACAGCCCCATTTTCTAGTGCTTAACTGGAGATAAAGATCTCACTGTCTTTAGTCTCCAGGCTGGCTTTGAACCACGATTCTCAGATCTCAGCCTCCTGAGTAGCTAGGATTACAGACGTGAGCCACTGCGCCTGGCTTGAAGAGACATTTCTAAGCATTGTAAATTTTCACAGGTAAAAGAAGATACAACATTAAGCTATGGAAGACGTTCACAGACTGTTTTAACTGCTTGCCAATAGCAGCCATCGTGGATGAGAAAATATTCTGCTGTCATGGGGGTATGTGGTGATTGTCATCAGATGGGTCCGGAAGGTGGTTCTGGTCAGCGTGAGCTGGCTCTGAGTGACTGCCTTGGTTCTGCTCAGCGTGAGCCGGCTCTGAGTGACTGCCTTGGTTCTGGTCAGCGTGAGCCGGCTCTGAGTGACTGCCTTGGTTCTGGTCAGCGTGAGCCGGCTCTGAGTGACTGCCTTGGTTGGCCCGGTGCAGCCAAGTATCCAGATGGAGGTCTGGGGAAACACATGGGTTGCAAGGAACTCTAGACAGTTTGATTCGAAAATGGAACAGAAAGTACTTTTAAATATAAAATGAACCTTAGTTAACCTGCTGAGCCATAGATCCTCGGAATGCCGAAAGTGTGGCTCAATTGTCCTTTGATCTGTTTTTGATCCTCTGACTTGGATTCTGAGTTTCTTTGCTTTGCTCCATGTGTGACGCAATTAAAATAGTATCTAAGAAAATTCAGAGCCAGCATGAGATGATGCTTTAGTGAAGGCAAGAGAAGAGCCACATCTTGTGGTCTGTGCCCTGGCCTCACCTGGGGACAGGTTAATGCCACTTGCCACTCCGTTTAATTGCACCCTAATTACCATATTGTAATTTATATGCCAGAGTCCCTTGTCTCTATATGTTTTGCATATGGTCAAGTGCGTTGCGTTTTGGTTTAATCCAGAGTAGCCTAGCCACAGGTTTAGACTTTGGTTTCAGTGTCTGTGTCCAAAGGCACCGTGACAGGGTGCTGCCTCCTTCACATCTTTTCCTTCCTCTGCAGGTTTATCACCAGATCTTCAATCTATGGAGCAGATTCGGCGAATTATGCGACCAACTGATGTGCCTGATCAAGGTCTTCTTTGTGATCTTTTGTGGTCTGACCCCGATAAAGATGTCTTAGGCTGGGGTGAAAATGACAGAGGAGTGTCCTTCACATTTGGTGCAGAAGTGGTTGCAAAATTTCTCCATAAGCATGATTTGGACCTTATTTGTAGAGCCCATCAGGTATTGGTTTTGAATTTTACGTGTTCACTTTCGCGCGTGTGTGAGCCCGATTCTCCCTGTGGTTTTGGTGGGTAGGTATTGCTTCCTCAGGCAGAAGTCGGGTCTCTGGCAGTGACCTGCAGGGCTCAGAGCCAGCGGGCAGCCAGTGGGGGGTTTTCTCAGCCAAATGTGGGTCTGCTTACACTGAAAAACCTTTCTCTCCAAGGTGGTTGAAGATGGATATGAGTTTTTTGCGAAGAGGCAGTTGGTCACTCTGTTTTCTGCGCCAAATTACTGTGGAGAATTTGACAATGCGGGTGCTATGATGAGTGTGGACGAGACACTCATGTGTTCCTTCCAGGTGTGTCCCGAGCCGCCCAGCCTGCTTTGCCTCCTTCCATCCCGCTCTTGACCTCTACCTTTCTTCCAGTGTTGAAGTTAACTTGCTGAATGATTTAAACAGATAAAAGCTCCTTGCAGTTAGGACTTCTTTTCCTCTCTAAATAAAACCATACTGTGACAGTGATGTTGAGATGAAATTAAAGAGCTACTCACAAGTGGCCCCTGCGTGCTGGGGTGTTGTGTGGTAATGTGGCTCCATGGCTTTTCTTCAAGCCTTGTGGGGCTCTCCAGCATCTATTAGCTCCACCCCCATCAGCCATCCTCTTGTTGGTTTGGGATGCTGTGGGGCTGGGAGCCTTGTTTGTAGTTGTGAGCAGGTGGAGCCATTGAGAGCCCACAGCAGCTGCAAGTTGAGTGAACTGAACCCACTCTGCTTGCACAAGCTGACCTGGGGTGCTCACAGCTCCAGAGGCTGCAAGGACCCCACACGTGCCACACTCCCCAGGAACCCTGGGGACTTGGGTGTGTGAACGGGCATTTTGTTCCTTTGCTGATAGCACCCAGCTGTCCTGTGTGCGCTGGGCATGCTGGTAGAGCCACTGGAAACAGCCAGAACCTTTCTAGACAAGATTTGAGTGAGAATGTAAAACCTTTAATATTTGGAGTTGAGCATATGTCCTAAAATACCCTTTTAATCTTTGCAGATTTTAAAGCCTGCAGAGAAAAAGAAGCCGAATGCCACGAGACCCGTCACGCCACCCCGGGGTATGATCACAAAGCAAGCAAAGAAATAGTGTCGCCCTGCCACGCCCGGGACTTGTACCATAGAGTTAGAGATAGCCTTCATTTCACGACTGCGTGCGTGCCGGTCAGCCTGCTCAGATAGACCTGTGCTGGCCCCCCCTGCCCCCCTTTAAGGATGGCATTTGCTGGTTATAACAGCGAATGAACGAAACATGATTTTGTTTTTAAATTCCCTATTCCTTTTGCAAACAACGTTAATGATGGTGTTAAAGCTGTACACCCCAGGACAGTTTATCCTGTCGGAGGGGTAAGTGTACAATTGATTTTTTTTAATTCAGTGCAAACCATGAATAGTGTAAATGCTCGTTTTCTTTAGGATATAAAGAGCCCTAGGGTGCTCTGAGTCTGTACATGTTACTGTCATAAAATGCATACTGTTGATATAAACCACTGTGAACATTTTTTTATTTTCAGATTTTGTTTGAAAGGGATTGCTTTCTCTCCTTGTCTTGTCCTGTGCACCGGACTTTTCCTAGCTCTGACAGTAGCAGTGCCCTGCACCCTCCAGCCCCACTGCTAGGGTGTGCGTTACTAAAGCACAGCCCTCCGTGTACTCCTCTTGACAACTGAAGCCATTCTTTTAAGTGTCTGGGACTTGGAAAGCCAAAGCCTCCGCCCCTCAGCACGGGGCCACGCGGGCAAGTCTGTCCACCCGTCCGCAGCCGCCACCCGGCTCAGAGAGGCTTTGGATTTTGAATAGCAGTTAGTAATATAGTACTGTTTAAGCTATTAATAATTAAAGTTAATAACATTTTGTACGATTTCCATATAGTCTATTCATTAAGTAATCTTTTTACAGTTGGATCAGGCCTGAACCCGTCCATTCAGAAAGCTTCAAATTATAGAAACAATACTGTTCTATACGAGTGACCGATTATGCTTTCTTTGGCCTACATTCTTTATTCTGCGGTGAAGTCGAGGTTTGTCAGTCAGAACAAAGGAACTAACTTGCTGTCCACCAGTTTATACAGAACTCACAATGTCTATGACTTTTTAAACTAAGATCTGTTAAATGAAATCTGTTTCAACAGATGACCGTGTACAATACCATGTGATAAAGATGGAGACTTATTAAATGAGGAACTTGTTAAATCTTCTCAGTCAGTGTCTATTTATCAGCACAATACACACAGGACCACTGCTGATGGCACATTGAATAGATTTTAATGAATAAATAGTTCTGGAAACCACATCTCCATCTTGGCTTTGTCTTCTTTTCAGTTATCAGCTTTCCAAGGACAGGTCACACCAGCGGGTGGCTGCTGACCTGTCTCTGAGCCTACTTGAACTTGGGACTCTAAACGTCATTGGTCTGCAGCCCCTCCGGCTCCTCTCTCCTCCCCACCCTGGCTCTTCAGGAGCAGTGCTGTGGCCATCACTGGTGTGGGATACGTGCCCGTGGACAAGCTTCTTTGGCAAACAGTTGTCTTGTGGTGTGGGGAGAGGACTTGCCAGGGAGGAGTGTGGCCCTGGGGCTCCGTGGCCTGTGGACACCTCGTGTGCCTGCCCCCACACCCTGGCAGGAGAGAATGGCCATGAGGGGCTATTGTGGATGTGCTGTGCACCACGCCAAACTCCAGCATTTCCTGGGTTTTGAAGTTCCCTGGCTGAGAGCATCAGTGTGCCCGCTGAGGTGCTGCCCAGTTACAGTCTACAGAGAAGAGGTGCCTGGCGCCTTAGGAGAGACGAGGCACGTGAAATGAGTGTGGAGACAGCGTGTGGCCTTGCCTGGCACCACACACCTCTCATCTCTCCCTTGTCTCGCGTGCCTCTAACCTGGTTCTGCACCTGAGATGCAGTGTTGGTGCACACGCACACGGAATCAGTGTTCCTGCCCAGTGGGCACGCATTGTTCAGAATAACTTGTCCTGGCATCTGTGTAACCCCTGGTCTGTGCATGTCCAAACACTTGTGTGCAGAGCACCCCTCAAGAGGAAGGCGAGGCAGTCACTGACTGAAATTCTGTTAGCATCATTGCGAGACGACGGCTGCAGCCTCTGGCAGCATCCATCAGGACAAACCCTGTCCAGCAGGGCTGGGCCAGCAAGAAGCCCTGACCTAGACGTACACAAGAGCGACAGCTGGCTCCCACGGGCTGTGCAGGCGAAGGGCAGCTGCAGAGGACGCGTGTGCAATGAATAGTCCTGAGAAGACCAGACCCTAGGCAGACGAGTGTGCACTGGACAGCACAAGCTCGGGGGGGGGGGGGGGGGGGGGAGACGGGACGTGGACGCGGCAGGTGGCAAGCACAGGGGAGCGTTGTGATCACACAGGTCACGAGAGGACTTTAGTGAAAGCCCAGGCCCTGCGCCACTGCAATGCTGATGCAAAAAGTCCTTTCAACTCTGCAAGCTTGCGGTGTAGATTTGAACACAGTCATGGAACAAAACCCGATGCCCTCTTTCCCCAGGCTTTGAACTGTGGCTGGCACGCCCCTGATGGGGCCGCTGCAAGGCTACACTCAGGACGCATGAACAGCCCATGACACCAAGGCGTGTCAGCAACAGGCAAGCCAGGAGCAGCGCAAAGGAGCTGAGCCCACACGAGAAGCAAGGTCCACACACAGCAAAGCCCAGCACCGACACAGAAGTCCTGCCGTTCTGAGCCTTCTGAGCCCACGCCCCCTTCCACTGTTGCACAGTAAGCCTTAGGTGTGGGGACTACAGTTTTGTAAATGTCAATGACTGTGAATGTATGTCAAAGGATTTAATGGTTCACCTGGAATCCCAGCTACACAAGAGGCTGAAATTTGAGGATCAAAGTTCAAAGCCAGCCAGGGCAGGTAAGTCCATGAGACTCAACTCCAATTAACTACTGAGAAAAAGCCAGACCTGGCTCTGTGGCTCTAGTGATAGAGCACTAGCCTTGAGTACAAAAAGGCTCAGGGACAGTGCCCAGATCCTGAGTTCAAGCCCCAGCACTGGTATGCACACACACACACACACAAAAATCAGACATACAACATGGGGAGGAAAATGATGGAAGAACAAACACCTCTGAGAACTGTATTTTGAGGGATGCTTGTATATAACCAAATACTCAGTTAACCAAGATGGCTATGACACAATTTAGCAACCATTATAGCTTGCCATTTTAAATCAAATGCCAGGGCCAGAGAGGGCCCACCCACCCCCCAGCTGCACACGGATTGCGGAGCAAGGCACCAGCTAGCCACCACGTTCCCGGACAGTCTGGCCTTGCCAGCAAAGCCTGGTACTTGTAGGAGTGGCAGAGCCACGGGTGGGGGGGAGCGGGTAAAGGATGTTCCTACTGAGCTTGGCAGAAGAACATTTGCCATCTGCCAAGGATTTACTCGCCAGCCCCATGAGCCTTGAGTCAGATTCCTAATCTACCAGGATGAAATAGCTTCTTGCCAAGTTCAGGGTTTTTTGAGTCTCACTGAGTCCAGACTGGCTTCAATTCACCATCTCCCTCCCTCAGCTTCCACAGTGCTGAGATTACAGGGGTGCCCAGCCACTTGCCTCCATAAACAAACACTTCCTTTCATAGGATTATTCTAACGTGTGCACATACACACGCACTCGCGCGCATACACACACACAATCTTGGTTCAGGTCAGTGTTTAAATCACCACCCCCACCTGTTTCTGTATTTTTAGAAAGGAGGGTTGAGAGAGGGGTGGCCTCCAAACTCAACTCAGACTCCTGCCAAGTGGTGCCTGTGAAACAAAAACCAGAGCAGGGGAGTTAGGGGGGCGGGGTGCCCCACCAGCACTAGTGGTGCCCTGTGGAACTTGTCTGGGAGGTGGGCCCTGCTAAGAAGTGGAGTCACCTCCTGTTCATGGAGCCTCCCAACTGGGGCGCCTTGGCTAAGCTCAGGTAGCTACCTCAGAGTGGCCTCGTGGGTTTGCCATTTCTCTGCCTGGCGTCACTGCTGGCTGGGAGAGCCCGCTTCCCCAGGGCCCAGGGCTGCCTTTTCCTTGTTATTTTTTTGTTTTTATTTCTGAGCCACGTCTTGTGTCTCCCTGGCCCTTCCCACCTTGTCCGTTTACTCTGCCAGTGTCTGTCCACCTGATCCTGGTATGCTTTGTCTGTTCACAAAGGCACAGGTGAAAGAACACTGATTCTCAAGGCAGCCACAGAGATGGGGGGAGAGGGGAGGCCCAGGCCTCCGGCTCACCTCCAGAAGCACGGGGTGGGGGTGTTCAGGGATTTAATTGGGGTGAATGAGCCAGGCTCTTAGTCAGTGTTGTGTGCAGACGCATGCGCATGGAATGGTTGGTGGCATCAGCATGTCCACACCCCATCCTTCTGGTCTGGCCATTCCATCTCAGTCACCTTCCTCACCTCACAGCCTGTCAGACTGGCCATGAGTGTGCCACATGCCAGCAACAGCGCAGCCGCTCCAGGCAGTGCCACATGAAGGGACCCAAAGGGGGCAAAGAGAAAGCACCACAGTGCTGAGCACAGGCAAAGCCAGCGTGGGAAAGTGGGGCCAGGGCTGCGGCATCCTTGGCCAACCTCAGGGGGAGGCGACAGACCTTCCCCAGGCCTCAGCCCAGCAGAGCCATGTGTCGCCTGAGGACGGCCACCTGCTTGTCCTGACAGCTGTGCATTCACCCCTGGGCCTCCCAGCCAGCTCTGCCCAGCTTGCCTAGAACAAGCATTGTCGTACCCGTGAGTGGCCGGCAGGGGGCACTGCTGCTACTCCCAGCCTTAGCACAAATCAGACCCACAGGCTGTCCCCTGCCCAGTAGAGGCACCAAGGTGCCAGCGCCACCCGGCCATGCCCGAGATGTGAGACCCGACCCTGACTTACCTCTTCCAACTCGCTCTGGGCCGCTTTCTAACCTGCTGGGCACTGAAGACACCTGGTTCCAGACTCAAACCTGCTGCGACGAGTGGCCTCCATGTAGACGGCGCCAACCACAGGGTCCTACAGTCTGGGCAGACGTGGTCCACCCTTGCGTGGTCGACCCAGACCATCAATTCACCTTCTTTTCCTCCCTGCTCCCCACAGACGGCCAGGCCACCACCTTGCCTTGCACCTCTGCCTTCCCTTCAACCGCTCCCAACCCCAGAAGCCACACTTGTCCTGTCCCATCAGAGGACACGGAGGATACGTGGATAAACAGTGTGGCAGGTCTTGTGCTTTGGAATTTGACTCCACACGGAAGAGCAAAGCCTGGCCACCCACTACAACACAGTGCACCTTGATGTCCTGAGGCTGAGAGACCACGGAACGCGTGTGGTAGAGAGGAAGCGCTTTCCAGAACAGGCAAATCCTACAGTAATTCTCAGATCTCAGCCTCCTGAGTAGCTTGGATTGCAGGCGTGAGGCACCAGGGCCCAGCTTTCTCTGATCTCTCATCTGAACACGATTTTCCACCACAGTGCCCTGGCCTAGGCCAGCCACGCCTTTCGTCATTGCTTCATGAACACAGGCAGTGTGGGGTCCAGGCACATCTTGTGGAAGGGGACTGGGGACCCAGACAGTGGAAATACAGATACAGCCACTTCGGCTCCCTGCTTTTGTCCCTTCCTTTGGTTTGGTCCTGTTCCCCAGAACCAGGGAAGATCCTGAAAACAAGGCTGGGAGGAAGCAAAGGAGCCCCAACTCATCCCGAGGGAATAAAGCTCCCCCAAGGCCTCCACAGACACTGGGCACCTGCTTGGTGGAGAGAGAAGGACTCAGAGGGCTGCCGCAGGCACTTCTTTGTGCAAAGAACCATACAGGAATGGCCAAACCACAAATTCCTTCTCCTTCCTCATAAGCCTTCCTCAGTCATTTTGTAACGGGAGCCAGCTAACAACGCCTCTGGTCTCAGATCCTAGAGTGTAAGTCTAGCAGGCTCACTCCTAGCTGCTCAGGAGGCTGAGATCTGAGAATCGTGGTTCGAAGCCAGCCTGGGCACTAAAGAATGTGAGACTCTTATCCCTGGTTATACATCAAAAGGTTGGAAGTAGAGCTGTGGCTCAAGTGGTAGAGCACCAGCTTTGAGTGCTTAGGTCCTGAGGTCAGGCTTCAGTATCAGAAAATAAAAAAGTAAAATACAGCTTTGAATTACTGTTGAAATGGTGACAACTATGTGCAGTGCTTTGTGATCTGTCACACTGGCAGTGTGCGGCCAGTAAGAGATGGGGCAAGTCCGTGCCCCCACTTACACAACTCCTTCCTTACAGTGGCCGAAACAAGGAAGAAAATAAAGATGCCATTTCATCCACTGAGTTCAGGGGCCTCTTGATTCTGTGGAGCCCAGGTTCCTCAGGGTCTTTTGTGGGGGTACTGGGGTCAGAGGGTACTGTTCCCAGGTGCAGACAGATACCAGGCAAGCCACCGAAGATAAGTGCAGGCTTCCTGACACAGGCAGGGCAACAGACCTGAGCCTGCCTGCAAACCTTCTGTGTGGGCCTTGCCCACAAGGCTGACACCAGAAAAGGGTTAAGAGGTTGGAAAATGGAAAAACGATCCTGTGAAGCTCAACCATGGACGCAAGACAAAAGCTTGAATCCTTGGATAAGGGGATACTTACCTGTAGTCACCCCTTACGCTAGACTCATGGAGCCCCTGTCTCCTTGCTCAGACCCCATACAAACCCTCACTCCACACCCACTTGGAGGGTCTGTGTCCCTTGCCGGCAGAAGGCACTCCCAGCCTGCTGAGATGGTGTCCAGCCTGTTTCCTTCCTTTCTCCTCCATTTTCCAGACACCCACAGGGCCCTGTGCTTACTGGGCAGGCGGTCCTCTGGCTGGTTGTCCTGCCAGATGGTGGTGGCTCTCAGCACTGGGCACTGCCCACCGTCCACCTCACTGCTGGACCTACTGCGTGTGGGCTGGCCTGTGACAAGGTCATGGGGTCACAGGAGGCTGGAGCAGCAGGCCACTTCCCGGGTGCTCTGGCCGGGCTAGTGACCAGAGTGCCTCCATGACCCCGTTGTCTGTCTGCCTGCCTCTGTGTCTGTCTGTGTCAGCCTGTCATTCTGTCTATGTGTCTGTCTGTGTCAGCCTGTCATTCTGTCTCTGTGTCTGTCTTGTCTGTCTGCCTGTCTATCTCTGTCGGCCTGTCTCTGTGTCTGTCTGCCTGTCTGTCTTGTCTGTCTTGTCTGTCTGCCTGCCTCTGTGTCTGTCTGTGTCTGCCTGTCTGCCTGCCTCTGTGTCTGTCTGTGTCAGCCTGTCATTCTGTCTCTGTGTCTGTCTTGTCTGTCTGCCTGTCTGTCTCTGTCTGCCTGTCTGTCTGCCTGTCTCTGTGTCTGTCTGCCTGTCTGTCTTGTCTGTCTGCCTGCCTCTGTGTCTGTCTGTGTCAGCCTGTCATTCTGTCTCTGTGTCTGTCTGCCTGTCTGTCTTGTCTGTCTGCCTGTCTGTCTGCCTGTCTCTGTGTCTGTCTGTGTCAGCCTGTCTGTCTCTGTCTGCCCCAGCCTGTCTGTCTCTGTCTGCCCGCCTCTGTCTCTGTCTGTGTCAGCCTGTCATTCTGTCTCTGTGTCTGTCTGTGTCAGCCTGTCATTCTGTCTCTGTGTCTGCCTGTCTGTCTTGTCTGTCTGCCTGCCTCTGTCTCTGTCTGTGTCAGCCTGTCATTCTGTCTCTGTGTCTGTCTGTGTCAGCCTGTCATTCTGTCTCTGTGTCTGCCTGTCTGTCTTGTCTGTCTGCCCGTCTGTCTGTCTGCCTCTGTCTGTGTCAGCCTGTCTGTCTTGTCTGTCTGTCTGCCTGCCTCTGTCTCTGTCTGTGTCAGCCTGTCATTCTATGTGTCTGTCTGTGTCTGCCTGTCTGTCTTGTCTTGTCTGTCTGCCTGCCTCTGTGTCTGTCTGTGTCAGCCTGTCATTCTGTCTCTGTGTCTGTCTGTGTCTGCCTGTCTGTCTTGTCTTGTCTGCCTGTCTGTCTGCCTGCCTCTGTGTCTGTCTGTGTCAGCCTGTCATTCTGTCTATGTGTCTGTCTGTGTCTGCCTGTCTGCCTGCCTCTGTGTCTGTCTGTGTCAGCCTGTCATTCTGTCTCTGTGTCTGTCTGTGTCTGCCTGTCTGTCTTGTCTTGTCTGCCTGTCTGTCTGCCTGCCTCTGTGTCTGTCTGTGTCAGCCTGTCATTCTGTCTATGTGTCTGTCTGTGTCTGCCTGTCTGCCTGCCTCTGTGTCTGTCTGTGTCAGCCTGTCATTCTGTCTCTGTGTCTGTGTCTGCCTGTCTGTCTTGTCTTGTCTGCCTGTCTGTCTGCCTGCCTCTGTGTCTGTCTGTGTCAGCCTGTCATTCTGTCTATGTGTCTGTCTGTGTCTGCCTGTCTGCCTGCCTCTGTGTCTGTCTGTGTCAGCCTGTCATTCTGTCTCTGTGTCTGTCTGTGTCTGCCTGTCTGTCTTGTCTTGTCTGCCTGTCTGTCTGCCTGCCTCTGTGTCTGTCTGTGTCAGCCTGTCATTCTGTCTCTGTCTGTGTCTGTCTGTGTCTGCCTGTCTGTCTTGTCTGTCATTCTGCCTCTGTGTCTGTCTGTGTCAGCCTGTCATTCTGTCTCTGTGTCTGTCTGTGTCTGCCTGTCTGTCTTGTCTGTCTGCCTGCCTCTGTGTCTGTCTGTGTCAGCCTGTCATTCTGTCTCTGTGTCTGTCTGTGTCTGCCTGTCTGTCTTGTCTGTCTGCCTGCCTCTGTCTCTGTCTGTGTCAGCCTGTCATTCTGTCTCTGTGTCTGCCTGTCTGTCTTGTCTGTCTGCCTGCCTCTGTGTCTGTCTGTGTCAGCCTGTCATTCTGTCTCTGTGTCTGTCTGTGTCTGCCTGTCTGTCTTGTCTGTCTGCCTGCCTCTGTCTCTGTCTGTGTCAGCCTGTCATTCTGTCTCTGTGTCTGCCTGTCTGTCTTGTCTGTCTGTCTGCCTCTGTGTCTGTCTGTGTCAGCCTGTCATTCTGTCTCTGTGTCTGTCTGTGTCTGCCTGTCTGTCTTGTCTGTCTGCCTGCCTCTGTCTCTGTCTGTGTCAGCCTGTCATTCTGTCTCTGTGTCTGCCTGTCTGTCTTGTCTGTCTGCCTGCCTCTGTCTCTGTCTGTGTCAGCCTGTCATTCTGTCTCTGTGTCTGCCTGTCTGTCTTGTCTGTCTGCCTGCCTCTGTCTCTGTCTGTGTCAGCCTGTCATTCTGTCTCTGTGTCTGCCTGTCTGTCTTGTCTATCTGCCTGCCTCTGTGTCTGTCTGTGTCAGCCTGTCATTCTGTCTCTGTGTCTGTCTGTCTTGTCTGTCTGTCCGTCTCCTCTGCTATCTGAGCGGCTCCGCCCCGCAGCCCCGCGGGGGTTGGCGGGGGTCGAGGGTCGCGGGTCAGAGGTCGGGATGCTCTGGGGGCCGGGGGCGGGGACGCGGCTCCGGAAGTGGGCGCGGACGGAGGAAGTGCGGCCCGGCCCGCGGGTCCCGTGATCCGCGGCGCCCTCAGACCTCCGAGGCCGCTCCGGCCGGGCCCCTGCCGCGCCCGCCCGCGCCCCGCCGTCCGCCGTCCGCCGTCCGCCGGGCGGCCCCGCGGTAAGTGCCCTGCCCGCGGCGGGGACCCGGAGCCCCGCGGGAGGGGGGGAGGGGAGGACGGGAGGACGGGGGGACGGGGGGGACGGGGGGAGGGGGGACGGGGAGGAGGGGAGGACGGGGGACGGGGAGGAGGGGAGGACGGGGGGGACGGGGGGACGGGGGGAGGGGGGGGACGGGGGGAGGGGGGACGGGGAGGAGGGGAGGACGGGGGACGGGGAGGAGGGGAGGACGGGGGGGACGGGGAGGAGGGGGAGGACGGGGGGGACGGGGAGGAGGGGGAGGACGGGGGCAGGGGGGGACGGTGAGGAGGGGGAGGACGGGGAGGAGGGGAGGACGGGGGGAGGGGGGGACGGGGAGGAGGGGGAGGAGGGGAGGACGAGGGGACGGGGGAAGGGGGGACGGGGAGGAGGAGGAGGACGGGGGACGGGGGGAGGGGGGGTACGGGGAGGAGGGGGAGGACGGGAAGACGGGAGGACGGGAGGACGGGGGGACGGGGGGACGGGAGGACGAGGACGGGAGGACCGGGCGTCCGCCCCGCTCGCCCGCCAGCGTCTCCACGCCACTTCCCCGCGGCCCTCGGCAGCCCCCGCCCTGCTCTCGCCTGCAGCGTCGCCGGCCAGGCGTCGGCCGGTCCCGGGCTGAGCTCAGCCGCGTCCCGCCGTGGAGCCCGGGCCTGGCGGGCTGGGCGAGCGCCGCGCCCCCGGCCCCGCCCCGCTCCTGCCCCGCCCCCGCCGCGCCCCCGGCCCCGCCCCCGCCCCGGCCCCGCCCCCGCCCCGCTCCGGCCCCGGCCCCGGCCCCGCCCCCGGCCCCGGCCCCGCCCCGGCCCGGCGCCCACTCCTCGGGCCCCGGGCCCTGTCTGCCCCGGAGCCACCGCGGGTGCAGCCAGCGCACCCCGGCCCAGCTTCGCAAAGGTGACCCGTCCTCGGCCTGAGTCCCCGCTCCTGTCCGGTCTGGGTTTGCGCCGTGACTCCTGCGCAGTCCGAGCATCCCGGGCCTGAGATCAGTGCGAAGGGCACAGCGGCCCACGCCTGCCGCGCTAGTCGGGGGGAGGCTGAGGCTGAGGCTGGGAGGAGCGCGGATGAGGCCGGCCCGGGACAGGACATCAACGGGGCTCTGCTCCATCACCGTGGGCTGAACCGGTGCCATACCTGTTAGCCCAGCTCAGCAGGAGGCACGCAGAGGAGGCTTTGGGTTCCAGGCAGAGCTGGGCAAAAACGAAGAGTCTAATCCCAAAAGTAGGCAGCGCAGGAGGTGGCGCAGTGGCTCCAGGGGCAGGGCGGTCGCCTTGAGCTGAAGGATCAGGGACAACGCCCAGGCCCAGAGTGCAAGCCCCGTGACCCCCCCAAAAAGAAAAAAAGGCAGAGCGAAAAGGGCTGGGAATGTGATTCAAGTGGTAGAGTGCCTGCCCCACCCATGCAGCGTGTACTGGGACAGCAAGGTGACAGGACTGACCGCCTCTCACTCTCCAGGTTCAGAGGCGACAGGAACATGGCGTCCCAGGATGAGAAGGTAAAGGGGACCACAAGCCTCTTCCATCCCAAGTCTGGAGCAGCCGCCCTGGCCAGGGGTCTGTGCTGTCCCAGGGTCATGGGGTGCAGCGCTATAGCGGGGTGCACAGATGCTCTTGAGAGCTTAGGGCTCTGCCAGCCCAGCTTTGTAGGCCAGATTCATCGCTCCCAGCCTCAGTTTCCCCTGTGGAAACCAGGAAGAGAGTTGAATTGCCAGTGATCTGCAGTGCTAGGCCAAGCCCACTTGGGTTTGTCCTTAGCACCCCACGTGACCCCCAAGGACACTGGGCACAGAGGAGTCACACCCCTGGCTCAGGGCCACACAGCCAGGAAGCGGCTGAGGAGCGCAGGGATGGCGCTCGTAGTGCTTTGTAAAGACTGTGGCCTTATTCCTCAGCTGGGTGGCTGCCCTGTCCTGTCTGGGCTCAGTTTACCTGGAGGCCCTGGGTACAGCTGTGCTATGCCGCCATCAGGCCTGGGATGGGGTAACTGGGGCAGGCGGGGCAGGTGCCTGTGGAGGCAGGCGGGGGCGGGGCAGAGCTGGGGCCTCCCAGGAACAGGGCCTGCTCTCCAGGGACTGAGACTGGGGCACAGAGTGGCAGTTTCACCTGCTACTTTTTTTTTCTTCCTTTTTATTTTTTTTGCCAGTTCTGCTGCTTGAACTCAGATCCTGAGCGCTGTCCTTGGGCTTTCTCAAGGCCAGAGCTCTACCATTGAACAACAGCAGCACTTCTGGCTTTTTCTATGTATGTGGTAACCAAGGAATGGAACCCGTGTCTTCGTGCATGCTAGCCGGGCGCTCTACCACGAGGCCAAACTCCCGGCCCTCGCTGCTACTCTTTCTTTCGCTGTGTTCCTTCAGCTGTACCTCTGATGCGATAAACTCAGGCACTTCTCTGAGTGTCACTTTCTGCCACAGGGAGAGTGGGACACATGTTCTCTACCCTCCAAACCCAATCCATGGTGGATCCCAAAGCCCATTCAGTGTGATGCTGCCCCCGCCAGTCAGCAGATGACATAGCATAAAGCCACGCACGGTTGTTCCTGCCTGTGTCCCGCTACTCAGGAGATACCAAGAATCCTAGTAAAGCCAACCTGGGAGGAAAAATGAGAGACTCAACCTGAAGAAGACTTAAAGCATAAAAAGGGCTGAGCGAGTGGCTTAGTGGGCTGTCTAGCAAGCACAAGACTCTGAGTTCAAACCCCAGTATAACCTAAAAAGTTTTAGAAAAAGGAAAAAGACTAAGTCTGGAGCTGTAATTCTAGCTACTCAGGAGGCTGAGATGTGAGGAACTTGGTTCAAAGCCAGCCTAACAGGAAGGCCATGAGACTCTTGCCTCCAATTAACCACCAGAAAACCAGAACTGGCACCGTGGCTCAGGTGGTAGCGCACTAACCTTGAGTGAACGAGCTCAGGGACAGCGCCCAGGCCTTGAGTGTAAGCTCCCTGACTGGGAAAAAGAGATTAAATCAGACAAGAGATTAGAGGCACTGCCTCCAGCCCCTCGCTGTGCTGGGGACAGCTAAGGTTGGAGTCCTGGCTCAGCTTTTCCCTGGCTGCGTGGCCTCTCTGTTCCCAGAGTCCCAATCTGTAAGTGGTCCAGCCACTGATTGGCAGAGGCAGCTGCCAATCGAGGTTCCCGAACCTACAGGAAACGGGGAGGAGGCAGGGAGCTCAGCTCTAGGGTCCCTGGGCAGAGCCAGTGGCCTGGCACGGGTTGTTTTTTGTGCACTTCACACTTCCTGCCCACCCTGGAAAAGGAAAAGCATCTACGCTTATTTAAAGACTTCCCTGATCTTAAAAATAGATGTTCCTCAGAACACTGAGGCCGAGTGGGTGCAGTCAGGTGAGCTGCACTTTGGGGTGTGGGGGGAGTTCTGCTTTCTGCTGGGGCTTCTTTCCATCCCATACCCCTGGTCTCCAGGGTTCAGAAGTTATGGTGTAAACAGAACCCCCACTCGATTCAGGACTAGGGACAGTCAATGGCACAGATAAGTAGAAAACACCCTGCCCCACAGAAGAGATATGTGGGTCCTGGACCTGGGGGCTTGCAAGGGGCCTGATGAGGACAGATGACAGAGGGAGTTACATAGTCCAGGCAGAGTACTGGCATGTGCAAAGGTCCTGGGGCCTGAGCTTCTCCCAGAGTCTGCACATCTGGACACACCAGTGCATTTTGCAACTCAGTGACCCCCTGTCTGCTACCACTGTCTCCCAGCATCAGCTCCTGTCCTGGGCGGCCCCACTCCTCTGCCACCACACCTGCAGTCTCTGTCAGCAGCCACAGGTCACTGCTGCTCAGGGAAGCAGAAGCTACCGGGCCACTTCCTCAGGAAGCCTCACTGAACGTGGGCTTCCGGTGGGATCCCGCCAGGCTCTGGTGGGAAAATTTGCCAGGCCCAGTCTTTGCATTGATACCAGAGTTGATGCTGTCACCCCCCACCCCGTGTCCTTCCCAAAGCCGAGGTTTGTACATGCCAGGCACAGGCGGCCTCTGGGAGCAGCTCCCAGTCAAACCTCTGGGCAGAGCCAGGCGTGGTGGTGCATGCCTGTAATCCCAGCACTCAGTAAGAATTCTTGGCCAGCCCTGAATGTGTCAGAGCCCTAGCAGGGAGGCACTGGGCCTGGAGTAGCCTTAGAGCCCCTACCAGGTGTCTTCACTGAAAGCCCTGCTTGTCTGTTTCACTTGAGTCCACATCCATTCTCCCACTGTGGCCTGCCATTCTGACCTCACCTGTTCCACCATTTTATCTCCTTACAGCCTTCCCATGAGGCAGGCTCCTCTGACCACAGGCCCTTTGCACATGCAAGAAGCCAAGGGGTGAGCTCCAAGCTACCCTCCTTATGCTGATTCAGGCCCTGAGGTACTGGGACACAGCCCCAACTGAGAGAGCCGCTACACAATAGGAGTCCAGTTAGAGTTTAGCTACATATAACTATTCCACAGTACTGTGAAATATATGTAATTACTTAATAAAGAAATCTTTGGAGAAAAAAAATCAATAATCGGGGCTGGGAATGTGTCTAGCACGCATGAAGCCCTGGGTTTGATTCCTCAGTAATGCATACACAGAAAAAGGCCAGAAGTGGCATTCTGGCTCAAGTGGTAGAGTGCTAGCCTTGAGCAAAAGAAGGTCAGGGACAGTGCCCAGGCCCTGAGTTCAAGTCCCAGGACTAGCAAAAAAAAAGAAGAGTAATCCCAGATGACTCTGAGGCCATTCTCTGCAGCCAGGAATCAGCAGTCTGAGCCAGGCCTGCTGCATGGCTTTGGGTGGGTGTCTGGTTCTCTGGGCTTCTTATGCACTGCTGTAACCCCCAGGACTGGGTTTTCCCGGGGTGTGTTCATGTCGACCCTTTCAGTGACACTGTGAAACCCGGCCAGGAGAGCTTGTGGGACCCGTGTCCACGGCAGGCCGTGGGTAGGGCTGGCACTCCCTTCCCGTGTGGCTTTGCACATGTCACCTTCTATCTAGTGTTGGCCTCTGCTTGCAACCAGGCATGCGCAGAAGGTAGAGGTGTGCTGTGGCTCTGGGGTCTGGGGCGGAAGTGGTGGGGCCAAGCCACCCATGTCTTCCAGTCCCGGAATGAGACTGGAAGGGCGTCCGGGTGATTTGCTTAAGAAAGAACCTTTATCATGCGGCCTTTATCCTGGAAGGCCTTGATCTGGGGGTTCCCTGCTCTGCAGGTGGTGGCCTCAGAGCCTTCTCATCCCTCCCAGGCCTGGGCCAGCTGGGCTGGGCAGCACCGCTGCTCTTGCTTGCTTACTTCTCCGGGTGGTGGGAGTGTTTTCTCTTTGGTGGGATTTGTTGGTAACACTGGAGTTTGAACTCAGGGCTTTGTACTTATTGTCAGTTGTAGCCATGCCCTAGCCTGTGTGTGTGTGTATCTGCATGTGTCTGGTGTGGCAGTATTGGAGCTTGAACTCGGGGCCTGGCGCTGTCTCTTGAGCTTTTTGGATCAAGACTAGAGCCCTACCACTTAAGCCACAGCACCACTCCCACTTTTTGGGTGGTTGGTTGGAGATAAGAGTCTCATAGACGGCCGGGAGTTTGGCCTAGTGGTTAAAGTGCTTGCCTAGCATGCATGAAGACCCGGGTTCGATTCCTCAGTACCACATACATAGAAAAAAGCCGGAAGTGGTGCTGAGGCTCAAGTGGTAGAGCTCTAGCCTTGAGAAAGTCCAAGGACAGTGCTCAGGCCCTGAGCTCAAGCCCAGGACTGGAGAAAAAGAAAAAAAAAGTCTCATAGACTTTCTAGGGTGACAGGTGTGGGCCACCTGACTTATGCCATCCCTTTTTGCTTTACTATTTATTTTTGTCAGTTACGGGGCTTGAACTCTGGGCCTGGGCACTGTCCATGAGCTCTTCAGCTCAAGGCTACCACCCAGCTCCTAGAGCCACAGCACCGCTTCTGGCTTTTTTCTCTGTATGTGGTACCAAGGAATCGAGCCCCGGTCTTTGTGCGTGCTAGGCAAGCACTTTAACCACTAGGCCACACTCCCGGCCACTTTATTTTTGAGATGGGGTCTCCCGCTTCCCAAATGGCTGGGAGAACAGGCACGTGCCACCATGCTTGGCCCAAGCCCTGGGCTCTGGGAAGGGCTGGGGAGATGAGGAGACAAGAACTACCCAGGGGTGATGACGGGAAAGGAGTCTGCCTTCCAGAGGGGCTGTTCCGGGCCGGCCTGGGAAGCACTCCGGGTGCCCTGTGACTCAGTTTCTTCAGTGTGCACAGGCCCAGGGGGCCAAGCCGCCGAGCCAGGCCACACTGCCGTGGTGGGCGCTAAGCTGAGCGTTGCATCTCGAGTGGTGGCAGAGCCTCTCCTCCCCTGTAAGAGGCTGTGGCTTCTGCAAAGCACCCGGGCTCCCTGCTGCGCGCCGGCCGGGTGGCCCTGCCCGTGGGGGGCCTGGGGGCAGCCCGGGGCCCTTAGCTCCAATGACCCCCAAAGAACAACACCGCGCCGGGAGTGGAGCTGCCACGGCCCCCGCCCCCGGCCCGGCGCGCGTGGAGGGCTTTCCTGGTTCCCCCTCCCCGTCCTTCCGGGGCCGCCCCGGCCCCCCGCCAGCCGCGCGGCCCGGCCGGCCCCGCTTCCTGTCGTCCCCCGGCGCCGAGCCCCGCGCGCCCCGAGCCATGCGCGGCCTCCGCCCCGCCCCGCAGCCCCGGCCCGGCCCCCGCCCCGCCGCGCGCGCCGCCCCGCGCCCCAGCATGAGCCGCTTCCTGCGCCACTTCACCGTGGTCGGCGACGACTACCGCGCCTGGAACGTCAACTACCAGAAGTGGGAGAACGAGGAGGACGAGGACGAGCCGCGCCCCGGGGGCGAGGGCAGCGCCGGGGACGCCGGGGACGCCGGGGACGCCGAGGCCGGCCCCCGCCCCGCGCCCGCGCCCGCGCCGCCCCGGGACTTGAGGAGCGCCCTGCGGAAGCTCTTCAGCTCGCACAGGTTCCAGGTAGGAGCGCGGGGGCAGCGGCGGGGCCAGGGCCGGATCCCGGTGACAACCCACCCCTGCCACCGCCCGCCGCTCGGCACCGCCCGGCCACGCCCGGGTGGGGTGGGGGTCCAAACGCAGACGGAAGGATGAACGAAATGCGGCCCACGTGCTCGGCGGACGGGGCCCTGCAGGCGGCTGCGCGCTCGATGGCACGTGGGGGACAGGAACGGGCACATCCAGGCACACACCGCATAGATTGGAGGGAAGGACGCGGGAGTGACTGGAGCGGATCTGGGGTTCCCACTTGGGGTGCTGGGACTGGATGGCGGGGATGGTCACGGGGCGCGGAGGGTACTGACGGCCTCTGGACTTGGTGCCACTTTAAAAACGATCACAATGGGCACTTTTAGGTTATGCAAAGCCCTATCCAGACAGACTCACAACACTAAAGGAAAGGTGCTCCCTGGAGGGCAAAAGCACGCACTCCGTGCACTCCGTGAAAGTAGCCAGATCCCGCCTCAGGGGCCGGGTCCACTGTTTGCCCGTTCTGTTGTTGTCAGTCAGTGGTGGGGCTTGAACTCAGTGCCTGGACGCTGTCTCAGGCTCCCTTAGCTCAAGGCTGCCACTCTCCCCTTGGAGCCACAGCACCACTTCCCTTTCTCTGCTGGTTCATCGGAGAAGAGAGTCTCGTGGACTTTTCCGCCCCGGCTGGCTTTGAACCGTGATCCTCAGGTCTCAGTCTAAGTAGCTAGGGTTACAGGCATGAGCCACCTTGCCTGGCATCGTGTTCTTTTTCCACATTCAAATTGCCCCAAATTCGGTCACTGTGAGACCCTTAGGGTTAGAGGTAGGTGTGAGCCGTGGCACGCTGGAGAAGGAACTGGGCTTTGTGGGGTGGGTAGTGGCGCTGAGTGTGGCTCCAGCCCACCCCAGCAGGACACCAAGTGTCCAGATTCCTTCTAGAAGCAGCGGGCAGCACCTCTCCACCACCGACTTCTGTGTGGCTTGAAAAAAACAGCCAGGACCCTGAGTTCAAGCCTCAGGACAAGCAAAAAAAAAAAAAAAAAAAAGACAGGTTTTATGCTTGTGTTTTTTCTTTCTTTCTTCCAGAGCTGAGAACCGAACTCGGGGCCTTGCACTTGCCAGGCAAGGGCTCTTCCGCTGAGCGAAATCCCCAACCCAATGCTTGTTTTTTATAATAGTTCATGTTGGATTAAATCTTTTTTGAACAGAAAAAAATAAAATGGAGCCAGGTGCCAGAGGCTCCTACCTGTAATCCTAGCTACTCAGAATACTGAGATCTGAAGATTCAGGTTCAAAGCCAGCCTCGGCAGGAAAGTCTGAGACGCTTATCTCCATTTAACTGGCAAAAATCCAGATGTGGAGCTGTGGCTTAAGTGGTAGAGTAACTAGCCTTGAATAAAAACGCACGGGGACAGCACCCAGGCCTGGAGTTCAGGCCTCTCAGCACTGACACGCATGCGCACACGCACACGCACACACCAACCACTCTTTAGGAAGCACATGGGTTCTGCACTGAGAAGGTGGCCTTTGGGAACCAGCAGGGAGCAGGGGCAGTGTGGGGACCGGGCAGAGGTGCGGGTGGGTGGGGGTGGGGATCCAAGGCCGGCACTGTCCTCCGCGGCCCACAGGTGATTGTCATCTGCCTGGTGATCCTGGACGCGCTCCTGGTGCTGGCTGAGCTCATCCTGGACCTGAAGATTATCCAGCTCGACAAGAACAAGTATGCGGTGAAGGTAACGCAGGGCAGCCTGGGGGAGAGCGCTTTGGGGTCACTCCTGCCCCTGCACCACCCCGAGTGGTGGAAGGAGCCCTGGGGTCACTCCTGCCCTGAACCACCCAGGGTAGCAGGGCCTCACTGGGGACTCAGGACAAAAGACAATTTACTACTCATCCTATCCTTTTTTTTTGTTGTTTTTTTGCCAGTCCTGGGCTTGAGCTCAGGGCCTGAGCACTGTCCTTGGACTTTCTCAAGGCTAGAGCTCTACCACGTGAGCCTCAGCACCACTTCCGGCTTTTTTTCTATGTATGTGGTACCGAGGAATCGAACCCGGGTCTTCATGCATGCTAGGCAAGCACTTTAACCACTAGGCCAAACTCCCGGCCTATCCTTTTTCTTTTTGTTGTTAGTTGGGGGACTTGAACTCTGGACCTGGGCTCTGTCCCTGAGCTCTTCAGTTCAAGGCTAGTACTTTACTTCCACTTTTCTGGTGGTTAATTGGCGCTAAGAGTCTCTCAGACTTTTGTGCCTGGTCTGGCGTTGAACCCCAATCCTCAGGGCTCAGCCTCCTGTGGAGCTTGGACGACAGGTGTGAGCCGCCTTGCCCAGCATCTTATTCTTTTTCCACGTTCAAATTGCCCCAAGTCCAGTCACCTGCCAGCTGTGAGCATTCGGCCACCCCGCCCCTCAGCAGTGGAAATGGTTCCCTGGCCAGGAACTGGTGTTTATAACAATCAGAATGTGGCCTGGCACTGGTGGCTCCCACCTGTAACCCTAGCTGTTCAGGAGGCTGAGTTCTGAGGGTCTCGGTTCAAAGCCAGCCTGGGCAGTTAAGTCTGTGAGCCTCTTCAGTGAATCACCAAAAAGTGGCAGTGGAGGTGTGGTTCAGGTGGTGGAGTGCTACCCTTGAGTGGAAAAAACTCAGCTATGGCCTGGCGTTCAGCCCCGGGATCGGCACATGGGTACACACACACAGAGTGGCCGTGGGCTCTTCTCTATTTGGCAGCTAGGTGGGTGCCATTCCTGGGGTACAGGAGCCATGCCCGCCAGTGCCTATGGGCACTGTCCCCCGAGTCAGCGCAGCATGGCGCAGGCCGTGGGCAGCACCCACGCCGCGGTGGTGACTGTCCTCATTCCCAGGTTTTCCACTACATGAGCATTGTCATCCTGTTCGTCTTTATGGTGGAGATTTTCCTGAAAATCTACGTCTTCCGCCTGGAGTTCTTCCACCACAAGTTTGAGATCCTGGACGCCATTGTGGTGGTGGTGTCATTTGTCCTGGATGTGGTCCTTTTCTTCTGGAAACATGAGTTCGAGGCCCTGGGCCTGCTGATCCTGCTGCGGCTGTGGCGTGTGGCCCGAATCATCAACGGTGCGTCCCCACGCTCGAGGGCCGAGGGCGGGCAGCAGCGCTGGTCACCTGTGGTTTCCCAGTCTATAGGACTCGGAAGAGGGGATGTGGGGGCCCGTGGCAGAGGGCTGCTACCCTGTGGACATGTGGCACGCAGCACTGGGCTCGGGGGACTTCACTGGCAGCCTGGGCCGCCCTGATCCCCAAAGCTGTGTGTGCCTGGAATCTTAGCTGCTGGGGAAGTGGAGGCAGGAGGACTGGGTCTGAGACCAACCCAGACAAATCTAGCAAGACTCCTGCAAAAGCCAAACGTAATTGCCAGGACTGGGAGTATGTTCCAAGCAGCAGAGCACTTGCCTGCAGGAGTGAGGCCCTGGGTTCTAACCCCAGTACAGGAAAAAAGGATGCATCTGGAATGGGCAAGACAGCCCTGGGGAGCCCTCAGGCTTTCCAGGAGTGTCTGTTTAATTTGGGTGTCCTAGCTGGTAGCTTGTGCCTGTAATCCTACTCAGGAGGCTGAGATCTGAGGATCCTGGTTCAATGCCAGCCCAGGCAGCACAGTTCATGAGACTCTTATCTCCAGCAAATCACCAAAAAGCCCGAAGTGCTGCTGTGGCTCAAGTGGCAGAACATGAACCTTGGAAAAAGCTCAGGGATTGCACGCAGGCCCTGGGTTCAAACCCGGCTCATGGCGTGCCTGCTACGCACACGTGTATGCGAAGCCGTGTCATGCATGGCCCCTCCTCGCAGGGATCATCATCTCGGTGAGGAGCCGCTCCGAGCGGCAGCTCCTAAGGTTGAAACAGATGAACATCCAGCTGGCCACCAAGATCCAGCATCTGGAGTTCAGCTGCTCCGAGAAGGTAAGGCGCCTGGGAAGGCCGCCCTCGCCCACACTGGGCCCGGGCCGAGGGGCCGCGGCCCAGGGCTCACGGCCGCCTGCTGTGCCGCAGGAGCGAGAGATCGAGAGGCTGCACGGGCTGCTGCGGGGGCACGGGCTGCTGGGCGAGGCCTAGCGCCGCTGCCGCTGCCCGGCCCGGCCCGGCCCGGCACCGCCCGCGCACATCGCCTCCCAGACACCAGCTGGCCGGGACAGCTGTGCAGGGCGCGCTCCTGTGCTCAGCTCCCCACGACCCGGCCCCGCGGCGGCTACCGGGAAAGCGCTCTTCCATTCCTGGGCTTCACTAGGAGCTGGGCCTGGGGCATCCTCGGCCCGCCCTCCCTCCATTACTGCAGCCCCCGGGGGCGGCGCTCCGTGCGCCCCCTCCCCACCGTGCGCCCCCTCCCGCACCAGCCCCCCCCCCGCGTCAGCGCCCCCTCCCCACCGTGCGCCCCCTCCCGCACCAGCCCCCCCCGCGTCAGCGCCCCCTCCCCACCGTGCGCCCCCTCCCGCACCAGCCCCCCCCGCGTCAGCGCCCCCTCTCCCCCGTACGCCCCTCCCGCACCAGCCCCCCCCGCGTTAGCGCCCCCTCCCCACCGCGCGCCCCCTCCCCCCTGTGCCCCTTCTCCCGCACCCCCCCCCCCGCGCCAGCGCCCCCCTTCCTCGCCAGCGCTGGCCGCGGCTGCCCTGCAGTTAGCGCCCGGGAAGATCCCCTCCCGGGAAGCAGAGCTGCTCTGCTCTGCTCGCAGCAGGGCTGGCAGGAAACAGGGAACAAGGTGAAAATCACAGGGTGCGCGGGGCCTCGGCCCGCCACTTACATCACGCGAAGGGGAAGAAGAATCCGGGCGGCAGCCGGGCGTGGATGGCCGGCGGCGCCCGGAACCCGGCCTTGGCCCCAGCCGACACGTCCACGAAGCGCACCGCGCTGGACAAGAGCACCGCGTCGTCCCGCCCGGAGCCGACCTGCAGCGGGGCAGCCCGGGCCCGTCACCCAGGGCGATCCGGCCGCGAGGGGGGCTGCGGGCCACCGGAGGGAATGGAGCCTGGCCCCGGAGCCCCCTGCCCGCGGGAGCCACGTTGCTAACGTTCTCATCTTTACCAAAGTCATAAATTTCGCCTGTGCTACTAGGGCTTTGCGGACTCGTGTCCATCTATATTGGTGTGGCTTGTGCGGTCTTGGGGGGGGCGGGGGGCCCCAGTACACCCTCTGGCTGGCCCCCAGACTCACCTCAGGGCGCGGGGAGGAGAGGAAGCTGGCGGTGACGTTCACGATCCTGGCCTGGGGGTTCAGCAGGGACCCGTACTTGGTCCACTCCACCTCCAGAAGCAGAGCCACAGGGAGCTGGCAAGGACCCTGTGACACAGAGCCCCATCACCAATGTCAGCGGAGCACAGCCTCGGGTTGAAGGCTAGAATGGCTCCACATTACACCCTGTTCTGCACAGGAGAATGACTAGAGCTGAGATTAAAAGTTCTGACAAAGCCCACATTATTGGAGTCCTCGGAGCTCTGGAAGTGCCGAGCCACCCCATGAAATGCTGTAGCTCCCGTTTCCACAGAAAGCGTCTGTGTCTGTGGGGCCTAGAGGGCCCACTGGCCCCTCAAAGGTCCAGTACCTGTCCACCTCTGCCTGACATGCTTCAGAAATGGAACCTGAGAGCACTTCATGTTTAAAGGCATTGAAAGAGAATCAAATGCTCCTTTCTTCTGCTGGTCTTAGGGCTTGAACTCAGCCTGGGCACTGTCCCTGAGCATCTTTTGCTCAAGGCCAGCACGCTATCACTTGAGTCACAGCACCACTTCGGGCTTTTGCTGAGTAGTTTATTGGAGATAAGAATCTCACAGACAGCCTGGCAATATGGCTTAGTGGTAGAGAGCTTGCCTAGAATACTGCATAAACTGCAGGCTTGCCTAGGTACCACATAAACAGAAAAAGTCAGAAGTAACACTGGTTCAAATGGTAGAACCCTAGCCTTGAGCAAAAGCAGCTCCACAGGCTGAGATCTGAGGATTACAGCTCAGAACCAATGTGGGCAGAAAAGTCAACTCCAGTGAACCAGTAAAAATGTCAGAAGTGGAGCTGAAGCTCAAATGGTAGAGCACTAGCCTTTAGTGGAAAAAGTAAAAAATAAAAGACAATGCCCAGGACCTGAGTTCAAGCCCCAGTACCAGCACACACATAAACGGTCTCTACATGTGTTAGGGTACAAGAGGGTAGCAGGTGTCCTGTGTGCCACAGAAAGTGCTGGTGGAAGCCCTGAGCTGGGGGTGGACCTTGGATATGAAGTCTGCCTGGAAGTCACAGGGACGGGGGAGCTGGAGCTTCCTGCATGGGTTGGAGGGGGAGTCACTGCTGCCTCCCCCCTCCCAGGCATGGGCAAGGGCGGGGGTAACAGGGGTCAGCACCCAGCAGCTAGCCCCAAGTGAGCAAGCACAGCTGCTGAGCACTGTGCCCCCCTCCTCACCCCAAACCCAGGCTATAAATATGCAAAGTGGATAATGAGAGGCCTTGAGGAGGCTGACAGGGAGAAGCAGGGCAATTAGAGGGAGAGGGATAGAGAGGAAGCTCCCAGGGAGCACATGCCTCCAGGGCTGGAACAAGGCCGCCCACACTTGGACTGCTAAGACAAAAGAAAATTGGGGGGCGGGCCAATCCCATGTGATCAGGAACCTATTTGTGGGTATCAACCTCTATTACTCTTCCGGAACTCAGAACTGAAAGCTCTGGCGTGGGTGGACGGCTCCATCTGTACTGACCCAGCACAATATGCCTGGGTGGGAAAGGGGACCTAGCTTGGATTTGGGGTGTTTGAGGCAGCGGCACATCTGCACAGACATAGTGAACAGGGCACTGCAGGCCTGGGACCCAGGTTGAAACGTAAGCACCATCTCTTTCCTGTATACCTTATAGCCTGGCTGCGACTATACCCGATCAGTGCACAGCTGCTGTGCAAAGGCAGCCACTAGATGCCAAAGCCCAAGGTCCTTGCCTAGGCTGATCCCCAATGCCACGCCCCACCTCGCACAGGAGATGCCCCGCCCGCAGCCATCCCTTCTCCTCCTACCTTCCTGCTGGATGAGCCGGTGACCACGTGCACAGGCACCCAGTCCAGGATGTCCTGGGGCCTGGAGTTCCCAAAGGAGGCCACGTAGTCGGGGAAGGCCTGGCCTGTCAGCAGCTCCCTGACCTTCTGCGCAGCCAGCCCACAAGGTACAGCGCTGCTCAGCCTTCAGGAAGAAAAAGGCCCAACTGAGAGAAGCACCCAAGGCCTGGATCACCCCAGGCCTGCCAGGTTTTGTTTCTCTCTCTCCAGGAGGGAAAGGTACCCTGACCATGAAGATGAGTCAGAGCCATGCTACAAGGGGCCGGGAATTTGGCCTAGTGGTAGAGTGCTTGCCTGGCATGTACAAAGACCAGGGTTTGATTCCTTGGTATCACATACATAGAAAAGCCGGACATGGTGCTGTGGCTCAAGTGACAGTGCTAACCTTGAGGAAAAAGCCCAAGGACAGTCCTCAGATCCTGAGTTCAAACTCCAAGACTGGCAGAAAGAAAAAAAAACAAAAACAAAAACAAAAATAACCATGCTTCACAAATCAGGCTTCACTGTAAGGCCGCCTCTCTGTGACCCAACCCTCCTGAAGGAGTAAAAGCTCTTGACAATTGTCCAGAATCATTCACGAAACCAAACCATCAGGGAGCGGCATTAAGTGGAAGTCACTTAGAGATACAGAAAGCCAAGGGCTGGTGGTGCACACGTGCAGTCTCACTACTCAGGAGGCTAAGGTCTGAGGACCACGGTCCAAGGCAGCCCAGGCAGCGAAGTTCACGAGACGAACCACCAAAAAGCTGTGGCTCACATGGTAAAGTGTGAGCCATGAGCAGAAAAAGCTAAGAGTTCCCACCCAGACCCCGAGTTCAGGCCCAGTAATGGCAAATAAATTAACAAACAAGAGAGAAAGCTTCACAAGAGTTACAAGTGATTGCTCTGGAATTGGACCACTGGGGAAGAACTGGTTTTATCCAGCTGTGCAGAGCTATTAGCCAGTTTATACTTGATAAGAAGACAAAGATAAGCTGGGTGCCAGTGGCTCACACCTGTAATTCCAGGAGGCCTGAGAGAGCTGAGGATCAAAGTTTGAAGCCAGCATGGGCAGAAAAGTCTATGAGACTCTTATCTCCAGTATACTACTAAAAAAATCTGAAAGTGGTGTTGTGGCTTGAGTGGCAGAGTGGTAGCCATGAGGAAAAGAAGCTCAAAGATAGCACCTAGGCAACCCTAGGACTAGCAAAAAAAAAAAAAAAGATAAAAGCAGATCCCGCTCAGGCCTTCTTTCACTGGTAACCGTGTGCTGTGTAAGGGAAAAAGTCAGAAATGAGAAAGGACTTCCAGAATGCAAGGACTTCCAGAATGTAAGTGCGAGGCAAGCCTACAAGGGAAGCACAGAGCTGTATGTAGGCTGCAGGCCCACGTGC
Source organism: Megascapheus bottae (assembly GCF_031878675.1). Taxonomy (NCBI): domain Eukaryota; kingdom Metazoa; phylum Chordata; class Mammalia; order Rodentia; family Geomyidae; genus Megascapheus; species Megascapheus bottae. Next base: position 4,139,002 of record NC_143536.1, on the reverse strand, counting down.
TTGTAAGTGTGGTCACGTGGCCATTGATGGATCATGGTGATCGTTCACGCATGGCTGGGGCACAGCCTGGCTAAAATGGGAGGGGAGCTTCCTTTTGTGGCACCTGCCAACAGGAACCCATAGAAACAAGTGGCTCACCTCAGTCGGCAGCCGGACTGCATGTCATACCCAAACAGCACCGGGGTCCGGAGGCCTAGGCGTGCGAAGCAATCTTGCTCAGGTGTGCTGCGCAGGATGGTGAGCTGTCCATGGCTATTGAGGGTCTGCACAATCCCAGACATTCCCACACAGTTAAGGCCCATGCCCAGTGTGCCAGCGGCTTCATCCTCCAGTCAGCCCAGCCCACCTGACAGAAAATTCCTTAGAAAGTGGCCCTTCAGCCAGGCACTGGTGGCTCATGTCTGGAATCCTATTCAGAAGGCTCAAATCGAAGGGTCGTGGTTCAAAACCAGCCTGGGCAGGAAAGTCCATGAGACTCTTACATCCAATTAGCTAAAAGAAAACTAGAAGTGGAGCTGTGGTTTAGAGTGGCAGAGTGTTAGTCTAAAGCCAAAGAGCAAAGGGATAGTGTCCTGAGTTCAAGGCCCCATGACTACAAAAAAAAAAAGTGGCCTTTCAAAAGTAACTTAAAAATGTATCTATATCTATATATCTAACTGTAGATATATCCACATTTTTTTTTGCCAGTTGTGGGGCTTGAACTCAGGGCTTAAGCGCTGTCCTTGGACTTTTCTCAAGGCTGGACCTCTACCACTTGAGTCACAACACCACTTCTAGCTTTTTTTCTCTATGTGGTACTGAGGAATTGAACCCAGGCCTTCGTGCATGCTAGGCAAGCACTCTACCACTAGGCCAAACTCCCAGCCCTAGGAATTTGTTTTCATGTAGAGGTGAATACACCCAAATGCTAACTTCTCTATTTTAGGATTTCAATTCTAAACCACTGGCATTTTCTTGGGCTGTGCAAGCACTGATCTCCAGTCCCCCCACTTTTACACACACACACACACACACCTGAGGGGAAGCTCTGGCCACATCTGGTCTTTCCTTCCCACAGGCCATCCATAGAGCCCCAAAAGGCCCCAAAGGGAAGAGAATCCCTTCCTTACCAAACCAGAAAAAGGATATTCCCCGTGAGGCCGAAAGCCAGCCAACAGCGGGAGCCCTACCACGTAGCCCGGGTTTCCACTGACAGGAACCGGCTTGGCCTGGTGCTGCAGGAGAACACAGAAAGCCCCCTGTGAGCACACACTGGAGACGGCAGGGCATTGCACCACTTTCTCAGTCACGCTGGAAGCGGTCACCAACCCCAAGGGATTCCCCCCTCCCCTGGAGTGAGATCTGCCCAGAGCTGGGAAAGCAGACGCAGGTGGAAAGGAAACGGCTCTGGGCCCATGCTTGCTCTCCCTCCTGACGCCCGCACGTCACTGCCAGCCAGCCTCCTGTTCTGCGAGGCTCTGTCTTGTGCTAGGCCCAGCTGCGTGTGGTGATACTTCCAAATCTGACTTTGTCGCATCATGAGATTACAGTTTTATTTTTGTTTTTGTGCTGGTACTGAAACCAGAACTCAGGATCTGGGCTCTGTCTTTTGGCTTTTTTTGTTTAAAGCTGGCATTTTACTACTTCAGCCACAGCTCCACTTCTGGCTTTTTAGTGGTTAACTGGAGATAAGAGTCTATAGTTTCCTGCCCAAGCTGGCTTTGAACCTCAATTCTTAGATCTCAGCTCCTGAGTAGCTGGGACTACAGGTCTGAGCACTGGCACCCAACTAATGTTGTGCTCTTGTTTAACTCTACTTAGCTATGAAATACTTGGACAGAGCTGATCCAACTCACCTGGAGAAAGAGAATTTCAAACTTCTGCTGTACATCAGCCATCGTACCACTGAGGGACCCCAGAAGGAAGGAAACGCCTGCAGATGAAATGACCCCAGCATCTGTGTATGTGAGGCTGTACTTGACCTAAATAGAGCAAAAACATGCCCCAAAGGTGCCCACCACTCTCTGTATGACAACCCAAAGAAGACTCTGGGCTGTGGCTTTTCTCTGCTGACTCATTAGATGACCTGCAGCAAGCCCCAGAGCCCCAGCTCAGAGATGGGGTCACTGGAGGCCCAGGTTATACATTAGTTCCACACCAGCTGCCATACTCAGTGTTGGCATAACCATGGCAGCGGCAGCACAAAGCCCCAGTGCGTTCATGCAGGCTGTGAGGGAGGCCGTGGGAGGCAGACCAACACCCCGAGAGGGGCCAGGGCCGCTATGGAGGGCACCTCATTCCTCCACAGGGCCGGAGCCTGCCATGAGCCACGGGCACTGAAAGACCAAGCAAGGCACTCACCTCAAGAACAGCATGAATGCAGGTTCGGTCCTGGCCAGTGAGGAGAGCTGGCTGCAGAACCGCTGTGTGGTCCAGACGGCTCAGCGTGTGACTCTGAGAACGGATGGTGATGGCCTGAACGGCGATGGGGACCTGCAAAGGGACAACAGTGAAGAGAAACCCGCACCAGGAGCTGGTGTCTCCTGCCTGGAATTCCAGCTACTCGGGAGGCTGAGAACTGGAGGATCACTGTTCAAGGCCAGCCTGGGCGGGGAAGACCTCGTTTCCACCCCACAGCCAGGTGGGATTGGGAGGACGGTGGTTCCAGGGAAGCTGGGCAAAAAAGTCCAAGAGAAAGCCGAGCACAGGGTCTCCTGTGATCCTAGCATCCAGGAGGCTGGCAGTTCAATGCCAGTCCGGCCACTGAAGTCCAATTAATCACTAGAAAACGGGAAGTGGCACTGTGGCTCAAAGGGATAGGGCAGTAGCCTTGAGCTGAAGAATTCAGGGACAACACCTAGGCCCAGCGTTCAAGCCCCCTGACTGACAAAAAAAGAAAATGACATTACTTACATGTGCAGCTGAGTTAGGAACCTAGGGAAGAAAGAAACCACAGCAACTTTGGTAAGAACAATGGAGAGATCGTTCCTGCACCCTTTCCTGGCCTTGGTTCTAGGTTGCATGCCCAGGCCTCAGTCTCACAGGCAACATAGGCCAGTGTTGGGGAAGGGCAGATGCAGGTTCGTCCTCCTGGGCTCCGTGGCTGCCTCGGCCTCAGAGACCCCCCAGCCTCCACACTGGTTTTGAGCTATGCGTCCGCCTCACCCCTAGCTTCTGCCTGCTGTGCAATAGGGTTCTCCTTCTGAGGGGCGCACCTCCCTCCACCTCTGGAGATGGGCGCACCGTTTTCAGAGGGAGGTCTGGAGACATGCTGGGAGGGCTGTGGTACCTAGATGCCTAAGCACCTTCAGGACAGCTGAGAGGTGAAAGCGCCTGAAGAGCTCACAGGCCAAGAAGCCGTGCCCAACAAACCCAACAAATCAGTTCCACTTACCCCCAGAATCACAGGGCTGCTGTAATGAGCCATGCTCAGGGCCTCAGTTTCTCCACACTGCTCCACACGGACCCGTCGGGTGCACGTAACAGCCTTGTCCACCAGGAACCCTGGAGATCGTAACATTCCCAGGACAGGGCACGAAAGAGAAGAGTCAGTCTCCAACAGAATGCAGGCAATGCTGCAAAAGTCGGTTACAGTCCATGCAATATGTCTAACACAGGGCTGAAAAGCTGCTTCAACTAGGCAATGCGTGCCCCCAATTCACAAAGGAGCAGAGGACCCCGCATACTGCAGTTCCGCACCCCAGCCCCTCTCCCAGAGGTGCCAACAGAGAGTTTCCAGTACATCTTCCGAAATAGCCTATGTAAGCAAAAGAAACGATGTGCACAAAATTTTTAAGTGAGGGGCCAGGAGTTTGGCCTAGTGGTAGAGTGCTTGCCTAGCATGCACAAAAGCATAGGTTCGATTCCTCGGTACCACATACATACAAAAAAGTCCAAAGTGGTGCTGTGGCTCAAGTAGTAGAGCTCTAGCCTTGAGAAACCCCAAGGACAACGCTCAGGCCCTGAGTTCAAGCACCAGATAGCTAGGAGCTATGGCTCATACCTGTAATCCTAGCTACTCAGGAGACTGAGATTTCAGGATTATAGTGTAAAGCCAGCCAGCACAAGAAAGTCCATGAGATTCTCATCTCCAATTAATTACCTAGAGGCCAGAAGTGAAGCTGTGGCTCAAGGGTAGAGTGCAAGCTTGAGCACAAAAACTAAACAAGAACACAAAGCTCTGAGTTCAAGCCCCAGTATTGCGTGCATGTGCATGCACATATGTGGACATCCTCACACGCACCGCCCCCCCCCCCCAAGTCCTTAAGAGTGACTGCAGGGGGGCCTGGAAATACATAACCACTGAACTTAGAAGTGTCTGTGAGCCTCAAGGCGCTGTGCCTGAGGTTTCAGCCCATTTGGCTATAACTACTGTCACATCAGAGGGAGAAAGAACAGGGCGCTTCCTACCTGCAGGACTGCCATCGGTGCACAGAGACGACGACGAGAGAGGCGAAGGAAGTTGCAGAAATGAAGGCAAAGACGGGTGTGAAATCTGCACAGGATCTCCATACTACAAACACAGCAGGGAACACACATGCAAAATGTGCATGGGAGCCCTGTACTGTAAACACAACAACCCACACAGATTACAGTGTTCACAGGGCTTTCCAGCCTCGTTGATAGGCATGCCCACGAGAGCCACACGGCATGGCTGGGTGTCACCATGTGATCAAAGCTGGTCTTCAACTCCTGGACTTAACTCTTAATCCTCCTGCATTACTACCCCCCCCCCAAAAAAAGTGCTGGAATTAGAGATGCAGCAGTGCTGATGTCACCCTTTTTAAAAGGATGTGTGCTGTGTGCACCTGTCACTGCATTATAGGTGCGCTCTCGCTCTCTCTCTCTCTCTCTTTTATTTATTTTTTGTGGGGCTCGAACTCAGGGCCTGGGCACTGTCCCTGAGCTTCTTTTGCTCAAGGATACCACTCTAACACTTGGAACCACAGCACAACTTCTATTTTTTTCTGTGTATGTGGTTCTAAGGAATCAAACCCAGAGTTTTATGCATGCTAGGCAGGCACTCTACCAGTAGGCCACACTCCCAGCCTTAGTTTTTCTTTTTTTCGTGCCACTCCTGGGGTTTGAACTCAGGGCCTGGACGCTGTCCCTACCTTTGGTGCTGAGTCATGGCTCTACTTCCAGCTTTTTTTGGTTAACTGGAGATAAGAGTCTCATATATTCCTGCCCTAGCTGGCTTTGAACCACAGTCTTCAGATCTCAGCCTCCTGAGTAACTAGGATTATAGGCAAGAGGCCCTGTGCTTGGATGAATTGTGTATCTCTCTCTCTCTCTGTGTGTGTGTCTCTGTCTCTGTCTCTCTCTCTTTTTGGTAGGTCATGGGGCTTGAACTCTGGGCCTGGGCACTGTCCCTAAGCTCTTCAGCTCAAGGCTAGTGCTCTACCACTTGAACCACAGTGCCACTTCCTGTTTTCTGGTGTTTAACTGGAGATAAGAATTTCACAAGCTTTCCTGCCCAGGCTGGCTTTGAACCACAATCCTCAGATCTCAGGATTACAGATGTGAGCCACCAGTGCCTGGCGAATTGTGTTGCTTTTAAGACTGACAGAATTGTGCAGAGATGAAAACAGAGGCAATGACTTGAAATCAATCCTATGTCCAGAATTTAAACATTCAATTTTAATTTCCATCATCTTCAACTGAGAGGCATAAATACATTTTTTAGTATGTGAAACCAATTCTATGTATCCGGGAAGGCAGTCCATAGGTTATACATTGACAATTACCTTACAAGGGCACAAAAACATAGTTTAAAGCTCACCTTATACTTTGCAGTGTCTGGAGCTTCCTGACTGGTTGTAAGAAAAACATCTGATTCGGTATTCAACATGAAACCACTAGATGTCTTCATGGATCTGTCAAAAGTGTTTTCATTGGGCACTTCGGGATTAATAAAGGACAATGCAGGTTTATCTGTTATTAGGAAAGAAATATATATATATATATATATGTTTTTTCTTTTTTTTTCCTGGTTGTATGACTTGAAATCTGGGCCTGGGTATTGTCCCTGAGCTCTTCAGCTCAAGGCGACCACCGTATCTTTGGGGCCTCAGCACCATTTCCAGTTTTCTGGTGGTTAATTGGAGATAAGAGTCTTAGGGGGCCGGGAGTTTGGCCTAGTGGTAGAGTGCTTGCCTAGCATGCACAAAGACCCGGGTTCCATTCCTCGGTACCATATGCATAGAAAAAAACCTGGAAGTGGTTCTGAGGCTCAAGTAGTAGAGCACTAGCTTTGAGAAAGTCCAAGGACAGTGCTCAGTCCCTGAGCCCAAGCCCAGGACTGGCAAAAAAAAAAAAAAAAAAAAAAGTCTCAGGGACTTTAGTGCCCGGGCTGGCTTTGAACTGCAATCCTCAGATCTCAGCCTCCTGAGTAGCTACGATTACAGGCGTGAGCCACCATGCCCAATTTTAAACATGGATAGTCTGTATGACATCTATCATGGGCTAGAAGCTAGAGTGTTAAGCAAAAAGAATCTTTTTGCGTATTTCCTGCTCCCAGGATTTCCTGAGACATGTTAAATAAGTGGACTCCCAGCTTCTGACTATGGGGCAGGAATGGTTCCTTGTGTTTATGTGGAAATGGCAGAACAGAAGCCACACCAGCCACACTAGCCATGCCAAGAAGAGCTCTTCACTTTCTCCAGTCTCCAAAGAGACTGACCCTGCCATGCAGGCTGCTGCTGCCTCTTGGGAGAGGGCGATGAACTGGCCTGCTCGCCAGGTAACAGATCACTGTGCATTGTCTGTTCTCAATCACAACAAAAACATAATAGACATTGCAAAAAGATGATAAAATTTAGCCAGGTCCTCCTGGTGGCTCATGCCTGTAATCGTAGCTACTCAGGAGATTAAGATCTGAGGATCTAGATCCAAAACCAGCCTGGGCAGACAAACCCAAGAGACTCTTTTCTGCAATTAATCACCAAAAAGCTAGCCTGGAGGCATGACTCAAGTGATAGAACACCAGCTTTACTCAAAAAGGCTAAAGGATGGCCACCAGGCCTCAAGCTCAGCCCTAAAACTAACACACACACACACACACACACACACACACACACACACACACAAAGATAATGAAATTTAACTAAAAAAAAACCCCATAAATGTGTCTCTGATCTTTGACATGTTAAAGACATTTCAAACTCATATTTACTGAAACTAAATACTAAGATAAAAATAAAGATCCTGCTTTCATGCAAATAATCTTAATAAAAATAGAAAAAGGAAATAGAAACCATAGGTACTCTTCTAAGGTAGACTTGATTTTCAACCACTACACAAGGGAAATAACCTAAAACCCACATGTACACATGTAAATCTGGATTCCTGCGCAGGTTAGAGTAGAAATGCTTTGAAAATCAAGCGTAAATGCAATAGCATGATTTTATAAAAACTTCAACTGAGAATTTCAACAAATCTTTTCCCTTAAACTAACATCAAAACTAAAATCAAGTGTAAGAAAGAACTCAAAAGAAAACTATAAGCCAGGCACTTGCAGCTCACATCTGTAATCCCAGCTACTTAAGAGGCTGAGATCTGAGTATCAAGGTTCAAAGCCGGCCCTGGCAGGAAAATCTCTGAGACTCTTATCTGCAATTAACCACCCCTTCAAAAACACAAAAGAGTGCTTGCCTAGCATGCACCAAGACCTGGGTTCAATTCCTTAGTACCATGTACATAGAAAAAGCCAGAAGTGGTGCTGTGGCTCAAGTGGTAGAGCTCTAGCCTTGAGAAAACCCAAGGACAGCGCTCAGGCTATGAGCTCAAGCCCAAGACTGGAAAAAACAAAAACAAACAAAAAAAACCCCACAAAAGCCAGAAGTGGAGATGTGGTCAAGCACCAGTCTTGAGAGAAAAAGCTGAAGGACAGCATCCAGGCCCTGACTTTAATCCCAGTACCAGAAAAAAGAAAAGAAAAGAAAGACAGACAATACCCACAACATATAAAATTTGGTGCATGCCACAGGACTATAAAGTTACTTTCTGTTCCCTATAAAATGGTCTCCAGGGCCGGGAGTTTGGTCTAGTGGTTAAAGTGCTTGCCTAGCATGCATGAAGACCCGGGTTCGATTCCTCGGTACCATATATAGAAAAAAGCCGGAAGTGGTGCTGAGGCTCAAGTGGTAGAGCTCTAGCCTTGAGAAAGTCCAAGGACAGTGCTCAGGCCCTGAGCTCAAGCCCAGGACTGGCAAAAAATAAATAAATAAATAAATAAATAAATAAAATGGTCTCCAGAGATGGATATTATTCACATTATTCACATAGAATGACTGCTTTGAATCCAAATGAAGTACAAAAGGTCTTCAAAAGATAATTTAAAAAAAAACTTTCCAAGGTTTTACAAAATAGAAATACTTACAGTTAGAAATATGAATGCAGAAAATGGAGGGATTAATTTGGTCGACAAGCTTAAATACCCTCTGTGGAGGGTTTGCTGTGAAATTCAGTGAGTAGGTCGCTGCTTTGTGACTGCAAAACTGGCTATCACCCCTGAAAGTAAAAAACAATAAAAACATGAAATTGCAAAGCAGAAGCAAGAGTCTCAGCAAGAGGATTTAAAGCCTGTCAAGTGCTGTACTCATAGCCACTACACTGTTTGGCATTTGAAGCTTTTTTTCTCTAACAGAAAATAATCATAATCATCTGTGTGTGTGTGTGTGTGTGTGTGTGTGTGTGTGTGTGTGTGTGTGTGTGTGATGGGGTTTGAATTTGGCCTGGGCACTGTCCCTGAGCTCTTCAGCTTAAGGCTACTGCCCTATCCTTGAGCCAGGCCTTACTTCCTGTTTTATTCTAGAAGTTAATTGGAGCTAAGAGTCTCAGGTCCTTTTGTGCCCAGGCTCTCTTTGAACCTTGATCCTCAGATCTCAGCCTCCTGAGTAGCTAGGATTATAGGCGTGAGCCACCTGCCTGGCAAATCAATCATTTTTAAGAAAATCTTGTCCCAAGGTACAAGTTTGATTTAAGTGAACCTGTAAACTCTGCTCCAATGACAAGAAACTTCTTTAGAACTTCAGAATTGCCAAGTGCCAATCTGATTTCAGGTGTAATCCTAGCTACTCAGGAGGCTGAGATCTGAGGATAAAAACCAGCCTGAGCAGACAAACCCAAGAGGTTCTTTTCTGCAATTAATCACCAAAAAAGCCAGAAGTGGGGCTGTGACTCAGTTGGTAGAACACACAATCTCAGGGACAGTGCCCAGGTCTTGAGTTCAAGCCCCAGGAGCGGCACATACATGTGGGCACACATATATACAGCATCAGATTGGTAAGCATACAGAATAGATCCAAAATGTTTTTTTTTTTTTTTTGTCTTTAAATAAAGCCATCTTCAGAGGATTGTGAGAGTCAAAGTGGGGGTGATCTGGAAGATTTATGGTTTAGAAATATACCACACAGCCAGGCATGGATGGCTCATGCCTGTAATACTAGCTTCTCAGGAGACTGAGGTCTGAAGATGGTGGTTCAAAGCCAGCCTGGGCAGGAAAGTCTGTGAGACTCTTATCTCCAGTTAACCCCCAGAAAACCAGAAGTGGTGCTATAGCTCAAAGTGGTAAGAGTACTAGCCTTGAGCAAAAAAAGCTCAGGGACAGCTCCCAGGTCCTGAGTTCCAGCCCCATGAAAGAAAGAAAGAAAGAGAGAGAGAGAGAGGGAGGAGGGAGAAAGAAATCATACAGGCTTGGCACTGATGTCTCATGTCTGTACTAGCTACTCAGGAGACTGAGATCTAAGGATCACAGTTCAAAGACAAGTCGGTCAGGAAAATCCATGAGCTGCTTATCTCCAATTAATCACCAAAAAGCTGGAAGTGGAAATGTGGTGCAAGAGGTAGCTCATCAGTGTTCAAGCTTCAGTACCAGCGCACATGTGTGTGCACACTCATCCTACACTTACGTGACAACTGGAACTGAGCAGGTAGAGAAGACACTGAAATCCACTGAGCTGCAGTCGGGATCACAGCAGCAGTTGATGTCACACTGTGCTGGGGACAAGTCACAGACACACAGAGAGGCAACTGCAGAGAGAAGAACCGGTCCATCAGCAGATGGTGACTGCCCCCTGCCTACACCAGGTGTCCTAAGTCAGCTTCATTAGGAAAGGGGCACTGCTGTGCGTGGGGGGAAATCTGCGGTGGAAACGTGTTTGTTAGAACCTTTCATCTCCCAAGTCTCCCCAAAGTGGCTCTTCGTTGGACTTGCTTGGAAAGTTGTTTGTGTTCTAGCTCCAATCCGGGAAGCTGAAGGTGACACCAGAATCGCCATACTTTTCAGAGGATGCTGATGACTTGCAGAGGCTTAGGAACCGGCACACCTATCTCACCCATGGCTCAGGGGCTCAACGTCTCTTTGGTAATTTACAATAAAGCATGGAAAAGAAGTAGAAATCTCCCCACTTAGCAACTTGTTACCTAGTAACCACTGGGAGGGTTCATTACTTCCGGGCGCGTGTGTTAACCCAGGACCTGAGCTAGCTCACTCCCCTCTGAGGCGCAGCGCCACTTCCGCTTTCCTGGCGTTTTACTGGAAGAGCCTCACGGCCCGGTGGATCCGAACCCTGATCCCCGGATAAAGGTTCAAGGCCGGCCCTGCCTGGAGACTTTCTACAGCGTGTCCTGGGCATCACCGAAGCCCTCCAGGAATTAGCGCTCGGTACCCACCGTCCGTGACCGGGGCCGGCCTGGGGCCGGAGGGGGGTCCGGGAGGGGCTGGGGCCGCCTCGGTGGAGCCGAGGCCCTCTGTGGTCTCCGCCGGTGTGGCCGGGGCCTGCGCGCTCGCCAAGGCCGAGCAGCCCAGCAGCGCCAGCAGGAGCGCGGGGAGGCCTGGCAGCGACATGGCGCGGAGGAGCCAGCGCGGCCCGCGCCGCCGCCAGCGCGTCGCCCTGGCAACCGAGACAGCCCCGCGCGAGGCCTCACGGGAAGGGGCCCGTCCGGCAGCGGGCGTTGCTGGGAGATGGGCGGGGCGGAGCATCGCGGGGCGGGGCCTGGATCCTGGTGCGCAAACCCGGGTCTGCGAACTGCGGTGCTCCCGCCTGTCATCCTAGCTACTCAGGAGGCTGAGCTCTGAGGATCGCGGTTCAAAGCCAGCCCGGGCAGTAAAGACGGTGAGACTCTCATCTTCAATTATTCACTAAAAAAACGGGAAGTGGGGGCCTCGCATGCACGAAGGCCCGGGTTCGATTCCTCGGACAGAAATGGTGCTGCCTAGCCTTGAGGAAACAGCCCACAGCCCACAGACAGTGCTCAGGCCCTGAGCGCAATCCCTAGGACTGGCAAAAAAAAAAAAAAAAAAAAATGGAAAGTGGGGCTGTGGCCCAAGGGTAGGGTGGTAGCCTTGAGCTGAAGAGCTCAGGGACAGTGCCCAGGACCCGAGTTGGAGCCCATGACCCACCAGAAAAACCCCAAAAAACAAAAGGCGTCCCTCTCGGGCCGGGAGTTTGGTCTAGTGTTAGAGTGCTCGTTTAGCATGCATGGAGATGCGGGTTCGATTTCTCCATACCACATCCATAGAAAAAGCAGTAAGGGGTTCTATGGCCAAGTGATAGAGCTCTGGCCTAAGAAACCCCAAGGACAGTGCTCAGGCCCTGGCAAAAAAAGAGACCATGGTTCGAAGCCATCTCAGGTTGGAAAGTTTGTGAGATTATTACCTTCAATCAGGAGCATGGCCTAGTGGTAGAGTGCTCTCCTAGCCCGGGATTCGATTCCTCAATACCAAATACACAGAAAAAACTGGAAGTGGCGCTGTGGATCCAGTGGCAGAGTGCTAGTGGTCAAGGACAGTGCCCAGGTCCTGAGTTTAAAATGCCCTAAGGCTGGAGCACAGACACACATGCGCGCGCACACACACACACACACACACACACACACACACACACACACAAGTGGAGCTGTGGCTCAAATGGTAGAGCACCAAACTTGAGTGAAAAAGCTCAGGGACAGTGTTCAGGCTGTCAAGCCCCACAATAGACACGGACAGACGGACACACAGATGTGATTCCCAAGAGTCCCAGATTGCATCCTCTTGGAACTGTGAAGCAGTAAGTGTCACCCAGTGTCCAGGACCAGGATTTCTAACAAATGTCTGATGGATGCACAGTGATTTGGGGATTGTTGCTCCAGTGCAACAATGAGTCTTGGCTGGACCTATAGAGGTTCAATTCTAACACCATCCTTTTTTCACTAGATTATTTCAGGAGGTGACCAGATAGTCCTATCAAATGGTGACAAAGGAACAATAACCTTTATACAGACTAAACTCTTTGGCAAAATTCACATTTTTTTCTCCTATTCCATGCGTTTCCCTTCACAAGGTTGATTGATTGCTTTGATGGGCAAATGTGGGTTTTTTTTTTCTCCAGTTCTGGGACTTGAACTCAGGGCCTGGGCATTATCCCTGAGTTTCTTTTGCTCAATGCTAGCACTCTATCACTAAGCCACATTTCCAGCCCTGGACTGGACAGAAGGTTTTAAGTTGGAAGGAATTCTCTTTCTTTCTTTCTTTTTTTTTTAATGCCAATAGTTTTAGCATCCTAACCAAGAAATTGTTGCTAAATATAACATCCTGAAGCTTGACGTTTTCTTCTACCTCTCCCATGTAGGTCTTTAATCTATTTTCAGTTAATGTTTCTATGTGCTTTCTAAGGTAAGATCCAATTTATTCTTCTGTGTGTGTGTGTGTTTTTTTTTTTTTTTTTTTGTTGGTCGTGGAGCTGAAACTCTGGGCCTGGGCGCTGTCCCTAAGCTCTTCAGCTCAAGGATGCTGCCCTATCCCTTGAGCTCCAGTGCCACTTCCACTTCCAGTTTTCTAGTGGTTAATTGGAGATAAGAGTCTCTCTGTCTTTAGTGCCTGGGCTAGCTTTGAACCAAGATCCTCAGATCTCAGCCTCTTGAGTAGCTAGGATTACAGGCGTGAGCTAATCGTGCCTGGTGAATTGTGTAGCTTTTAAGATTAACAGAATTCTGCAGAGATGATAACCCAGGCTTACTACCGAAGCAATGACTTGAAATCAATCCTATATCTAGAATTTAAACATTCAATTTTAATTTCTCTCATCTTCAACTCAGCTACTGTGTGTTTTTCTAGCAGCATTTGTTAGACGGTCTCTGTTCCCAATTATGCAGTTGATAGCCCCTGGCCACCAGTGAAGGGAGTTCTTGTTTGTTCCTTTCCAAAACTGTCTGTACTATAGTAGTTTACCCATTCACATTTATTGGGTGAAGGAATTTTCCCCAGGCTTTCTCTATTTTCAGTGGTTACAAATAAAAAAAAAAACCAATCTCCATTCACACAGAGATTCGTGTGAACATATGTTTTCCTTTCTCTTGGGCTCATTCTGGGGAGGAGTGGGATTTCTGGGTTAGACAGGCAGTGTGAATTTAAATTTAGAAGAAATGGCCCACGTTTTTTTTTCTTTTCCAGAGCGACTATCTGGTGTTGCTATCAGCAATGTGAGAGTTGCAAGTGTCACTTTGCTTGTGAGCAGTCAGAATGGCCAATTTTATCATCTTGACTTTTGCACCCATTATTGGGACTTAGACTCGAGGCCTTGCGCTTTCATTTGATAAGGCTATTGCTCTACCCCTTGAGCCACTTCTAGATTTTTGCTGGTTAGAGATAAAAGACACATGGATTTGTCATTCTGGGTAGCTTTGGACCACTATCCTCAGATCTCAGCCTCTTAAGTAGTTAACATTACAGGCCTGAGCCACTGGCTCTGAGTTTAGCTTGTGTAATTGGTCTGTATTAGTAGCTCATTGGGGGTTAATTAGTGGTGTGTGTGTGTGTGTCTGTCTGTCTGTCTTTCTGTCCTGAGAGGCTTGGGTATTGTCCCTGAGTCTTTTGTCTTTCTCAAGACTAGTGCTCTAGCATGTGATCCACTTCCAGCTCTTGGTGCTTAATTGGAGATAAGAGTCTCACAGACTTTCCTGTCCAGGCTGGCTTTCAATCTTGACCCTCAAGACACAGCCTCCGGAGTAGCTAGGATTACTGGCATGAGCCACTGGCACCTGGCTCTGGAGCTATTCTTCTTCTTCTTTTTTTTTTAACCAGTCCTGGGGCTTGAACTCAGGGCCTGCACTGTCCTTGGGCTTTCTCAAGGCTCTATCACCTGAGCCACAGCAGCACTCCCAGCTTTTTGTAAGTATGTGGTACCAAGGAATCGAACCCAGGTTTTCATGCAAGCACTTTACCACTAGGCCAATCTCCTGGCCCCTGCAGCTATTCTAAACACAAAACAAAACATTTTAGTGGAAAAAAGAACATATTTTATAGCCACTGTTTAGCCCAGACCCCACAGTAACTGTGTGATCTTGAATGTGGCTTTTAGTGCTCAGGTTCCCAAATACAATGATATCCTCTACAGAGGGAGCAGAGGCTGCTACTTCCTACGAGGTCAAAAAGCTTAAAAACATTGTTAGGAAAATGTGACTGGAGTAAAAACCCAGACTCCCCATTATGACAGCACAGGCTGCTGCTGCTGCTGCTGAAAAGAAAAAAAGAAAACTTGTTGCCTGGAAGTGGGATGTTGTCCAGAGTTAGCAGGTTGGACTCCTGCACTTCCACTTTCTACCTGTAGGTGACAGTCTCTGTCCCCAAAACTTGGGTCTTCTCCCAGCGCTTGCCATGAATGGGGAGAAAACTTCATTTGGTTCGCGTTCTCTGAAGAAGTACATATGCCTGAACAAGTAAGGTGCCTGCTATGTGTGAGGAATCCAGGGACAACACTGGTCAGGTGACAGACGACAATGAGCATCAGCTCTAGAACTTCCTTCTCTCCCAAGAAGGTGTGTTATGAGGCAGAGCACTGCCAGGAGTCCTCAATGACAAATCCGATGCCCTATTTTGTGACAATGAACAAGAAATCTGCCATAAACCACTGGCTTTGCACCTGGCTAATCTTAGCCACGCAGGAGTCTGAAGTCTGAGGACAGCAATCTGAGGACTTCTTGTAGCAGGAAATAGAAAAGTCTGTGTGACTTTTATCTCCAATTAACCAGCAAAGATCTGGAAGTAGAGGTAGGACTCAAGAGGTAGAGGGCCAGCTTCCAGTTTAAAATCTCAGTCTCAGAGACAGTGCCTAGGCCCTGAGTTTAAGCCTCACCCTGCCTTCCGCCCCCCAATAATGAACAAAATATCAGATGTGTCTCATCAATCATTATTTCAGCTGGGAAATGGATGTGTAGTTGCCTTGCTACTTACTATTAAAGACTCAGATTCTTACCCAAGAGCATTTTGAATCCTTTCTCTCCAGTACAAAACAAAACCCATTTGTTTTCACAGTTTTTGTTTTGTTTTTGTGCTGGTTCTGGGGTTACATTCAGGGCCTGGACACTGTCCCTGAGCCTTTTTGCTCCAGGATAGCACTCTACCACTTGAGCCACAACTCTACTTTCACCATTTTTTTTTTTTTTTTGGTGGGTTGTGGGGCTTGGATTCGGGGCCTGGGAACTGTCCCTGAGCTCTTCAGCTCAAGGCTACCACCCTACCTTTTGAGTTACAGTGCCACTAGTGGTTAATTGGAGATAAAAAGCCTCACAGTCTTTCAAACCCCAAGCTGGCTTTGAACCTCGATCCTCAGATCTCAGCCTCCTGAGTAGCTAGGATTACAGGCGTGAGCCGCCGTACCCGGCTACCTTCAGCTTTTTTAGTGATTAATTGGATTTAAAAGGCTCACAGACTTTCTTGCTGGGGATGGCTTTGAACTGTGATCCACAGATCTTGCCACCTCCTAAGTACCTAGGATTACAGGCATGGGCCACTGGTGTCTGACCTTAACGTTTTTATTGCCCTGTAGGAGATTACCCAGCTTGTAGCTAGCCAAGTTTCTACTTTCTTTCTTTTTTTTTTTTTTTTTTTTTTTTGCCAGTCTTGGACTTGAGCTCAGGGCCTGAGCACTGTCCTTGGACTCTTTCTCAAGGCTGAAGCTCTACCACTTGAGCCTCAGCACCACTTCCGGCTTTTTTCTATGTATGTGGTACCGAGGAATCGAACCCGGGTCTCCATGCATGCTAGGCAAGCACTTTAACCAATAGGCCAAACTCCTGGCCCCCCAAGTTTCTACTTTCTCAAAATGTTCTCTAAGGCTGTCTCACCATCTTACTGTTTGCTTCTGTCAAGATGAATAAATGTTTGTTATTTGTTCCTTCTATATTTGAATGAGTCACCTTTTAGGTTTTGACATTCCGGTTTGCTCTATTTTTTTGTTCTCTAGTAATTGACAGTAGCACCTATAAACTAACAAAAGAGCCTGTGTTATAGAGAATGGTTTTTAAAAGAACACAACAAACATTTAGGGCCAGGTGCCAGTGGCTTACTGTAGTGGCTCATTACAATGCCTACAATCCCAGCCTTGAGCAAAAAAGCTCGGGGATAATGCTCAGACCCCAAGTTCAAGCCCCAGTACACACACACACACACACACACACACACACACACACACACTAATAATTTACTGTTCTGGCTGGAAGTGTTGCCTATTGGTAGAGTGCTTGGCTAGCATGCATAAAGCCTTGAGTTCAATTCCTCAGTATCACGTACACAGAAAAAGCTAGAAGTGGTGCTGTGGCTCAAGTGCTAGAGTTCTAGCTTTGAGAAAGCCCAAGGACAGTGCTCAGGCCCTGAGCTCAAGCCCCAGGACTGGCCAAAAAAAAAAAAAAAGAATTTACTGTTCTATATAAAGTGAGTTAAGGGAGCCAATTTCTTTTTTTCTTTCTTTTCTCTCTTTCTTCGTCAGTCTGGGGTTTGAACTCAGGGCTTGAGTGCTGTCCCTAAACTCCTTTGCTCAAAGATAGCACTTTAGTGCTTTGAGCCACAGCTTCCCCTTTTAGTCTTCTGGTGGTTAACTAGAGATAAGAATCTCCCAGACTTTCCTGCCCAGGCCCGCTTGGAACTATGAGCCTCAGATCTCAGACTCCAGAGTAGCTAGGAGTAGTAGTGAGCCACCAGCACCCAACAATGAGACTCTTATCTCCAGTTAACCCCCAGAAAACTGGAAGTGGCCCTGTGCTTCCAATGAGAGAACACTAGCCTTAAACAAAAGAGCTCAGGGACAGCACCCAAGCCTTGAGTTCAAGCTCCATGATCATTACCACCACCACCACCAACAAAAAAAAAAAAAACCTATCTGCCTTCTTCCAGTTCAGGCAGCTGCTCTTCCTCTATTTGTGTCTCTTCTGGTTGCATGATCGAACATATTTTAAAAACAAACAGAAAAACCTCAACTGAAGGCTTCTCTGATTTCCTGAACACACCTGTTTCCTGAGCCTAGCCATGTGAACTCTTAGTTTAACCTCCCTGCCCATATCCACAAAGCATGACTGCTATATGATATGGGCACTGTTCTCTTTGTTTTCTTTAATTAAACCATATTCCCGTCTGTGGGTGAAAGCAAGAATCTGGGCCTCCCAGGTCCACAGCTATGGTCAGAGTTTATGCAGTAAACAAACCAGAGTCAACCTGCTAGGCCTTCGGCTTGCCCAAGCAGAGCCCTCTACCCACCAACCTGCAACACTCCTAAGACCAAGCTCTGCCCACATGAAGGTAAGCCTCCTTCCCCGGATGGGACCTAAGGACTTTTTCCTCAATAATCTAATCCCCTGTTCCAGTTGCCAGTGAGGTCAAAACTGTGCTCAGGCAAGATAGGTTAAGGCCAAGGCCAGCCCAGAGGCCCTGGCCCTCAGTCTTTGCCAGTTAATTGCCCAACAATTCCAGCCTTTCACAAACCACACACATTAAGAATCCATGTGACCTGCAATTACCTGGAGGCGCTTGGTCCTGACTACAATAGAAATGTGTATTATGGTAGCCCCCTAAACCCCAGTCTTTGATTCTGTTTGAGTTTTCTGAAGAGGAAATTTTAATAACCCTTTTAGAGTTTTATCAGGGTCAATAATGAATTATGTTCTTTGTCTCTCCAAACATTTTCCTATTACAGCCTCTTGAATAGGGAAGGTCACAGGTGTGACTGGACCTTTCCAAAACTCTAAGCCCACCCTGAAGTGGATACAAAAGCTAGGGAGCCAGAACTTCAGAACGAGTGTTACTTACAGGGTTGATGGGAGACCTTGGCTAGATTGTGCTGTCTCCTTTCTAGATCATGCCAAGTTATCCTGCTCAAGGCTGAGTCACTGTAAATCTTCTTCACGGGGACTCACACCCAGGATGGAGGAATTGTGAGTGTCTGAGCGTTAGGAAGGACTTAAGGGGGAAAAAAATAAAAACAAAAACAGACAAGGAGGCTGGGACTGGTAGCTCATGTCTGTAACCCTAGCTATTCAGGAGGCTAAAATCATGGTTTAAAGTCAGACCATGTAGGAAACACTGTGAGAATCATGTCCAATTAACTACCAAAAAGTCAGAAATGGAGCAGTGGTTCAAGAGGTAAGAGTACCAGCCTTGAGCAAAGACCTTAGGGACAATGCCCAGACTCTTAAGTTCGAGCCCCAGTACCAGCACCAAGTGGGTGGGGGAGAAAAGAGTATAATGGGTAACAAACATCTTTAACATTTTTTCCTAAGCCCACCAGTCAGACCCTCATCAGCATCTCAGGGACAGTTGGAATAAAGAAGTGAGAGCTAGCTGGGCGCAGTAGCTCACACCTGTAATCCAAGCTACTCAAGGGACTGAGATCTGAGCTTCAAGGTTCAGAGCCAACCTGAGCACAAAAGGACCTGAGACTCTATTTAACCTCTAGAAAATGGGAAGTGGGGCTTGGCTCAAGGGTAGAGCGGTAACCTTAAGCTGGAGAGCTCAGGGACAGTGCCCAGGCCGAGTTCAAGCTACATGACCACACATACACAACACAAAAGAAGTCAGCTGAGCTGGGAATGTGGCCTAGTGGTAGAGTGCTTGCTTAGCATACATGAAACCCTGGGCTTGATCCCTCAGAACCACATAAACAAGACAAGTTGGAAGTGGTGCTGTGGCTCAAGTGGTAGGAGTGTTCAGGGATAGTCCCCAGGCCCTCAGTTCAAGCCCTAGGACTGGCAAAAAAAAAAAAATCAGGCCTGTTTTCTTCCAACCTTTTTGTGTAAAAAAAGCCGAGTATTCGTTCCCTTCTATCATTTGCCTTTGGGTTAGGAACTTTGTTCTGGATTCAATAAAGGTAGTCATGGTACGTGGGTCCCACAATACATCGGCCAGGAGTCATTGCTTTGCAAGTCAAAACCAAGCTCAGACACTCAGGGGAGGTGCAGATACTAGGAGTGACCTCCACTTAGACAAAGCTGGATTGGGATTCTCAGCATTGTTTCCAGCTTTGTGTTTTACCAACTCCAGGCTCTGCCTCTGTCCATCTTGGCTTTAGTCTCAGGATGCTTCTATAGCCAAAGGGGGGTGGGGGGGAGGGCCACCAGTACTAAGCTTGCCCTCATCCTAGTAAGATCCCTGGCGAGACTTTCTCCTTCTTAACACTTTGAGTCAAATCTCATAATTGGGGGGCCGGAAGTTTGGCCTAGTGGTTAAAGTGCTTGCCTAGCATGCATGAAGACCTGGGTTCGATTCCTCGGTACCACATACATAGATAAAAGCCAGAAGTGGTGCTGAGGCTCAAGTGGTAGAGCTCTAGCCTTGAGAAAGTCCAAGGACAGTGCTCAGGCCCTGAGCTCAAGCCCAGGACTGGCAAAAAAAAAAAAAAATCTCATAATTGAGTTTAATTGGTGTGGTTCAGGTCACGTGTTTTCCCTCTAGACCAATCTAGTTGAACCAAAAGAATACAATGCTGTGATTGGTCAGCTCTGGCTTCTATTCCTATTCTTAGAGACTTGAACTATTTCCACCTGAACTCCATGTTCCTCAGTTGGATTATTCCTCAAGAAAAAGCAGAATATTATAATGATAGACACAAGAAAGTGAGTCCTAGCAGAGGAAAATGTAACTTCCATACCAAATGATTCTAAGCAAAATGAATTGACTGGAAAAACCAGGCTGTGGCTAGTTCTTCTAAAGGGCTTCTCAGGCCAGCCTTGGAGTCTTGGAACTTTGTTTTAGTTCACTAGTTCCATCCAGATCCACTTTCTGGCTTGAACTTTATTGGTTGTTTGGGTTTTTTTTGTCAATACTGGGGCTTGAACTCAGAGCCAGGGCACTGTCCCTGAGCTTCTTTTATTTCCAGACTCGCACTCTACCACTTGAGCCATAGAACCAGTTTTGGCTTTTTCTGTTTATATGGTACTGAGGAATAGAACCCAGAGCTTGATGCCTGTTGGGCAAGCACTCTACCACTAAGCCGCACGCCCATCTCGAACCTTATTGTTTTGAGACAGAGTCTTGGTATGTAGACCATGCTGGCCTCAAACTTCCAATCTTCCTGCCTCAGCCTCACTAAGTTCTGAGATTACAGTTGTGTGACATGATGTCCCACTGAGATGAACTTTCTGTGGTGTGTGTGTGTGTGTTACATGTGCACACGTGAGTGTTGGTACCAGTGTTTGAGATCTTGCTGGGCTTTCTGGCTCGCAGCTGGTGCTCTACCATTTGAACTATGCCTCATGGCCTTTGTTCTTTTTGGTGTGCCGGTCCTGAGGCTTGAATTTAGGGCCTGGGCATGATCCCTGAACTTTATTTCTCAAGAGTAGTGCTCTAACACTTGAGCCATAGCTCTACTTCGATCTTTTGGAGATTAATTGGGGATCTAAGTCTCATGAACTCTCCTGCCCAGGTTGACTTCAAACCATGATCCCCAGACCTCAGCCTCCGAGAGCAGCTTTGATTACAGGGAGAAGTCACTAGCACCCAGCCAATGCTTCCTTGTAGATGCTTATCTCTTTTCCTGAAGCTTCTGGCTTTCCACAAACATTACTTCTTCACCAAGTGCCCCCAGGGGGCCCCATTTCTCCTCAGAACCTCCTTTCCTTCGCCTGCTGCCACATCTTTCCTCTCTGGAGTGACTTGATTTTAACCTCCCACTCCTACTATGCTGTGACTGACAGCTGGGGAGTTATGGGCTGTTTCAAATCTAACAAGTGATTAATTAATATTTGTCCACTTGCCTGAATCTCCACACTCCAGTGATTCTAATCTGGGAGCTTTGCCCCCCACAGGGTACATGACAATCCCTGGGGATATTTTTCATTCTCTCAGGACCAAGAGGGGAGCTACTGATATGTAGTGGGTAGAGGCTCAGGGGGCTGCTGAGGAATGCCTCCCCATCAGTACCCGAGACAGCCCCTCACAATGAAGAAATATCCTGCCCCCAATGTTTCTAGTGTGAGGCTGAAGAAATCTTGCTATCAACAAATGAATGAAGAAGCCTCATCCGTGTAATCTCAGGAGACTGCGATCTGAGGACAGAGGTGTGAAGCCAGCCCAGGCAGCAAATATCCATGAAACTTATCTTCAATTCAATGGAGGTGTGGTTCAAATGGTATAGCACTAGCCTTGTGTGAAAAAGCTAAGGGCCAGGGGCTGGAAAGGTGTCTGTGTGGTAGAGTGCTTATCTGGCATGCATGAAGCCCTGGATTGGATTTCTTGGGACCACATAAACAGAAAAAGCCAGAAGTGGTGCTGTGGTTCAAGTAGTAGAGCACTACCCTTGCATAAAAGCATAGGGACAATGTCCAGGTCTCTGAGTTCAAGCCCCAGGAATTGAAAAAATAAAAAAAAGTTAAGCTAAAGGACAGCAACCCAGGCCTTGAGTTCAAACCCTAGTGTTGGCACAAAACCAAGCCAACAAACAACACCAACCAACCAACAACCAAAAAAACCCCCAAAAACAAAAAAAAAACACCAACCAACCAACCAACTAAACAAACCCACAATAAACGAGTGCTTCATTAGGTTAGAGCTAGCCAAAGAAAACCTGAAGAGACCGGTATACCAGTTTGGCAGGAAATCCTCTTTAGAAAATTCAGCCTCGTTCTTTTTTTAGGAGCTGAGGTTATGGCAACCCCTATCTGAAGCTCCTTCCGAGTGCCACAGGGGTGCCCAGGGAACAGATGGCATTTGCACCACTTGCTTGCCTCTGGGAGCAGTGACTGACCTCCTGGGAACCCTTGAAGTGCTAGGAATGTAACTCTATTAAGGAAGAAAATGCTGCCTCTTAGTCCAGCAAAATGTCAACTGCGGATTTTGCCCCTCGGGGCAGGATCAGGGGACTTTTTTTTTTTTCAAAGAAGTCCCACCTGGCTTCACTGCCCTGGTGAAACCTCAGAGCTGTAGCACAGCAATCAACAATACAAGGGGACTGGAAATTGTCTCTTTTTTTTTTTAAAGTAAAGGAACTTGAGAAAATATTTTGTGTATCGTCTGCTTCACTGAGCACCCCCTGAACAGAAGGGACATTCCTGCTAACACAAGACATGGAGTCACCTGAAGGGAGGGTGGCATCCTTAGAGCCCAGGTCACCAGGGCTTGGGCACTTGCTTGGCTTTTTTACTCAAGGCTGGTGTTCTACCACATGAAGCCACACCTTCTCTTCTGACTTTTTTGCTGGTTAATTGGGCTCTCTGGGCTTTATCTGCTCCAGCTTGCTTTAAACCCTGATCCTCAGAACTCAGCCTCTTGAGCAGCTAGGATTACAGGTGACATATCCAGACACAGCTGGTTCTTGTAACCCACCAGGAACTGGTCTCCATGTAAATGAGAGATGAGATTGGTCTGAAGAAGTCTGAGGAGTCCAGGAATAGTGGTTGACATACTATTTATAAAAAAGCTTGTCCTTGGGGTAGAATGACCTGGCAGGCTGGCCAGGACTTGGTAGTGGTATGCTGGCTTTTAAAGAACAACCTTTTAGAGCAGCTGGCAGAATGGAAATGGTACACAGGATTCCAAGAAGCTCTGTCCCACTTTCTTAGGCAGACTTTACTTTTATTCTGTAAAGGAACTTCTTTTTCTTTTCTTTGTCTTCTTCCTTCCTTCCTTTTCCCTCCCTCCCCTCCTTTCTCTCTCTCTGTCTTTTCCTTCCCCCCTTCCTCTCTCTCTCTCTGTACTGAGACATCTTGCTTAGCTTTTCCAGTTACCATTGGCACTCAAACACTTGAGCCATGCCTCCAGTTTTGACAAAGTGCCACTCACTATGCAAAGTGTCTTGGGTTCAGTTTTGATGAAAACCCTTCAGGCCAGAAGCATGTAGAGAACTTGGCATACTCTAACTGCAAAGTGTTTATTGACGACAGTAATTAGGAGAACTGAATTATGTGTGTTGAGTAGATGGCTGGCAAGACTTTAGGTATATGCAGAGAATATTTAGAAAGGAATATTGAAAGGGCCAGATGGGACTCCCCAAAGTAATGGCAACCCTAGCAAAGCGAACTGGAAAAAAAAGACCAGTGTTGCTGGATGACAGATACAGATTTATGCTTCATTGAAACTAAAAATTCCAAATTGGTTTAGTTGTCCCAAAGCTTAACTTTTTATTGTTTCTGAACTGAACTCACACAATAATTTCATAGTTCAGTAATTTTTTTTTCATTATTTATGGCTCCTGTTTCATTATTCCTTCTTTTACCCAACAGTTATAAATTCTCCTATAGGGTGCCAAGCATTGAATTAGATACTGCTAATGTTACTTGCAAATAATCATTGTCCTGGGGGCCACAGACTCCTGGAGACATGTTTGCTCTTTCATTCATTGAAGGAAATATTGACTGTGTGCCCACTTGCCCCGGGGCACACAGCAAGCAAAGCATAGATCCTTAGACCCTGGATTGAATCCGAATGTTAGGGCAAAGGTTGTGAGGCAGCTGTGAGCCCAGCTGAAGGTCAGCTAGCACAAAGGCCAGGGAACTAAATGAGATGCAAAAGGTATGCAGGACCTAGACTGCTCCTCCTTCTCCCTCCCCTGAAGAGTATGGCCCTGAATGTCTCTGCATTCATGCATTCATACAAACATTTTATTTAGTGAGTGAGCTCATCTACTAGATGACAAACTCCCATTACCTTTAACTGTTCTTCAACCTGGATAACTTTGAAGGGAAATTGCTTAGAATAGTCAACATCTGGGTCAAGGCTACATGCTATACCTTTGGTAGAGCTGGGCTAAGAGCTTTAACACACACACACACAGAGAAAGAGGTCAGCCCTTGAGCAAAAAATAAGATAGCTTGCGTGTGTGTGTGTGTGTGTGTGTGTGTGTGTGTGTGTGTGCATGTTTGCTGGTACAAGGGTTGACCTCAGGGCCTGGGTATTGACTTCTTTGTTCAAGGCCGATGCTCTACCATTGGAGCCACAACTCCACTTCTGGCTTTTTGCTAGGTTAATGGAGATAAGAGTTTCATGGACTTTTCTGCTCTTGCTAGTTTGGAACCTGGATCCTCAGGTCTCATCTCTGGAGTAGCTAGGATTATAGGCCTGAGCCAGTAGCCAGCCAAGTATCAACCTCTTCATGAGAAGATGTGGCAGCTGTGAAAGAAAGGAGTGTCATCTTTTCCAATCCTTGGCTCTTCATGTCCCATCCTCCACACAGAGGCCAGGCGAAGTCATGCGTGGCCTAATAAACTGTCAAGAAGGTTGAGTTAGGACATGGAACTTTTATTCCCTATTTGGCAACATCTATGTCCACAATGGTTCTGCCCCTATCACAGTTAGGGACATACATTTTTTTCTCAATTCTTCCTAAAACACAAAGCAAAAGTGTCTTTCTGCCAAGCAGACTGCTGCCCTGAACCCTTCCAGAACATTAATTATGGAAGGGTCATTTTATTTATGTACTGCTGTTTCTTAATGGGTATATTGTAGGATAATATATGACTGCAGTCATGGTTTGTTTGAGAGTTTTGTGTAAAGTGATGATGCTTTTATCTTCAAGACACTTTTTGTTTTTGTCCAAGATCTGAATTCAGAACCTGGTGCTTTTGCTCCTTAGCTGGCGCTCTATCACCTGAGCCATGTCTTCAATCTCCAATATTCCCTTACAGACTGGGGTAGGATCCAGGGGTAGAGGGCCTGCCTGGAAAACCACAAGGTCCTGAGTTCAAACCCCAGTATCATGTACAAAGTAATAAATGAGTGAAGGAATGAAGTGGATAAAATAAAACGAGTTCAAAAACCTCTAGTTAATTCACCTGTAATTCTCCTTAGCTAACAACCTCTGGTCCCTCATCCGGGGAGTCCTAAATCCTGGATTTAGGCAGCCCATTCCGCAGAAACTACAACTCCCAGAAGGCACGGCGCGCGCGCGCACACACGCACGCACACTCACACACGCGCGCTCTGCGCACGCTCTACCTCGATGACTGCATAGGGCCGAGAGCCCGAGGGGGCGGGGCTTGGAACGGAGCCTCGGGTCGGGGGCGGGGCGGTGGGCGGGGCCGGGGAGGGGCGGCGCTGCCGGCGCGGCCCGGAACACGCTAGTGGAGCGGAAGATGGCGGCAGCAGCGGCAGCTGCAGCCGGGACCCCACTCGGGCTGAGGCGGAGAAGCCGCCGGCTCTGATCTCGCTCTGGCTCCGGTGCGCGCGGTGGAGCGCGTCCGAGGCCCCGCGCGTCGGGCAGGGGCGGCGGCGGCGACTGCGCGCCGCCCTGAGGAGCGCCCCGGCCGCGGCGCGGCGGCGGCGGCGGCGGCGGCGGCGGCTGAGGAGAGAGCCGGCTCCGGGCCTCCGCGTCCTCCCGCTGTCCGGAGCCCCCGCCTCCTCGGGGGGGCGGCGGCGGCGATGTTCTCGGTCCTCTCGTACGGGCGGCTGGTGGCCCGCGCCGTGCTGGGCGGCCTCTCGCAGACCGACCCCAGGGCTGGCGGCAGCGGCGGCGGCGGCGGCGGCGGCGGCGGCGGCGACTACGGGCTGGTGACGGCGGGCTGCGGCTTCGGCAAGGACTTCCGTAAGGGCCTCCTGAAGAAGGGCGCGTGCTACGGGGACGACGCGTGCTTCGTGGCCCGGCACCGCTCGGCCGACGTGCTGGGTGAGTGTCCGCCGGGCCCCGGCCCCTGCGCCCGGCCGCCTCCCGGGGACTCCCTGGCGCTGGGCTCCCGGGGCTTCCGCGGCGGGCGGCGGCGGAGTCGGGGCGCTCGCCGGCGGGCAGCGCTTTACTAGCGAGCGGGCGCCGCGCCAAGCGCCTCGAGGCGCCTTTTCTGTTAGGATTCCTCCCCCACCTCACTCCGTCGCAGAGCTGGGGGGGGGGAAACTGAGGCGCGGGGCTGTCGTCGAGCCATGTGCTCAAGGTCACCGCCAGGGAACGCGCGACCCATCCGTCCTCTGTCCACAGCCGCACTTGCTCACTTGGCGGCGGCGGCCCCGGGCGACCTCGGCGACACCTGCCAGCTCCGTACCGCGCTCCGGTTTCCTCCCGCCTCCCTCCGCCCGCTGCGCGCCCGGGGATTCCGGCCGCTCCGCGAGCTCCCGACGCCACGGCCTGGCCGCCAGCCGCGGGATCCCGAGCGGATGAACGAGCGCTCGCCCCAGCCCCCTCACAGCCCTGCCGCGATCCTCACCACATTTTCATGCTTTTTTACGAGTCTCGCAGTGGGGGGGGGAGAGGACCCGCTGGCCCGGCGACAAAATCCTCACAGTGCGTTCTTTCAAATTGATCTTGTCCGTCTTGAGGTCACTTAGAGTGGCAGGCAGTCTCCTTGACCCAAAATAGAATGGCCGGACCTGTTGGGAGCGGGCAGCCAAGACAGCTTTGGGAAGTGGTCACAGCCTCTTCAGAAAGGTCACAGGTGTCCTCTGAGGCCTAGGCACTCTGGCTACACCTTTGTCGGGGAGGAGGGGGAGTAGGATTCACAAGCAATGCTCTGCAGGTTGGGGGTGTGCTGTGGAAGGAGAGGCCATGAAAGCTCTCTTAGTCAGTCACTTCCTTTGAAATTGAAGGACATGCTGTCATTGAATTTAGGTTCAAATGTCACATTTTGGTTTCACTTCTCAAGTGATGTTGTGTTATTGGTTACTTGAAATTTCATAGGCTAGAGCAAACTTGGGCATTGGAATAAATGATGCTGTTGGATTTTTTTGGTTTTGGTGGCAATCATTTTTTAATGTGATTTCAGAGTGACTGGTAGTGTAGTGTTTGTGAACACAAGACTGGAAAGGTTGTGCTCAGTTTAATTAATAAGTAAGTGTTCGCATTACCTGGTCTGGGAACAGTCTCTTGCTGTTGAGGCAGCATTGCTGATATGAGCTTTCCATAGTCTCTGTAGAAGGTCAGGTAGATAACATGTAGAAGGTTTACAAATCCATGGTGGCAGCTGCTTGATGGTCGCAAGAGCAGTCGCTAACTATCTTTCCCGTTATATTCTGAAATGCTTCACTAGGTGAGGGCAAGGCCTGTGCTGCTTTTGAAGTTGCAGCCAGGCTGGGAGGAGGGAAGCTGTCAGCTGTAGGAAGGTAGCTTGTCTAGGCCTTTGGGTCCATCCTCAAAATACACTATCTAAAGTTGTATCCATAAACGCACAGGATAGGAGATATGAGCCATTGAAGTTCACCTTATAAATCCCCTTATAAAAGAGACTTGTGAAAATTGATTTGATGAATGATTTGGGAGTATTGCAGTGCCCCTCTCTCCCTCATCCACTGTCCATGGTTTCTTTCCCATGTTTTTTTTTTTTTGTCGGTCATGGGACTGAACTTTGGGTCTGGGTATTGTCCCTGAGCTTTTCAGCTCAAGGCTACCACCCTATCCGTTGAGCCACAGTATCACTTCCAAGTTTTCTGGTGATTAATTGGAAGTCTCACAGGCTTTTTAGAACTGGGCTGGCTTTGAATTGTGATCCTCAGATCTTAGCCTCCTGAATAGCTAAGATTACACTCGTCAGCTACTGTGCCCTGCTCTCTTTCATGTTTTTGATTACCTGAGATTTGAAAGTATTAAGTTGAAAAGTCCCAGAAATGAACAATTCCTAAGTTGAGTGCACTGCTGGCTAGTATTTGGATCTTGCCCATCTGTGAATCTATGGAGGATCTTTTCTACTGGTTTGTTCTGAGGTGGGATCTTGCTGTTTTTGCCCAGGCCTAACCTGCTACTTCTGGGCTGAAATGATCCTTCTTCCCCTGCCTCTGGGAAAGTACCGTGAGTGAGGGAGGGAAAAACCACCTTGTGCTGCCAGGTCCTCATCCTCCCACGTCTTCATTATTAATCTTACCCACTCTTAATTCCATTGCCCACCCATTTTAGGGGACAGGTAGGGAGAGTGAAGAATTTACAGACTTTATTATTTATTACAATGTATCATTTTAACGGTTATCTTTTATTAGGTATTCTCTTATTGTACCTAATTTATGGTGTATATGTATAAAGAAAAATGTAGGATTCAGTTCTCTCTGGTTTTGGGTGTCCACTGAGAGGTCTTGTATCCCCTCCCAAGAAAAAGGGAGTGTACTTTCTGTGTTTAAATGTAGTAACTCCCTATTTTAAAGCTTGATTTAAAAATTTCAGAATGCTGACTTCTGGAACATATTTACAAAAGTAAGGGAAATTTCACTCAAACCCATTCTAAAGAAGGATACATGTAATTTCATGCTCTAGCATGCTGGCAGAAACCTGGCCTAAGTTGAGGTTGAGCCTTGCCCCTAGTTCTGCCACTCATGATTATAGGTGGGGGCTTTTTAATCTAAGCCTTATCTAGTCTAGAGGACAAGAAGAGTGCCTGCTAGTCTTTCAGGAGTGCAGCTTCTAATCCTACTTGCTTTTGTTTGGAAAACATGGTATTCTAGACAAGCACTCTCCCAGTAGGCCAAACTCCCAGCCCCCAAAACATGGTATTCTAATTTTGGTCCACTAATAACATGCATTACTTCTGTTCTTGTGAACACTTCAGTGGAATTCTTTTGTTTTATATCTAGCACCAAACCAGTGTTTCTCTCTTTCTCTTTTTGGCCAGTCCTGGATCTTAAACTCAGAGCCTAGGAGCTGTCCCTGAGCCTCTTTGTGCTCAAGGATAGCGCTCCCACATATGCTACAGTACTACTTCCAGCATTTTCTGAGTAGTTTATTGAAGATAAGAGATAAGCACCAGTAGGACAATGATCTTCAGAGCCTGTGAACCAGTGTGCTTTAATAACTACTGATTTGCCAGGCACCAGTGGTTCATGCCGGATCAAGGTTTAAAGCCAGCCCAGGCAGAAAACATCTTGTGGGACCTTATTTCCAGGTAACCACTCAAAAACTGGAAGTGGAACTGTGGCTTAAAGTGATAGAGCTCTAGTCTTGAGCCCTCAAGCCCTGAGTTTAAGCCCCATGACTGACCAAAGAGGGGTGGGTGGGGGAAGGAATCAAGCTGGGCATGGTGGCTCACACCTGTAAACTTAGCTACTTGGGAGGCTGAGATTTGAGGATCAAGGTTCAAAGCCCGTCAAAGCCAACGGCACAAAAGGACCTGAGACTTTTATCTCCAATTAACCTCTAGAAAAATGGGAAGTGGGGCTTGGTTCAAGGACAGGGTGGTAGCCTTGAACTGAAGAGCTCAGGGACAGTGCCCAGGCCAAGTTCAAGCCCCATGACCCACAAAAAAAAAAAAAAAAAATCATTGTCCTAGGACTCTCTCCCCAGAAAAATGTGCAGACTTAAAGGTGTGCTCAGGCTTTCAGAGACTTCACTGACTATCCACAGGCCACCTACAGGTCCATGCTTGGCAGTCCCAGCTCTGTGCCTTTCCTGAAAGTAATGCTACCAGACACAGTGACACAGATGGTTGCTTTTGTCACCAGGGAGTCACAGTCAGCCACATTTGACAAAGATCACACACACATGTTGGCACACATGTAAACACACATGCTCACACATATGTAAACACACATGGTGTGGGAATATCGTGGTACAGGTTTTCCAAGCCTGTCCTGTTGTGAAAGAGCTTTTCCAGAAAGCCATCTTGAAAGTCACCTAAAACAACTTCCTAAGTAGCCTTGTTTGATCTTAGCCCCTGTATGAGCCAGTTCGTCTGATGGTGACTTCTATTTTATTGACTGTATCCCAGGTGGTAGATGGGACAGATTCTATCTTGTTGGGATGTAATGAATCTTTAATGCTGCCTTCAACTCTAGAAGCTGGAGTTACAAACTGACTTGTATTAAAATACCATGTTGATTATTCAAGAAGCTGAGATCCAGAACATTGTCACAAAGCCAAATTGTGCAAAAAATTCCATGAGATTTGATCTGTAATTAAACAGCAAAAGGCAGGGCTAGAAGCATGGCTCAAGTGGAAGATTAGCTGAGAAAGAGCAAGTGTGAGACCCAAAAGGCTATGTTGAATAATAATAAAGCTAGATTGAGCCCCAGTGCTTTTGCACCTTCTAGCTTTAAACATACTTCATTTTTTTGCCATATTAATTGCAATCCAGATTATTCACTGTGGTCACTCAGGACTTGTTAGGAATGGAAACTATTTTTTTAGTGTGAGACAGAAAATGCTGTTTTGATTTCTTAATTTAGAGTTATCTGTCCTATTAGTCATGCTGTGACTAAAAGTACTTGGTGCTACATAACATTTTTGTAGTCCCCCCTGGATATCTTTTAGGAAAAGCTAACTATGGTGGGTGTGGTGATACATAGGCACCACTCCTCTCCCTTGGAAAGTTGGCAGAGGTGCTTTCTTTACTGGGTTTAACAGGAGTAAACCAGCACTAGCTTGAAATCTGCATTTTTCTTGTTCCTTCTTCCCTGTGATTAATCCTAAGTTCTCTTATTACTCTCTATGATATGGCTTGCTAGGTTACAAAATATGATAGCTGCCACCGCCCTAAGCTACTTAACAATGGGATCATAGGCTGGTCAGAATTGTAAGAGTTAGACAGCTTGGCATCCTGTTCTTTCACACTCGTGTTAAGAACACAGGCCTACAGAGATTTAACTTTAAAGTTAGGCCACCGGTTATTGGCAGAACTGAGGCTAGCACCTGCCCTCACCATCTCCTTGGAACATGCCATTGTACCTATGGTTGGATTTTCATGACAGGATAAGTAGACTGTGAGCCAGTTTGTCTGTTGGTCCTTCAAATCTTTGCCCACTCAGGGATGTGTGTGTATAACTTTTTATGCCCTCTGACTCATAACTAAAATGCAACAAAAACTCCTTTGCATGCCAAGCCACGGTTTACACAAACCATTTATTTGAAAATGGCAGTGCTCAGGGCACGAGCACTGTCCTTGGACTTTCTTCAAGGCTAGAGGTCTACCCTTGAGCCACAGCACCACTTCCAGCTTTTTTCTATGTATGTGGTGCTGAGGAATCAAACCTGGGTCTTCATGCATGCTAGGGAAGCACTCTACCACTAGGCCAAACTCCTGGCCCCCCCCTCCTTTTTTTTTTTTTTTCTTTTTTTGGCTAGTTCTGGGGCAAAAAACTCAGTCTGGGCACTGTCCTTGGGCTTTCTCAAGGCTAGCTCTCTACCACTTGAATCACAGCGTCACTTCCTGCTTTTTCTTTTTTTTTTTGGTTGGTCATGGGATTTGAACTGTGGGCCTGGGCATTGTCCCTGAGCTCTTCAGCTCAAGGGTACCAACCCACCCCTTGAGCCATAGTGCCACTTCCCATTTTCTGTTAAGTGGAGATAAGAGTGTCACGGACTTTAGTGGCTGGGCTGCCTTTGAACCGTGATCCTCAGATCTCAGTAGCTAGGATTATAGGCATATGCCACTGGGCCCATTACTTCCTGCTGTGTATATGGTACCAAGGAATTGAACGTAGGGCTTTGTGTATGCTAGGCAAGCACTCTACTTCTAGGCCATGCTTCCAGCCTAGTATTTTGTATAATCACAAGGTTGTGCAACTTCATCCACTATCTAGTTTTAGAATGTTTTCATCCCCTCAGGATACCCTACTGCTACTCCCCCATTTCCTTCTCTTCTAACCCCTTGTACAGAAAGTAGATTCCATCTCTGAATTTTTCTGCTCTGGCCATTTAAAAAAGTATAGTCATGGTACTGTCACTTTCACTTAGCATGTTTCCAAAGTTTGCTTTGGAGCACGTGTCTGTCTTCATTCTTTTTTTTATGGCTACATAACATTCCATTTAATGCATATACCACTTTTTGTTGGTCCATTCCTTTGGTGGCAATCATTTTGGCTGTTGTGCTTTACACATTTATATTTAAAAGTTTTTGTGTGGACATGTGTTTTTATTTTTATTTTTTCAGGTATATACCTATGTAAATTTGCTGAATTATATTGTAGCTGTTTAACTTTGTGAGATACTCTGTGTGTGTGTGTGTGTGTGTGTGTGTGTACTCAGGCAGAGCTCAGGAAGCCTAGGACTTGTTCCTTAGTTTTTTCCCCTCAAGGCTGGCACTCTTTCACTGGAGCCACAGCTCCATTTCCAGTTTTTTTTGGTGGTTAAATGGAGATAAGAATTTCATAAACTTCTCCTCCCCCCGTATACTTTTGTTCCCTGGGCTGGCTTTGTACCTGGATGCTCAGATCTCATCTCCCTGATAGCTAGGATTACAGTCATGAGCCATTAGGCATCCAGTGATGCTTAGTTTCAATAGAGAATTATTTTACGTAGTGGAAAGTATAATTTAAATGGCAGCAACCAGATATGTAAGATCTGTTACTAGCCAGTATTTTAAATGTTCCTGACTTCATAATGATCAGTATGCTTTCTAGGGAAGAATGTGGAATGTTAAGAAAGAAGGGAGCTGTCCAGAACTAGTAGGCAGGCTTTATTAAGTTGTATGGGGCTTTTCTGAATACTCTGGCATTCTGTTGTAAGATTTTGGGTTGATGGATAGACAAATGCTGCTTGCTGTTACAACTTCTGCTCAGTGATACTTTCCTTATTTTGCTATAAAGATAGGTCTATTGTACTTTGTTTTCAAAGTTTCCTTATTTGTTGTAGTTTCAGAAGTTGGTTTCTTGGTTCACAAGTCTGTAATTTATTTATTTATTTTCAGTCATGGGGCTTGAACTCAGGGCCTGAGCACTGTTCTTGGACTTTCTCAAGACCAGCTCTTTACCACTTGAGGCACAGCATCACTTCTGACCGTTTCTATGTATATGGTACTGAGGAATCGAACCTAGGGTTTCATGCATGCTAGGCAAGCACTCTACAGCTAGGCCACGCTCCTAGCCCCAAGTCTGTAACCTTTACTTTCAGCTTCTTTCAATTTGTTAATAACCTCTAGAGTCTTTCTGTGAAGCAAGAGATTGGAGTTGAGAAGGGCAATTGTTGATATTTTTCTGGAGACACATTTTGCAAAGATTTTAAAGCATAGAGAAGAGAGGGTATACTTGGAAGCTACTTGTGGAGGGAGAGGGTTGGGTGGAGGAGGCCATTCCTGAACTTTAGCTTGGCTTTATAAACTGGGCAATACATAACCTAAATGGTTGCAACAGTGTCTAAGTGGAGTTTGCACTGGTGTGTGGCTCCAGAACTCCACACCAGGTCAGCATATGATCAGCAGCCATGTCCTCTGGATAGGTCAAATGCTTATGTCGCATTCAAAGGACGTGTCAAGTTCATTTTGTGTAGTTTCCTCATATCTTTTAGAGAAGCCTTACCTGGGGCCCATTCAGAGTTTTCAGGAAAATGCGTTGGGAAAATTAACAGTCTTCTATTTCTGAAGAAATTTGACTTTAGTCAATTGAAAATAGGATGTCTTGTGACTTTCAAAATTAGTTGTTGACTTAGGGTTTCTTTTTAAGAAGAGGTGCCCTGCATCCTAGGCAGTAGGTTTTTTTTTTGTTTTGTTTGTTTTTGTTTTGGTCATTAGCAGTTACATTTTAAAGTTACCTTATTTGGAATTGTTACAGATTTTAAAAATCTTGTGATTAATTGGAGATAAGAGTCTTATAGACTTTCCTGTCCAGGTTGGCTTGGAAACCATGGTCCTCTTATTAGCTTCCTGAGTATAGATGGCTCACTAGGGCCTGGCTGTTTTTTTGTTGTTATTCTTTTTTTTTTTTGGGTGAGTCATAGGGCTTGAATTTGGCCTGGGCACTGTCCTTGAGCTCTTCAGCTCAAGGCTACCACCCTGTCCTTGAGCCAAGCCCCACATCCCATTTTTCTAGAGGTTAATTAGAGATAAGAGTCTCAGGTCCTTTTGTGCCCAGCTGGTTTTGAGGCTGGCTTTGACGGGCTTTGAACCTTGATCCTCTGATCTCAGCCTCCAGTGTAGCTAGGATTAAAGGCGTGAGCCACCAGCTGGCTTGTCTTTTTGTTCTTGAGCTGCCAATTTGATCTAGTCTTCTTGTTAATGTGTACTACATTCACTGAATAATGAATCAGTGGTCTGCCCAACCAGAGTTCTTCAAATGATAAGGATAGAGTTTTATAAATGCATCTACAGGTGTATAGTAATTTATTTACTGATTAGTTGGATCAGTATACAGTGGGTACTAATCTGTAATTATCTTATTTATCAAGATTTCAAATTAAAAATGGTTGACCTGACATTTTTATTAGTGGCTTAAAGGAGAAAAACTTTCTCATCCTGTTATAAGTGTTAGCAGTCTTAAACTGAGGTAAGGGCAGGGGAGGGGGGGGTAGTGTTTTTGCTTTCTGAGCCATTGAAGTGACTGCAAGTATTCATGTAACTATGCAGTAAGAGTGAGGAATAAGGTGAGAAGCTGGAAATGGAGCTCTTCAAAACTAGTTGGTGCAGTACATAAACCATGCTTTGTGGGCCAGGAGTTTCGCCTGGTGGTAGAGTGTTTGCCTAGCATGCACGAAGACCCAGGTTCAGTTCCTTGGTACCACATACATGGAAAAAGCCAGAAGTGGTGCTGTGGCTCAAGTGGTAAAGTTCCTGACTTGAGGAAAGCCCAAGGACAGTGCTCAGGCCCTGAATTCAAGCCCCAGGACTGGAAAAAATAAATAATAAAACATGCTTTGTAAAAAGTGAAGTATACCTCTTTTTTTTTCCAATCAGGAATTGGTGAAACAGGCTCCCCCTCCACTTTTTTTTTTTTTTTTGCAGTGTGATTTAGGTTCTCAGGTCTGGAAAAGGAACTTGGGAGAATTTGTCCTGCCCCTTGTTTTGCAGACAAGGAAATTAAGCTTAGAGAGTTAATTGAGCCATAGCCCTCGATGAATGAGCAGTGACCAAGAAAGGTAAAGTGCTATTTCCCTCTACTTCTTTGCAATATATGTCCTCAGCCTCTGTTCTCCACAGTATGAGTAAGTAAGCTCCCTCCACCTCCCCCAACACACTGCCTTGTGCCACACCCTGTTCTGTTTAATGCTATAGTGGCAGTCTGCACATCACATCCTGGTGTTCTTACTTTTTATGTGCTATTAACTTTGTTAACTAACTCACTGCTTGCTGGTTGTTTTCCTGTTAGTCCCTGATATGGGGTACTATTGAGAGTTCACTTAGAAAAGAGACTGAGCTGAATACTTGTGGCTCATGTTTGTAATTCTAACTAGCTTAGGAGGATTAATGAAGTTAGTCAGGTCTCAGGAGGCAGAGATCTGAAGTTCACAGTTTGAAGCCAGCACGGGCAGGAAAATCCATGAGACTGATCTCCAGTTAACCAGCAAAAAAGGGCAGAAGTGGAGCTGCTTGCTGCTCAAGTGGTGAAATGCTAACCTTGAGCACAAAAGAGCAGCTCAGGGACAAGGAAGGCCCAAGATTTGAGTTCAAGCCCAAGGACTGGCACCAGAAGAAAAGGGAAGAAAAGAAAAGAGAAACCAGCCTAGTGTTAGGGAGTCCTGTGGCTTTTTATTTTATTTTGTTTCTTTGAAGGAAGCTATGTGAAGTGTTTGCTTTTGTTTTTATGTGGTGACTTTGAAGAGGCAGCACATGAAATGATACTAACTCAACAGTTCAGATTTCAGAAGGGTGCAATCTTCCTTTCACCTTGGCCTCTAGCTGCAAGGTCCTTTCTCTAGCTGCAAGGGCCCTCGCCCAGGAGAACAGGCAAGCAGAACTGCTGGTTTCTTGTGTACCTTCTAGATTATATTTACTTATACAAGCAGTAAGGATGGCCTACACATGGGAGAGATCACTAGAGGGGCACTCTGGGTGGAGCATTGTTATAAAACAAGTGGGGGCGGGAGTTTGGCTTACTGGTAGAGTGCTTGCCTAGCATGCAAGAAGACCGGGGTTCGATTCCTCGTCATACATAGAAAAAGCTAGGAATGGTGCTGTGGCTCAAGTGGTAGAGCACTGACCTTGACAGTACTCAGGCCTTGAGGTTAATCCCCAGGACTGACAAAACAAAACAAAACAAAACAAGTGGAGCACAGAGGAGGGTATAATGAGAGAACAGGAGGTAGTGGAAATAGTCAGATGGGGAAACAGTTTGAGCCTGAGAGGGTTCATTTTAGCTGGGACAGTGGAAGTCATTGGGGTCCAGATACTATATATAGACAGAATCAACCTACAGGGACTCAGTGAGCACAGACATAATCAGAAAGGAAGAAGGATAGGAGCTGGTTTTAATGGTCTATACCTGCAAGAGATTCTAGCTTGGAAGTTTTAAGTGGTGGACTGCTGCCTGGGCATGGAAATGCAAGAGGACGGATCAAGTTTGGGAACTAAGATGAGACTGCTTCATACAAGAGGCATTTCCAAGTCAGGGTTACCTGCCTTTGGGGTGCTTGCATCTGGCTGGCTATATTAAGTCCTGGGTGTGGGGCTGGGTACTTACTAGTCACCTATGCCTGTCCTGGGTATGTTGGCTGGGAATGGAGCTCCACTGGTCAGTCCACAGGGCAGAAGGGGTGGAGAACTGGTGTGCCAGGTACCAGGCCAGCCACTGGGGTAGAAAGAGTTATAGAGGTACAGGAATTGTAGTGATCAAACCAAATGAATTCGTATACTTTATATATTACTGATTATTTGAAGATTTTCCATTTCTAGGGAGAAATCTTTCTTACCTGACAGTAAGAGCTTGCACAGAAGAGAAGTTGTGAAATGAGATTATTTCACATTTACTTCTGGGGGGAAAGTAGGCATTTCTTCAAAGTGAGGTGAAGCTTTATATTCCTTATTTCTCAGAACTTGAAAATGCTACCTTTGAATATTTAATGAGCTATTGAATGGTGGTGCATGTGATTGCAGAAGCTGAATGGTTCTTCTTTTATGTGTTATCTGAGAGTGAACTCTGTCCCTCAGTTGTGACCACAGACAAGTATGTATAGAGCTGGCAGCCTACAAACTCTTCTAACTGTTGCTGGCTGGCTTCACTGACCTGTGGCTGCCTGCCTGCCTGCTTTCCTTCTTTCCCTCCCTCCCTCCCCCCCTCCCCCCCTCCCCCCCTCCCTCCCTCCCTCCCCCCCTCCCTCCCTCCCTCCCTCCCCCCTTCCTTCCTTCCTTCCTTCCTTCCTTCCTTCCTTCCTTCCTTCCTTCCTTCCCTCCCTCCCTCCCTCCCTCCCTCCCTCCCTTCCTTCCTTCCTTCCCTTCCTTCCTTCCTTCCTTCCTTCCCTTCCTTCCCCCTTGGTCATGGGGCTTGAACTCAGCTTGAATGCTGTCCCTGAGCTTTTTACTCAGGGTTAGTGCTCTATTTGAGCCACAACTCCACTTTCAGTTTTCTGGGGGTTAATTGGAGATGAGAGTCTCTTGGACTTTCCTGCCAAGGCTGGTTTGAACCACGATCCTCAGATCTCAGCCTCTTGAGTAGCTAGTATTACAGATGTGAGCTGCCAATGCCTGGCTAGTTGGTGTTTCTTAAGACAGGTTAACTCGCAGGGTAGGCGCAGACTGAGATGAGATATGAGGATCATGGTTCAAAGGTAGCCCAGGCACAAAAATCTGTAAACTCTTATCTCCAATTAACCACCAGGAAACTGGAAGTGGTGCTGTGGCTCAAATTGGTAGAGCTCTAGCCTTTAGCAGAAGAGCTCAGGGACAGCACAAGACAGGTTAACTCACTTGCTGAAGATTTGCTATAGTGGAGCACTGGAGCAGGTATTTGGAACAGAGTATACTGTTCTAGACCAGTGCTGTGAGTTTGGAGATAAGACTCATCTGAGGAATGAAGATCTGGAAGCTCAGAGGCCACCAAAGACACCTCCTTTTGGTGTTGAGATCCAGAATTTGCCCTGGTTCTATCATTTCAGAGTTTGATACTCAGGTGGTTTTTGTAGAATATAAATACTGCAGTTACTAGCCATACCTAAGGAACAAAACTCCTTAATTAAGACATATAAGAAATGTCTCACAAATTTTTGTTGACTTGGTTAGTGGAAGATCTTGCCTTGCTTGGAGTTCCCAGTGCTCAGGTTCTGGTGGCTTTGTGCTGATTAATGGTGACAGTTTCCTGCGCGAGTGTTGCAGGCAGGCGTTTACCTGGAGGTCAGATTTCCTCAGTGTGGAGCTGCACCTAACCTTTGTGACTTCTACTTTCTACCCCTGCCCCATCACATTTTTTTTTTTTTTTTGGTAACTTTGAGAGATTTCTTGGAGGAAAGAAAGTTAAAAGAATTAGATTTTAAAAATGTGATTTACCTGGGCGCATTGGCTCATGCCTGCAATCCTAGCTACTTCAGAGACAGAGATCTGAGGATCAGGATTTAAAGCCAGCCCACCCAAGCACTAAAGTCCCTGACACACTTATCTCCAATTAATCACCAGAAAACCAGAAGTGGTGCTGTGGCTCAAGTGGTATAACACTAACCTTGAGCTGAAGAGCTCAGGGACAGTGCCCAGGCCCAGAGTTTAAGCCCCATGACCTAAAACAAAACAAAACAAAACAAAAGATCTTGATTCTTGATTTAAGAGGCAGACCTTGGGGCCGGGAGTTTGGCCTGGTGGTAGAGTGCTTGCCTAGCATGCTCGAAGACCGGGTTCAATTGCCTGGTACCACATACATTATAAAAAAGTTGAAAGTGGTATTGAGGCTCAAGTGGTAGAGCTCTAGCCTTGAGAAAGTCCCAAGGACAGTGTTTAGGCCCTGAGTTCAAGCCCCAGGACTGGCAAAAAAAAAAAAAAAAAAAGCCAGATCTTCATTTGGCAAGTTTATGCAAAGGAACTGTTCTTATTTAAAGGAGGAAGAATGAGTGCATGTGCCAGAAGTGCATGTGACTCCAGACCTTACTCAGGATGGTAGTTTAGAGCCAGCTCTTATTTTTATAGAGGGGTAAAGAAAGCAGTTCTTTGGGCTTAGCTCAAGGATATATGGCTTGCAAGGTGGTGGTGCTTGTAGTCCCAGCTCCTTGAGAAGTTTGGGGTTCCTCTGAGCTTCAAGGTCTAATACATACACCAGAAGCTAACAAAAGGCCTGGTTTTATTTTCTGTAACACACTTAGTGTCCTCCCCTGTTTTCTTGATTTATAATAGAAGCAGATGCCTTAACACTCATGTTTCCTAACTTCCATTTCAGCACTTTCCACTCCTTTTTAAGACAAAGCAGCTGCCCAGAATAGTCTGGAAATAATCTTCTCAAGTTAATGAAATGCTCTGAATAATAGGTGGAGGTGTTTATATGTATGTTTGTGTGTGTTTAGGCTCTTTAGGGTTTTTGTTGTTGTTGTTTTGTGGGTCCTGGGGCTTGAACTCAGCCTAGACACTGTCTCTGAGCTCTTCAGCTCAAGGCTACCACCATACTCTTGTACCAAGCCCCACTTCCTGCTTTCTAGGGATTAATTGCAGCTAAGAGTCTCAGGGTCTTTTGGGCTGGCTTTGAACCATGATCCTCAGATCTCAGCCTCCTGAGTAGCTAGGATTACAAGTGTGAGTTTGACTAGTAAGTAATTTTGTATTTACCAGGTTAGTAACAAATTCTAAACTATCAAAGACCATATTTTTTCATGCTTTGTCTGGTGCTTGGGGCAGTCTCTTTTCTTTCCTTTTTCTTCCCTCTCTCCCTTTTTCCCTCTCTCCCTCTCTCCCTCTCTCCCTCTTTCCCTCTCTCCCTCTCTCCTTCCCTCCCTCCCTCCCTCCCTCCCTCCCTAGTTCTCTCAGACTCAGCGCCTAGGCATTATCCTTGTGTTTTCTCAAGGCTAGAGCTCTACCACTTGAGCCACAGCACCACTTCTGGTTTTTTTTTTTGTTTTTTGTTTTTTTTTTTTTTTTTTTGTCAGTCATGGGGCCTGAGCATTGTCCCTGAGCTCTTCAGCTAACTTCTGGCTTTTTTGTGTATTTGGTACCAAGGAATGGAATCTAGGGCTTTTTACATGCTAGGCAAGCATTCTACCACTAGGCCATGCTCC
Organism: Megascapheus bottae; assembly: GCF_031878675.1. Classification (NCBI taxonomy): domain Eukaryota; kingdom Metazoa; phylum Chordata; class Mammalia; order Rodentia; family Geomyidae; genus Megascapheus; species Megascapheus bottae. Next base: position 4,099,058 of record NC_143536.1, on the reverse strand, counting down.
CAGCCCCTGGGCAGTTCCATTTCTCTAACAGAATCTGAGTTTTGGTTTTAGGTTCCATTTTCATACTTCATTACGAGGTCAAACCTTTGTTTCCTCTCATCTTCTCAGGCTTTATTCCAGTTAACTGTTCTGCTTAAATCTAGCGATCTTGACGTAAATTTGGCCTCTGGAGAACCAAGAGAAGCAGGTTTCCTTGTGTGATTAGTGCGGGGTGGTTGCTTTGGAGAAGCTTCTCACAAAGGTAATCAGGGCTGGCTTGTTAAAGCAGGCAGAACATCATAATATATGATTTTTGCCTCTGGAGAGCTGAAGGCTTAGTCAAAGCACACTGCACTTATTCAGAATAACTTGACTGATGAATTTTTTCCCCCAGCAATCCTGTTTTTTTTCCTTCTTGTTCCCTTTGGGATAATTATTTGCAGATACAACATTTCACAGTTCTGAATCACAGGGGAGTGTTCTTAAATGCCCTAATAGTTTCAGAAATGTTGATATAAATGTGATCTATTCCGTTTGATGGAAGGTTACTTTATCCTCAGATCTCATTTTTCTCTAGTCACAATCCTTGTGTTGTGAGGCCTTTAGACAACAGTTGCTCTGAGAACATTGGGTTTATGGGCAACAAATGCCCAATCAGATTCTTATTGGCTATACTCTGCTCGCCTACTCAGTGACCCGGCCACATTGTCACTCATTCTCTGGAGTTTCAGTTGATTGTCAGACACTGATCCTAGCAACAGACTGTGTTTGCCATTGACAAAAACCATCCTGTAGAACCAGCTTCTTTGGAGTTTGCACAGTGTGTAAAATGCAGAAAGATAATGACAGATCCAAGGAAGGGGATGCTAGAGAATGTTTAAAATTCTGCCATAGTCTGTGTCGGGTATTTGGTTTTTTTTTTTTTTTTTTTTTTTTTTTTTCTAGTCTCAGGGCTTGAACTCAGGGACTGAGCACTGTCCTTGGGCTTTTTCAAGACTAGAGCTCTACCACTTGAGCCCCAGCACCACTTCCGGCTTTTTCTATGTATGTGGTACCTAGAAATTGAACCCAGATCTTTATATATGCTAGGCAAGCACTCTACCACTAGGCCAAACTCCTGGCCCAGGTATGTTTTTGAGTAAGAAAATATTGCCAGCTTTTTTTTTGGTGGGGGTGCTTATATTATATTGGAAATTTAGTATTAACTGGGCAGCACTTTCTGAAAAACGTTGGTTTGTAAATAATAGTTGCCAATTGGAGATGAGTGTAGAGGGAGGGAGTTCCAAAGAATGAATGGTAGTGTAAAGTGATGATGGGGGGAAAAATGTGCTGATGGCAGGGAATGGATAACAGTGCTGAAGACATGAACCTGTGCTAACCTTGGCTCCATTCACAAGTCTTTTTAAGTCAGCTTTTTTTGGGGGAGGGACAGTCCTGAGGCTTGAACTCTGTGCCTGGGTACTATCCCTGAGCCTGAGCTTCTCTTTGATCAAGGCTAGCATTCTATCACTTGAATCACAGTTCCACTTTGGCTTTTTCTGTTTATGTGATACTGAAGAATTGAGGAATTGAACCTAGAGCTTCACAGCATGCTAGGCCAATTCTTCACCAGTAAGCCACATTCCCAGCCAAGGTCAGTTTTTTGTAACTGTCTTTGTGCATTCTTGCTGTGTGTACTGGGAAGATGGGATTTTTTTTTTATTGTAATTAGTAAAAGGGTTACATGATATTTGCCAGATAGAAGGTGCATTAATTCACATACATTGATACCCTTTCACATGTCTTGGTACCCATTACTCTCCCCCCCACACCCCCCAAAGATGGGATTTTTTTTGGCCAGTCCTGGGCCTGAACATTGTCCTTGGGCTTTCTCAAGGATAGAGCTCTACCACTTGAACCACAGCATGTCTTCTAGCCTTTTTTCTTTCCTCCCTCCTCCCTCCTCCCTCCTCTCTCCTCCCTCCTCTCTCCTCTCTCCTCCTCCTCCTCCTCCTCCTCCTCCTCCTCCTCCTCCTCCTTCTCCTCCTCCTCCTTCCCTCCTCCTTCTTCTCCTCCTCCTTCTTCCCTCCTCCTTCTTCCCTCCTCCTTCTTCTCCTCCTCCTTCTTCCCTCCTCCTCCTCCTCCCTCCTGTCCTTGTCCCTGAGCTCTTCAGCTCAAGGCTACCACACTACCCCGAGCCACAGCCCTACAAACGTCCCCTTTGCTAGTGATTAATTGGAGATAAGAGTCTCTTGGTCTTTAGTGCCCTGGGCTGTCTTTGAACTGAGATTCTCAAATCTCAGCTTCCTGAGTAGCTAGGATTACAGGCATGAGCCACTGTGCCCTGCACTTCCAGCTTTTTCTGTGTGTGTAGTACTGAGGAATTAAACCTGGATCTTCATGCATGCTAGGCAAGCACTCTACCACTAGTTGACACTCTTGGCCATAAAGAGTTGTGTTTTTTTTTTTTTTTTAAAGTAGAGCAAAAGTTTGGGGTCCTAGCAATTGAACTCAGAGCCTTATGTACTATACTACTGAACTACTCACCAACTCTAAAACTTTACTTTTTACATGCTGTTTTTAAATTTTACAGATGATATACAGTGGGATTTACATGGTTTTTAAGTATGGATAAAGACAAAAATATGGGGACCAGGAGTTAGCCTAGTGATAGAGTGCTTGTCTAACATGCATGAAGACAGGAATTCAATTCCTTAGTACCATATACATAGAAAAAAAAGCTAAGAATGGTGCTGTGGCTCACGTGGCAGAGCTCTAGCTTTGAGAAAGCCCAGGGACAGTGCTCAGGCCCTGAGTTCAAGTCCCAGGACTGCCAAAAAAAAAAAAAAAGCAACCCCAATATTTCCCCCTCCAAAACAGAAAATCATTCTATAGAAAATATCTCATGTGGGCCGGGAGTTTGGCCTAGTGGTAGAGTGCCTGCCTAACATGCACGAAGACCCAGGTTCGATTCCTTGGTCCCACATACATAGAAAAAAGCCGGAAGTGGTGCTGAGGTTCAAGTGGTAGAGCTGTAGCCTTAAGAAAGTCCAAGGACAGTGCTCAGGCCCTGAGCTCAAGCCCAGGACTGGCAAAAAAAAAAAAAGAGAGAAATTATCTCATGTAAAAAAGATTCATAAATCATAAATGATCATTTCCAACTTTATATAACTGGTATTTCTATTTTAATGGTAGAACCTGTGGAATTTTCTGTGCCATGTAATAACTTCACCTTTTGTTTAGCTATTTTGATACTAACCATTATCTTAATGTAATAAGAGATATAATTGGATTTGGGGTCAAAGGAAGCACTTAAGCTAGAAATATGTTCATAGACCATTATTAATGGATACATAAGATGATAACAGTGAATTAAAGGCTATAGCTTCTGTATTCACTGTAAACCCTTCTCCAGGCTTTTTTACTAACTCAGCCCACCTGTCAGCCTCTCCTACCAACACTTTGTAGCATTTTATCATTCTGATAAAGTGGATAGTGAACTATTTCTTAGTTACCTTATCTATTGTAATTTGATGCCTGATGTTGGCAATTCACAAGTGAGCTGTTTGGTTAGGGATTCCCATTCCTGAGATAAAATCAGCGTGCACACTCACCTTGAAATGTATACGGTCTGTGCCTTCCCTGGTCATGTCATCCACCCCAGTGGTGTCACGTTTACCCCAGAGATCCAGGGCTGACTTTCCTCTGCCAGCTAGATGCGGTGATCTTGACTTTGTGCAGAACCCTCCACAAATATGTCCTGCTGACCCTGGAACTTAGTGTGCCTTCCAAAAGGCATTTCCATGTCTTTCTTTATACTGTATAGTCATCTAATGATGCTCTTCTGGACACTCTATTCTGGAAACCTATTGGTATAGACTCCAGCTAACTTTTTTTTTTGGTGGGTCATGGGACTTGAACTCGGCCTGGACACTGTCCCTGAGCTCTTCATCTCAAGGCTGCTGCCCTACCCCTGGGCGTGGGCATTTTCCCTGAGCTCTTCAGCTCTACCACTTGAGCCAAGCCCCACTTCCCATTTTCCGGAGGTTAATTGGGTATAAGAGTATTTTGTACCCTGGCTGGCTTTGAACCTCAATCCTCACATCTTAGCCTCCAAGTAGCTAGGATTACAGTCATGAGCCAAATACATACATACATACATACATACATACATACATACATGATTTGCTGAACAGATTTTTTTTTTTTTTTGCCAGTCCTGGGCTTGGGCTCAGGGCCTGAGCACTGTCCCTGGATTTTCTCAAGGCTAGGGCTCTACCACTTGAGCCACAGCACCACTTCTGGCTTTTTGCTACGTATATGATACCGAGGAATCGAACCCTAGTCTTCGTGCATGCTAGGCAAGCACTCTGCCACTAGGCCAAACTCCCGGCCCTGCTGAACAGATTTTAAAATGCAGATTGGTTCCTAGGTGCCTGTGGCTCACGCCTATAATCCTAGCTACTCAGGTGGCTGAGATATGAGTATCCAGGTTCAAAGCCAGTCCGTGCACAAAAGTCTGTGAGACTCCTTTCTCCAGTTAACCACCAGAAAACTGAAAGTGGCACTATCTCTCAAGTGGTAGAGTGCTAGCGTTGAGCTGAAGAGCTCAGAACAGTGCCCAGACCCCCCCAGAGTTCAAGCCCCACAACCATTCTTATTCATTAACCTTGATCACTTTGTGTTTCCAGTGTTAGCACTGACTTGTAGCAGTATACCACAAACTGCCTGTGTTGTCTTAAATTTCCTAGCAGCTGCATTAAGTAGAGTGGGCCAGGTGTTGGTGCATATTTGTAGTCCCAGCTTTTCTGAAGCCTGGAAGTTTCAGCCTGGCCAACATAGTGCCACCCCCCCCCCCCACACACACACAAAAAGCAAGGGGCCGGGAGTTTGGCCTAGTGGTAGAGTGCTTGCCTAGCATGCATGAAGACCCGGGTTCGGTTCCTCGGTACCACATACATAACAAAAAAAAGCCGGAAGTGGTGCTGAGGCTCAAGTGGTAGAGTGCTAGCCTTGAGGAAGTCCAAGGACAGTGCTCAAGCCCTGAGCCCAAGACCAGGACTGGCAAAAAAAAAAAAAGCAAGATGAAATTAGATTCACTTTTAATTAATATATACTTAACTCTGAAGATCTAAGATATTTCAATATCTTACTAAGAACTGCTTAATTTTTTGTTGTTGGTAATGTTTAGAATATGGAATATATTTTACATTTAACAGCAGGCACACATACTCATGCTTAGTGAGCTAACCAATGCTAGTTGTTGGATAGTGCACATCTATAGCACGAAGTCTGACTTCTTGGGCTGGCATTCCAAGCTCTGTCCAACTTTTAGCCTTTACTTTGCATTTTCCCCACTCCCAAGCCCCAGCTGCACTTAGTTCTTTCCATGCCTTCTCCCATCCCCCTTCATGACGGAAGAAATTGCAGGGACCCTTCAGGGCTTCACTCCAGGGCCTGCACTGCCACTTTGGAGCACTTGCTTGCTCTTTCCACCCTCCCTTGACAGTATTTAGGGAACCTGTAGTTAGGTTCTCTGTGAGTAATCAGGCACTCTGCAGGCTGAGTCTCTCCCAGCCCTTTGCTGCTTTATGCTTTCCTAGCACAGCAGTCAATGTTCACAGAGCATACACAGGCTGGTGGTTTCCATTTGTTCTGAAGGATATTCTTATCCTTTACTGTTGGATAGGTGCTGTGCTGGTATCCTTGTGATCTTAAGCAATCTCTTAATTCAACAGTTTTCTTTGCCTTTGAAGTTATGTGTGAGATTCATCCCTGCCTGGGCTGGCTTTGAACCAGATCTCAGCCTCTTGAGTGACTATGGTTACAAGCACAATCCATCCACATGTTGGGGCTAAAATATATTTTGAAGAAAATTTCCTTCATGTCTGATCAGCTCCACTGTTGCAAAAGTGTTCATGTTCTTTATGGTTTAAGCTTTGGCTTCTGCAAGAAAGGATGCTCTAACTTCTGAGTAGAAATAACTGGGCTGCAGCCAAGCACTGGTGGAGGTTGAGATGTGAGAATCATGGTTCAAAGCCAGCCCTGGCAGGAAAGTCCATGAGACTCCAGTACACTACTCAGAGAAAGCCAGAAGTGGCACTGTGGCTGAAGTGGTAGAGCACTAGTCTTGAGCACGTAGAGGTCAGAGCCCAGACCCTGAATTCTAGCCCTAGGACAGGCAAAAGAAAAGGGAGGGAAAGAACTCAAATATAGATAAAACTAGATTTCAGATGTTCGTGTGGTATGGATTACTCTGGTTTTAGCTGATTCTGAACCTGATTATATCTTTTAGATAATTTATGTCTCATTAGATAACTTGTTCTCTATGAGTAAATGACGAATATAAACTAAGGACTCCCTCACACTCCCTGCCATCCTCACAACATTATTGCAAAGTTTATATGCTTTTTAAAAGTACTCTTTTTTTTGGGGGGGGGACAATCCTGGAGCTTGAACTTGGAGCCTGAGTACTGTCCTTGGGATTTCCTCAAGGCCAGAGCTCTACCTCTTGAGCTGGAATCGAACCCCAGTCTTCATGAATGCTAGGCAAGCACTCTACCACCAGGCCAACCTCCTGGCCCAAAAAACTACTCTGTTTTAATTTATATTTCCCCTAAAGGAATTTGGCTAGTGGAGTTTTGCCTGAGATCTTTTGCCCATTTAAAACACAAACAGGTGCCTGAAAGGTTGGGCTCTATTCTGGGAAGAATCTGATTAATGTTGAAGGCTATGTGGGGCAGACTCAGCCTGCTGACAGATGATTAGCAGGTGCCAGGAGCTGACTCTAAACACTATCTCAGAGTTTAATGGTTTTCTTTGTGAAGGACATTTATAGATGAAACCAATTTGTATTTAAAGTTAATTGGGGATGTTGGACTAGAGGAAATTCTTTCCTTGAGCAGGCAGTAGTTTGAAAAGAATGAATGATTCATCAGATGATGTTGCAATGACTGTAATGGTAGTCTGTTTTAATAACATAAATTGTTTCATTTCAATGTGTAGTGAAAGTGTAACCCCTGTGAAATAAAAATTCCTCAAAAGAACTTCCTAGTAAACTTGGAAATTTTTGTAATAGTTTCTCACATCTCCTGACAACTTTTGAAAACAGTGGAGGTGTCCCCAGTGTTCTTGTCCTTCACCTCTATCCTCCAGTCCTCTCTGATGTGTCATCGATTGCCCTATCTACAGGCCGAGGAAGCTGAGCACCTACCAAGCCTCCTGCTTCTGCTTTTTTTTTTTTTTCCCATGCAGAGGGCAGAGGATCTTTCTTTCATTTTCTTTTTTTTTTTTAAACTGTGTCTTTGTTACTGTTATTTGAATTGTAATTGTGGAAGTTTTCAAATAAATATGGAAGTGGAGAAGATGAGCATTGCTCACATTTAGTTTCAACAATGATCCATTCATGACCAGGCTTGTCTCCTCCCACCCCCAGTTACTTTGAAACAAATCCTAGGCTCAGTATCATTTAATGAGCTAGTTTGGAATTGCCCCAAAGAGAAATCTTGCTTGCTGGTTGGTCACATACTGCCCTGGTGATAATGAGTCTTTGCCCCTCATGCTTGTCTGCCCATAACTTTCTCCCTGAGGACCCTGCTGCAAGATTATAGGCATGAGCCACTGGCACCCGGTCACTTCTGGCTTGTTTGGTGGGGATAAATCTCAGACTTTTATGCCTGGGTTGACTTATAACCATAATCCTTAGATCTCAGCCTTCTGAGTAGCTAGGATTATAGACATGAGCCTCTAGTTCCTAGCTTAACCCAGATTCTTCCTTCCCCTGTCTCCCCCCCCCCCCCACACCCCCAACATCTTCTTTTCTCTTTGGTTGATTGTGGGGATTGAACTAAGGGCCTGGGCACTGTCCCTGAACTTTTTCGCTTAAGACTGGAACTCTACCACTTTGAGCTACAGTGCTACTAATGGTTTTCTGGTCTAGGTGGAATAAGAGTTTCACAGATTTTCTTGCCCAGGCTGGCTTTGAACCACAATCCTCTGATCTCAGCCTCCTGAGTAGCTAGGATTATAGGAGTGAGCTTAACATGGCATGAATCACCAGCTCCTGGCTTAACACAGATTTTTACATTAAAAAAAAAAAAAATGAGGGGCTGGGAGTTTGGCCTAGTAGTAGAGTGCTCGCCTAGCTTGCACGAAGACCCAGGTTCGATTTCTCAGTACCACATGTATAGAAAAGGCCAGAAGTGGTACTGTGACTCAAGTGGTGGATCTCTAGCCTTGAGAAAATCCAAGGAGAGTGCTCAGGCCCTGAGTTCAAGCCCCAGGACCGACCAAAAAAAAAAAAAATCCTGCGGAAACTGAACTCTTTCTTAGCTGGTAGGCAGTGCCATCCTGTGGTATCACAAATGTTTATTCATGAATGTATGAGTGACCAAATTGTAAGCAGATAATTTGACTAAGGAGCATTATGGTTTAATGAATTCACTTTCAGATGATGACGCACTAGCATGTAATAAACTTAACTTTCAAAGGAGTTGTTGACCCTGCGCTTGTCCTTTCCTTAGGGGTTGCAGATGGTGTAGGCGGGTGGAGAGACTATGGAGTGGACCCGTCTCAGTTCTCAGGGACTTTAATGCGAACTTGTGAGCGTTTGGTGAAGGAAGGACGGTTTGTGCCGAGTAATCCCATTGGAATTCTCACCACAAGCTACTGTGAGTTGCTGCAAAATAAAGTACCTTTGCTCGGTAAGTACAATACTGTGGGGTTTTAGTTTTGTGTTTTGTTTGTTTGTTTTTCTCTTTAAAGCAGCCACTAAGTGGTTAAAAACAAAGCCAAGGTGCTGACTTAGCAGTATAGTGTTTTCCTAAGGCTCTTGCTACTAAAGAGTTTGGTGAAGGAGTTATGAGGGCTGATGCATGCATGTCTGCAAGCTTCTCCCCTCTACTTTATTGTGGGACAACCAGTTTGGAAAACAGTTGTCCAGCTCTCTTGCTCGCGTGTGTGTGCCCGCGTGCACCCCCCCCCTCTCTCTTTCTTGATCGCTCTCTCTCTCTTGCTCGCTCTCTCTCTCTTCTTCTCTCCTTTTGCCAGTCCTGGGGCTTGAACTCAGGGCCTGGACAGTGTCCTTGGAAATTTTTGACTCAAGGCTAGCACTCTGCCACTTGAGTCACAGCACCATTATCAGCTTTTTCTGTGTATGTGGTACTAAGGAATCAAACCTGGGACTTTGTGCTGCCACTAAGCCACAATCACAGCCTGGTGATGACTTTTATTCCCCTGAAACACATTGAATAACCATTTCATTGTCATGTGTGATACAACCCTAACCCACACATCTGTGGAGCATTTTGTAACTTAAATTCAAGCAAATTTTATTGAAACTTGGCTAGATAGAACTGTGAATAATGATAACTTTACAAGAATCTCTGATCATTGTTTTAAATCCAGCAATGGCTAAGAAGCCTTCAAAGCAAAGGTAATATAAAGGGCCAGCCAGTAATTGTTGACGTGCACTTCAACCCAGAAACCCAAGTGCACTTGCAAGCTCTCAGTCCGCACAAAGTTGTCCCTGCTCAGCAGTGAGGGCTTGTGGTAGCCTGCAAAAATAAGGAACTCCAGGATAAAATCATTTCCAATGTAGCATGGGGGATTTGCCTGGGTGTGTGTCTGTGTGGGTCAACCATCTGAACATCACTCCATCCTCAGTGCCCTCCTTCCTGTGGTGAAATGGCAGCTTGGTATAGAAGGAAGAAAGCAGATCCTTAGCAGTCTGGGGCCCTATTATGGTGGAAGCCTTCTTCCCAAGTGCTGCCCCTGTCCCAAGTCATAGCTGATATTCGTGGGTGTAGAGTGGAACTAAGATCACTCCAACGTGAAGCTCAGAATGCTGCAGCCTGTGGCCTTTTGAAGTTACAAGTTGAAGACATGTGCAGAGGCACCTGCCTCCATTATGTAACAGTATCTGTTCCTTCCTAGGTAGCAGCACTGCGTGTATTGTGGTGCTGGACAGAAGCAGCCACCGCTTACACACAGCCAATCTGGGGGATTCCGGCTTCCTAGTGGTGAGGGGTGGTGAAGTTGTGCACAGATCTGATGAACAGCAGCATTACTTCAACACTCCGTTCCAGCTCTCAATTGCTCCCCCAGAGGCTGAGGGCGTCGTCCTGAGTGACAGGTAATCTCCCCAGCCCCTCCCACTTCCCCCTGAATACAGTGGGACAGATTATTTGCCATCTTCCTGAGAGACTGCTCTCATCAAGAAGACCTTCTGCTGGGTCTGTGAAAGGTACTTTGAGACATTCTAGCCATGTAAGTTTTTTTTTTTTTTGCCAGTCCTCCTGTCCTTGGGCTTTCTCAAGGCTAGAGCTCTACCACTTGAGCCTCATCACTATTTCCAGCTTTTTTCTATGTATGTGGTACCAAGGAATCGAACCCAGGTCTTCGTGCATGCTAGGCAAACACGCTACCACTAGGCCAAACTCCCGGCCCTGTAAGATTCTTTTTATGTATGTGCTAGTTCTAGGGCTTGAACTCAGGCCTTACTCTGGCTGTGCATTTTCGCTTACTCACAGCTAGCACTTCTACACTTGAGTCATACCTCTAATCCAGCATTTTTCTGACTAATTGGCTATGGAGTCTCCTAGACTTTCCTGTGCAGGCTGGCTTTGAACCGTGGTCCTCCAGGTCTTAACTTCCTGAGTAGCTAAATTACAGTCATGAGCCACTATAGTGCTTATATTCTGATAGATACCTAGTAACTGACTAGAGTTGAAATACTGTTTCACAGTCACAGTATATCAGTTTTTCCAGCCATCAGCACATGGGGCTTGCGGTGTGCTTGTTAAATTATACTGGGGAGATGAGTCATTCTTCTGCATGCTTTGGCTTAGACAGGTTTTGCATACATTGTTACAGAAGTTAATACTAATAACTTCCTGGTTCTCAGGCCCTTTCCTTATGAACAGCCAGTACAACTTTGGAAAGTGGAGTCAGAAGTAATCTTGTCAAAAAGTGGGCACAGTAGCTCACGCCTGTAATCCTAGCTACTCAGGAGGCTGAGATCTGAGGATGGAGGTTCAAAGCCAGCCTGGCCACTAAAGTCCGTGAGATTTTATCTCCAATTAACCACCAGAAAACCAGAAGTAGCACTGTGGCTCAAGGGGTAAGGAGGTAGCTTGAGCTGAAGAGCTCAGGGACAGTGCCTAGGCCCAGAGTTCAAGTCCCATGACAGACTCCTCGCCCCCTCCCCCCCAAAAAAAAGAAAAGTAGAATAAAATGAGTTTAGATGTATAACTCAAGCAGTAGAGGCACCTCACTAAGCAAGTGCCAAAAGTGAGTTCAAGCTCTGGTATTGCTTGAGGGAGAAAGAAAGAGGGAGAGGGAGGGAAGGAATGAAAACATCTGAAGCGGAAAAGGCTGGAGCCACGGCCCCCAAAATAGATCATTTGCCCTGAATTCAAATTTCTGTAACCCCTCCCTCCACCCCCTCAAAAAATGTGGTCTTGTCCTTCACTATGACTGTGATAATTTCATGGAGGTGATTTTTGATTCTGTGACATTTTTCTCTAAGCTCAGAGTTGTATATATGTGTGTGTGCATGCATGTGTGCATGCTGTGCGCGTGTGCTTGTGCCATCCTGGGGCTTGAACTTCAGGCCCGGGTGCTGTCCCCGAGCCTTTTTGCCCAAGGCTAGCACTCTACTACTTGAGCTTCAGCTCCATTTCTGGCTTTTTGGTACAGGTAAGAATCTCACAGACTTTCTTGCTCAGACTGACTTCTAACTGCAATCCTCAGATCTCAGCCTCCAGAGTAGCTAGGATAACAGGCATACGCCACCAGCCCCTGGCTTGCTTTTTAGCTTCTATGTGGAGAACCTTGCCCTATCCACTCACACACTGTTGAGGTTAGACCACACTAGACTGCCCTGCCAGCAAGGTGGAGGTGGCCTTCCCTGGAGTACAGAGACGCCTGCCGCCAGCATGTGATTGTGGCTTGCATTTCAGCACAGTTCCCTTTCCAGCAGCACAGGGTGTTCAGTCAGAATGGGCAGAGCTGCAGCTGGCAGAACACCAAGCTCAGTGCCGGGGGCGGGGATTAGTGGAGGAAGAACTGGCCAATAGGAGCATATGCTCCCTCCTGGGGAAAGAAAAACTTCAGCATAACCGAGTGCCAGTGCCAGCCTGGTCATTAATCTACATTTCTAGAACTGGACAGCAGACCCACAGTGTCCTGCAGAAGGGCTCGACCTGGTTACCGCTCTTCTTCCAGCCCCGGGTGTCCCTGCTTGCCTGACATGCTGGTCTATAACAGCACTTCCCAGCTTAGAGGCTTGACTTCTATAGCTGTGTCTGCAGTTAGGATGAGTACAAGTTTGTCCCTGCAAAGCACAGTGCTTAGTGTGCACCGTGGCTTCCCTGGGCCGTGAAGGTAAGCAGGTATTGCTCAGGGCACTGTGTGTCCCAAGGCGCAGTCCACTGTGCTTGCTTGATGTTTTATCTTCACATACTTCCTGACCTGTGACTTATATGGTGTTGGGGTCTGTCAAGCCAGGGGTGCTTTGGTTCTGAACCCTTTCTAGGATTCACCGTGTAAGTTTTTTTTTTTTTTTTTTTTCCTGGTTGTTAGCCCCAAATACAGGTGAAAGCAGGTAAGCTCCCCACACCCTGCTGCCCAGTCTCCAGAGGACCCAATGGTAGCAGTCCCTGAGTCTCAGATTCATTTTTGCATCTGTTCTTAGAGCCCCCTGGTTTGGAGGGGCAGATATTTGGTTTTGTCAGCCAGCCAGTCATCTGACAAATACTTTATAAAGATTTGTTTATTTATTTATTTTTGTGGGTCATGGGGCTTGAACTCGTTCTGGGTGCTGTCCCTGAGCTCTTCAGCTCAAGGCTACCACCCTACTCCTGAGCCAAGCCCCACTGCCTGTTTTCTAGAGGTCCTTTTGTGTCCAGGCTGGCTTTGAGCCTTGATCCTCAGATCTCAGCCTCCTGAGTAGCTAGGGTTATAGACATGAGCCACCCTGCCTGGCTTCATAAAGATTTATAACTAGATACATGCATAAATATATGCCAGTGTGGTTATGAGTGACTGCTTACTGTGTAGGATCTTTGCAGGTCCCTCAGGAGGGATCTGACCAGAGGGTCGGAGGCTCCCCCTGGCAGGATGACAGTCCACGCCCTGCTTTGTTACTGCTGTAACCTGCAGAGTGGGGCTGATGCTCACTAGAGAAGCGCCTTCTTGGTTTGCAGCCCCTTGGAAGACTCTAGTTCGGGGTGGGGAGGGAGAAGCTCTTTGTTTCTTTTTTGGTGCCGGCTCTGGGGCTTGTCACTGTGTCTGGACCCTGTCCCTGAGTTTTCTGCGTAAGACTAGTGCTGTACTTGAGCCACAGTTCCACTTCTAGCTTTTTGGTGGTTTATTGGAGATAAGAGTCTCACAAACTTTACTGCTCAGGCTGGCTTCAGGCCATGATCCTCAGATCTCGGCTTCTTGAGTAACTGGAATTATAGACATGAGCCAACCAGCAACTGGGTATACTTAATTTTACCTGGTGATTTCATTTAAGCTTTTGAAGCATGTGTAATAGTGTTCGGTTGATTTTACTGAAGGTTAGGAATTTGAGAGCCTCTGATAGCATGTAGAGATCCTCATTGCATTATGAAAATGGCTTCCTTGTTCTTGTCACAGCCCGGATGCTGCTGATAGCACGTCATTCGATGTCCAGTTGGGAGACATTATCCTGACAGCAACAGATGGACTCTTTGACAACATGCCTGATTATATGATCCTTCAGGAGCTAAAGAAGTTAAAGGTAATCCACTCAAGGTTAGCCCTCACAAGAACAGCCCGGTTCTGGATATTGGGTTTTACTGTGTCAGTTCTTTGTCTTTCTGTATTTTTTTGGTGGGGGGGTCAGTCCTGGGCTTGAACTCAGGGCCTGAGCACTGTCCTTGGACTTTCTCAAGGTTAGAGCTCGACCACTTGAGCCTGAGCATCACTTCTGGCTTTTTTTTCCCTATGAATGTGGCACTGAAGAATCGAACCCTGGTCTTCGTGCATGGTAGGCAAGCACTCTACCACTAGGCCAAACTCCCAGCCCTGTCCTTGTGTATTTTTGAGAGGTACTATTTTGTGAACTCTAGGTAAACAATAGCAGTAACATTCCAAGCAAGTATAATGGAAACATCCCTAAGAGAACTGGAGGGGAAAGCGTCTCACTTGAGCTGTTAGCAGCATGTCCAAGTAGGAAATAGGAAGAGTCCAGAAGCTGGTTTTTAATGGATTTTGATGGTGTGGCTCCTTTCTCTTTTTTTTTTTTTTTTTTTTTTTTGTCTGCTCTGTTATTTTTATTGCACACTAACAGGTACTGAGGCTGAATTACTGGAGGTAGTGTAGTTGAGGCAGCCCAGGCGGCTGAAGCCACAGTGGAAGGGCAGCTGAGACTCCCTACAGAACAGAACCGAAGGCAGTAGAAACCAGGCCTTCTAGAGTCCTGGCTTTATGAAAGTACTGACTCTGGAAAAGCAAATCTTTACTTCTGATCACTCTGCTACCCAAGCAGTAGTTTCTGCAGCTGTAAGGTCTAGTCTCAGGACTGTGCTGTTTGGTGCTCCCGTAGTGGCGAGTAGAAACTGTGCAGTCACTGCCTACAGTGTAGTTTACTATCATACTGGAGGATAAGAAGTAAGGGAGGGACTGGGCTTTCGTGGCTCACACCTGTAATCCTAGCTACTCAGGAGGCGGAGATCTGAGATCACGGTTCAGAGCTAGCCCGGGCATGAAAATCCATGTGACTCTTATGTCCAGTTAACCACCAGAAAATAAGAAGTGGTGTTGTGGCTCAAGAACTAAAAAGCTCAGGGGCAATGCCCAGGCCCAGAGTTCAGGCCTCAGAACCAACAAAAGAAGTAAAGGAAGGGACTGGAGAGTAGAGAGGACTGTTCTCTAAGACTGCTCAGGGAGGCTTTCTCAATTGAGGAGGGGACATTGAAGACCTGTTGTTATTATTTAGACCAAAATGATTTAGAACTATGCATCTTAGAGCTCTTCATTTTCCACCTCCAGTTTGCAGCTGAGGAGGTTGATACATTGAGAAAAGGGATATAGCCAGACCAGAATCTTTCCCCACAGTCAAACCCTAAAAGTGCCTTCCAGAGGATACCCAGCAACTCTTGAGGAGCCAGAGCATACTCTCAGCAGGGACCTTGAGAAGTCACTTGTCCCTTCACCTCATTTTAGCAAGGGTATCTGAAGCATTTCAAGTGGAAACTCAAAAAACCAAAATGGAGACTTCAGGAAGTAGAGTGCTGTGCTTAGTGGAAGAACACCAACCTTGACCAAAGCAGTCAAGTGAAAGCACGAGGCCGAGTTCAAGTCCTGGTACAGGTTTCAGGGCCAAAGGCTACCACCACTGCCCTAGTGGGAGCTGGTAGGCAGCAAGAGAGAACCTAACGCCATCAATCAGGGCATAGTACTTTAGCCTCTCCAGAGTAAGATCTAAGTGACAGATGATGTGCTTTGGGCTGGAGGCATGGCTCAAGTGGTTGATACTTGTGTGGCAAGTACAAGGCCTTGAGTTCAAGCCTCAGCAAAGCAAAGCAGATATGTAGGGATAAATGTTGCTGTGTAGTCCACCTGTGCAGAGGTCACACAAGGCATTCTAGTGACAGTGACTTCATGTTCTTTCACCTTAGAACTCAAATTACGAGAGTATACAGCAGACTGCAAGGAGCATCGCTGAGCAAGCTCACGAGCTAGCCTATGACCCAAATTACATGTCACCTTTTGCACAGTTTGCATGTGACAACGGATTGAATGTGAGAGGTAAGTGTTCTGTGTCTGAGTCTTAGGAGCTAAGTTGGGGCTTGGCAAGGCTGGGCAGTCTCTCAGTCCTGTGGGCGTCTCTCCAGCCCTGACTGCCTCTGAGCCAGATGAGGGCGGGGGGTGGGGGCACTGCCCTCATGCGCCTTCCCATGGTTCTGCAGGCTGTGGTCAGCATTTACCTGCTCACTTGCCCCAGCAGACTTGGAAGAGAAACAGTGTGAGGCTGCCCTGGGCCTAGGGAGCCCTCCTGTCTCCTGTGCCCCTGCATGAACACATGGTGCATGCTGGAGGACGGAGGACAGCTGGTGCTCTGTGTGCAGTCCTGGTCAGCTGGGGTCACTCTCACATGTCCTCACTGTGACTGCACAGGCAGAGATGGAGGCCCTTCCCACAGAGCGAGCGACTGCCCCAAGAAGGCAGCAAAGCTTTAGTTAAATCACCTACCTGTCTTTTGTCTTCATCATGCCACTTTCCAGCTTTTTCTGTGTATGTGGTACCGAGGAATCAAACCCAGGTCTTTGTGTATGCTAGGCAAGCACTCTACCACTAGGCCACACTCCTGGCCCCTCTTTTTTCATCTATTAAAATACAAACACTTGCCTTAGTATTCCTGGGACTCATGTTGTTTTTTTAATCTTTATTTTTCTAATGATGGTATATTACTTTGTACTGCACATGATAAATCTCTGCAGTATAGAACTTACATATGTATCTCTACAGGATTAATTTCCTATAACTATATTGCTATAACTTCAAACTTTTCAATGAAAAAAATTCATGATTTAATTACTGCTTTAAGTTATTTTTTTAATGGAAATTTCAAAGCAAATAAATTGAATAATTCTCAGTAGTGTCTGTTTTTAGCAGGAGTTGACCTTTTTTTTCTTCAACTCAATGTGGGGTGGCATTTCTGTGGGCTCCTTTGGAAATGTGCCAGTAGGTTCTTGTTGGTATTTCAGGTGGGAAGCCAGATGACATCACCGTCCTCCTGTCCATCGTGGCTGAGTACACAGACTGACCAGCCATGACTCCTGTCCTTCTGTCACCACCCCACTTTCCCCAGCCGTGTGTGCCCGTCCTGCTAGCGGGAGACCACAGTGGCCCGTGACACAAGCGAGACGCAAGCCTGGCCTGTCCGCTCCACGCCTGAGGTCTTTGTTGAGAACCACTACTGTCTGTCACTCGCTGGGCCACTACAGCAGCTGCGGGCAGACAGGAAGGGCCCCCGCCTCCTGTGGAGGGGTTCCGAACCTCTGACTTTTCAAAAGCAGTTAAATGAGCAATGTTGGCAAAGTGAGTTCAAAATTGCAGTGTGTTAAAGGAATTTGAAGTCTTGCACCCATTTGTATGTAAAGATACGTCTGCTAGAAGCAGACACTGTCCTGGTCGTTGGGTGTGGCTTGGTGTTCTCACCTGGAATTTATGACCCTGCTCTGAAACAGCTCTGGGTTGCTACACCTCAGCCCTAGGAGTTTTTTTGTTTGTTACAAATTGGAAGAAAATTTAAATTTTAGTTATATAGTTGCAAATCTGTGCTTTTAAAAAGATGCTTAATTGTGTTCTTGTAGTTTAAGTTTTGGCATTTTTTTGGTTAGTCCAAAGCACAGGCTGGTGGTGGCCCAGGGGAGACTCCTTACCAGAATTTTAAAATGGACACAGTACTCAAGATTATAAAAAAAACAAAAACCCAAAACCTAGAAATTTAATGTTGCGGTTGAAATCCCCCCTCCCCCTAGCTTGTGAGGGTGTCTGTGACAGGGGACTCCGACAGCAGCCGATAGCAGCCAGAGCTCCAGTGGACAGCAGCCAGAGGTCAAGTGCCCTGGCTTCCTTAGCGCATGCACCTCGGCCCCTGGAGCCCACAGGAAAAGCTCCTGGCTGGACCTGTGCTGTTGCCCAGGGCAGAAGGGAGGGTTTCTGAATCAAGCTTAATGTTTACAGTTTCCGAAGAGCCATTTTGCTGTGTATAGTCCCCTCCAAACCACCTGCAAGCGCAAACTTATTTTTAAAAGGTATGTACAAATTGACAGCTGTAAAGACATATATTTTGGAGTCCGTTTTTCCCTCCCTTCATTAACTTGGTGGTAGAAAAATATATATACTTAGAAATCCTTAAATTAAAGCCATGTTTTATATATGTCAGGTAAGGCTGGTGTACAGATGCAGACGCAGTGAGGTACACCGAGCGCGGAAAGCCGCTGGCTCGGAGTTGTTGCATTAGAGCTTAGCTTTGAGGTTACCTCAGTGTGTTTTAAAAGATTTTGTTTGTGAATTTGTACTGTATATTTGAGTAACTGTCAAGCTTTTGTTTTATTTAAATTGTTGAACATGTACCATGTACATGTCATTACTATATTTCAATGCATCATGCTTGTAACAGGCATTTCATTATAATAAGAATGAGTTATTCATTTGTAAGCCGTTCAGTAATTTATCTACTATTCCTAAATTGGCATAATGTTAGATGTCTATTTTGAACCACCTTTACATGTCAGAATGCCTTAACTACCCTAACGTGACAGAACAGAACCTTTGGTGAGGAGGTGGGAGGGTTGAGACTGCTTTCATCAGACAGGCCTCTGTGGCAAGTGGTGGGGTATTTATTTTTGCACAAACTAGTTGCAGTCTCTGTGTTTCAAAGGAAAAGAAAGTTGCATCCAGAAGAGGTTTGCGAAAAGGGATAATTCATACTAGAACCGGTGACTTCACCTCTTTTGTTTGCATTTGTAATTATTTTGCTCAGATGTATGTAGCCTTACGATCTAGATGTTAGTTTCTGGTAAGAGGGAGCTGGTCAAGATACTGGCTCTTCTGTGCTCTCATATAACCCATCAAACAATCTTTGTAAAGCTCGATTAGTGGTGTTTTACACAACTTATTTGATCAACTTATTTTCTGAGCAATGATTGTTAGAAATCGACAGTGTAGTTCCAGTGACACTGAAAACAGGGGCAAAGAACTGAGTTTCCCGGTGGACTTGACTTTGGACCTGGCCTGTGGGTTAGTGAGGGAGAATTTCCTCCTTAGCCCTGTCCTATTTGTTAAGCACTTACCTTGACTGCCCCAGGCTGGTGCTGTGAGCTTCCTCCCAGGGCAAGGCCCTGGCCAGCCCTGCCTGCTCCAAGTCACCCACCCAGGCCTCAGCACTGCTGCACAGCAGGGCCACGAGGTCCGGCTAATTGTGCACCCATGTGTGTTCGTTGTATTTTAAATCAAGCCGTGTAGTCACATACACGTTTGCCTCATGTACTGGACTTTTATAGCAAAAGAGAAAATTTGGATTTCTAATTCACAAATGGCAAATTAAACATCCCTCTTTGGACGCACCAAAGACCCGTAAAGTTTATAGCTTTCCATCTATATTTATAAAGCAATACTGTATTATACAAATCAATATTTTTATCACATGCTTGAATTTTTATTTTGTTCTGTTTCAAAATGTGCACTCTAAACATATCAGAAACTTATTTCTTCCTGTGAACTTAAGCTGCCTGCGCACAAAAAAATAAAAAGAAAAGAAAAAAAAAGTGGAGAGGAGGTGGGGAGCGTGAATAGGCTCGTAATTAACACTGAAGGAGAGGAGAAGCAGGAGAGAGCAAGTGGTTTGTCCTGGTCACTGAACTCATGCCCATGGTGTGAAACTGGCGGTGAAGGACAAGCATCCATTCCAGGTGTGTGGGGCTGGGCTGTGTCTAGGGTAGAAAGTCAGTTGCCACCTCTCCTGCCAGCTGCCCTTCTTCAGGTAGGGTAACCCACAGAGGCACCAGCTGCAGTTGTGGCCTGCCAGCCTGCCATGTCAGTGACAAGACAGGACCCGGGCAGTCCCTGGAGAAGCTAACACTGGCTCGCGGTCCGTCGTCACCCTGCATTCGCTATCGCCGATGGAGCTGCTACATTTAGTTTCTCTGGAAACCGAGTTTCATTTTTACATTTAACAAATGTTACAATACCACAGAAAACAAAACCTGCCTACAAAACAAAATATGAAGCAGAAAGCATTTGGATTCTGTTTTAGGGTTTTTGTTTTTTTGGTGGATCTTGGGGCTTGAACTTGGTCTGGCTCGATCCCTGAGCTCTTCAGCTCAAGGCTACCGCCCACCCTTGAGCCAACAGCCACTTCTCAGTTTTCTAGAGACTAATTAGAGATAAGAGTCTCAGGTCCTTTTGCTCCGGGGCTGGCTCTGAACCTTAGTCCTCAGATCTCAGCCTCCTGAGTAGCTAGGGTTACAGGCGTGAGCCACCCGCCCCGGTTCTTTTATTTATTTATTTTTTAATGGGTTGCAAAATTGAACTTCTCAACTAAAACCAGTGTCCACGTGAAAATGTAACTCTGCAGGTGGGGTGTGGCAAGATGCCTAGGCAGGAAGTGAGCTCAGCTGTCTGCGTGTGCTAACGAGCGGCTCTTTTTTCTGTTGAGACTATCATTATTTGTCTTATTGAAGAGGCAGTTACCTGAATTGGATGTCTGAAATATAACTTATGCAGGAATAGTTATGTAAATACATTTAAATAAACTGTAAAGATATTTAATAAATATAGTATTTATACTAACCTGTCTTAATCGTTTTTGTTTTTGTCCTGGGGCTTGAATTCAGGGCCTGAGCACTCTTTGGATTTTCTCAAGGCTAGAGCTCTACCACTTGAGCCACAGCACCGCTTCTGGCTTTTTCTATGTATGTGGTTTCCAGGAATTGAACCCAGGGCTTTGTGCATGCTAGGCAAGCACTACCATAGGTCACCCTCGCAGCCCTCCAAGTTTCTTATCCTGGCATTGAGCCCACACTTCTCAGCTCTCATCTTCTGTCCTCTCCTACTTGGAACTGCTGTAGTGCTTTTTCTCAACAGGTGGCTTCCTGTGACTAGCAATCTTCCTCAGAAACTGACGAGCATATGGAATGGAGCCATTTTCCCAGCAGAGGAAGGCTCTGTGCTGTCATATGACAGCTTGTTAGCCTAGACCAAAATTTAAAATTTGGTGCATTTACACTTAGTGCTGTAAGGGCTGGAGGGGGGCTCCATTTGTACAAGCTATTCTAACAAGAAAATATTAGAATAGCTCTGGGTAGAGCACCCCAGAGAAATAGACAGTTGTGGCCAGTGTAAACATGCTGCTCCCACCAGGACAGCGCTGGTCCCGGCCTGCTCAGTGATGAACCAGAAACTGGAACGGCAAGTGCTTGGCCATCATCTGCATTGGTTCAGTGTCAGGAATTTGGTGTCAGCCGGGTGCTGGTGACTTATGCCTTTAAACCTAGCTACTCAGGAGGCTGAAATCTGAGGATTGCAGTTCAAAGCCAGCCTGGGCATTGAACTTCAAGACTCATGGACTTTGCTGCCCAGGCTGGCTTTGAACTGTGATCCAAGCTGATCCTCAGTTCTCAGCCTCCTGAGTACCTAGGATTATAGGTGTAATTAGCTACCAGTGTCTAGCTCTATGCGACTGTTGTATCCAAGTAACTACCAGAAAACCAAATGTGGTGCTGTGGCTCTACGTGATAGGGCACTTGCCTTGAGCAAAAGAGTTCGGGGGCAGCACTCAGGCCCTGAGTTCAAGCCCCCTGACTGACCAACATAAAGAAAAAAGAGATTTAATATCATCAGAGTAACCCTTATACCATGAAATGCTTAGCCTGCAGTGTGAGGGGGTGGTGTTAAAGGTATGTGGGCATCTCCAGTTTCCATAAAAATCCTGCAAAAAGCCATTTTCATTCATGGAGGGACATATTGGATGCACTTGAGTTTTAGCTTACTGTGGGCAGCATGACTCATTACTAAGCTGTAAGAGCCAATTTACCGTGCTTTTACTTTAAACTGTTCACAATGCTGAAGCACTCTAGTCCAAGTCATCTTTTGTATTCTCAGAAAATCTGAACTAAGATTGCTTGCCAGTAAGCATTTCCTATGGTTTGATGATTTTCCAGAGACTTAGCAGTAACATCAGTAAAGGTGTATGAGGCTTGTCTGCCAGGTTACAGTGAATTACAGGCAGGTTTGGGAGTAGGAGAGGCACAGGCTGTAAGACATTTTGGAACGCTGCCTTTGTGCCAGGTTCAATAGTCCATTGCTGCTGGTAAGAAAGTGTATAGGGGTAGGGTGGTAGCCTTGAGCTGAAGAGCTCAGGGATGGCACCCAGGCCGGGTTTAAGCCCCCTGTAGCTAATTTGTGTGTGTGTGTGTGTGTGTGTGTTTCATGGGGCTTGAACTCTGGGCCTGGGCTTTGTCCCTGAGCTCTTTAGCTCAAGGCTACCACCTTACCCCAGGAGCCAAGCCCCACTTCTCATTTTCTGGAGGTTAATTGGAGATAAGAGTCTCAGGTTCTTTTGTGCCCAGCTGGCTTTGAACCTTGATCCTCAGATCTCAGCCTCCTGAGTAGCTAGGATTACAGAGCCACCCTCCGGCTTCCCTGTAGCTAATTCTTAAAAGAGGCAAAGAACTGGGCCGGGAGAGTTTTTTTGTTTGCTTGGGTCATGGGGCTTGAACTCAGCCTGGGCCCTGTCCCTGAGCTCTTCAGCTCAAGGCTACTGCCCTACCCTTCAGCCAAGCACCCTTCCCCTTTTCTAGAGGTTAATTGGAGATAAGAGTCTCAGGTTCTTTTGTGCCTGGACTGGCTTTGAACCTTGATCCTCAGATCTCAGCCTCCTGAGGAGCTAGGAGTACAGGCGTGAGCCACCCCTGCCTGCCCTGGGCCAGGAGTTTTGCCTAATGGTAAGAGTGCTTGTCTAGCACGTATGAAGACCCAGGTTCTATTCCTTGGTACCACATACATAGAAAAAGCTGAAAGAGCCAGCACTGTAGCTCATGTCTGTACTCCTAGCTACCCAAGTGGCTGAGAATTGAGGTTCATGGTTCAAGGCCAATTTGGGCGTGAAAGACTCCTGTCTCTAACAACCAGAAAACCAAAAGTGGCCGCGAGGCTCAACATGGTAGAGTATTAGCCTTGAGCTGAAGAGCTAAGGGACAGCACCTAGGCCCAAAGTTCAAGCCCATGACTTATAAGAAAAAAAGACGCTGGGGCCAGGAGTCTGGCCTAGTGGTAGAGTGCTTGCCTAGCATTCCTCAGTACCACACAGAAAAAGTCAGAAGTGGCGCTGTGACTCACATGGTAGGGTTCTAGCTTTGAGAGAACCCAAGGACAGTGCTTAGGCCCTGAGCTCAAGCCCAGGACTGGTTTTAAAAACTGAGAGTCTTGTCTCCCTTGTACTCCACTCAGGCTGTGAGTGGAGGCGGCCCAATGCCAGCTAGTGAAGTATTTGACGTTTTCTCTGGATACTTTTCCACTGCAGGATAGAATCGTACAGAAATCAGAACAGTTAAAGGCAAGGAAAGAGAACTTTACGATTACTTCAAAGAGAAGGTAGGTATTTTTTATTCTTGACCATTTTTTCCAATTCTCAGGTTACTTTAAAAATCTAAAGACAATCGGTCATCACAGGAGGAGAAATGAGGTATATTTTTGCTGGTTCTGAAAGTAAGACGCGAATGCGTCCAGCAGGTACTAAGTGCACACTGCAGAATGGTGAGTGTCCCCGTGGATGTGGCACCTGCACAGGTACACCCACGCAAACCCTGCCGATTCAGGTCGCCTCTGAGACCTGACTGCTGCACAGTGAAGAACTCCGATGTGCGTTGTTCTGCACCGAACACCTCTGTCTCTTGAGTCGCTCTCTGGATGCTGCCATTCATTGTACAGGAGAGTTTCTGTCCTCCAGCAAGACGGCAGTGGTACAGCTTGAACTTCCTTGTGGGCAGCCCCAACCCCACCTAAGGGTCAGATGTCACCATGTCCTGGTCACTGTCACTTGCTACTGCCAGGCTATGAGAAGAGTGAGTGGTGTGTTCTTGCTGATTGGAAAAAACTGCTCCAAAGAACATGGAAGAAAACTAGAGGGAAAAAAAAAAGCCCGCTGTTTATTCTGAAGTGAGGACTTTTCAGGAAGGAGTGAGCTCCAGCCGCCAGCCTGCAGAGTAAGATGTCAGGCAAAAATGCAAATGACAAGCCAAGGGGAGAGGAGAGGCAGTCTTAAAATGGAGGTTCATCTAATATAGAAACAACAAGAGTCAGTGCTTGGCATACAGTGGTAGGAGAATAAGTTTCTCACAAAAAGCTAAGTGGATGCTAAGTCATTAGGCAAAGAAGTGGAGTGCATTCAGGGCCCCAGCGCCTGGAGGCTCTCGGCTGCTAGGAGAAAACAAGTCATTTTGCCGCTTGGAGAGCTGGCCATCTCATCGCCAGTCATCAACACCACTGTGTTGTGTTCTCACCTTAAGTGCTTTGTGGCTTTGTTGAGACCTAACATGAGGAAGCATTAAAAAAGCCCAAATTTAGAGACATTCTACCACCATGTCACAGTAGAGAGAAAGAGGAATTGGAAAACAAATGGCCCCGATTCACGGAGGTGCAGCGAATCTATGATGCAGACCCATGAACGACCTGGGGGATGATGTATGAGAATTACGTGTGCTATTGACAAGTGAGGCTACATTTATCATAGGGTTGGGGTGGGGTGTGCAGCACTGGTAAACACAAAGGTCTGGGTTCCATCCCCAGTACAGAAAAAAATATGTCCGTATGTCTGAGTGCATGTACACATGAAAAAAGTTAAACATGGAGGGATATGCCAAGTACCTCTCTGTTCATCTCTCAGTATCTGTATTTTCTGATTTTTCTCCAATGAAATAACCTTGCATGTGTGTGAATAAGACACCAGGGCAAGAAGGCAGGGCCTTGTGCACAGTGGCAATGCGTTACTATAGAGCCACATCCCTGTGCCCCCAAGAAGTAATCATTGTCAGAAGGTTGAGATCTAAGGACCGCAATTCAAAGCCAGTCCAGGCACTGAAAAGTCCCTGAGACTCTCCCATCTCCAATGAACCACCAGAAAACCGGAAGTGGTGCTGTGGCTCAAGGGGTAGGGCAGTAGCCTTGAGCTGCAGAGCTCAGGGACAGCGCCCAGGCCCAAAGTTCAAATCCCACAACGAACAAAAAAAGAAAAAAAGAAAAGAAATAGTCATTTGTGAAATGGCAGCCTTTTTTTAATTGCCCCAAATTAATTTAAAATAAAAAGTTAGACAAATAGGAAGGGCAGGCTGCGTTATGCTGGGTGAGGCAGCTCCAGGCACAAGGCTGCCCACCCAGGCCACCCTGAGCAGTTATGGAGAGGAAGCCGGGCCAGTGCTGTCCTGGGGTGTGTTTTCACAATCCCACCTGAGGGGTGTAATTCAGTGATGCGTAGACTGAAGCAAAGACTAATACCTTACCAGGACACATAGTGAACAAGTAGCAAAAGTGAGCTTAGCCCTGGGAGTTCAGCTCCAGAGCCAGCTCTGCAGCCCAGGGCCCCAGGGTCCCCTGGGCAAACCATGCTGAGTACCCATGGGGTGAAGCTGGCAGAGGGGCGCCTGGTCCAGGAGACTGAGAATGGCCCGCACCACTGACCCATAATGCAATTCTGCACTGCAGTTCTCCACATGAAGGCAGATCATTCCCATGGCCTTTTTAGAACTGATGGTGTGACCAGACACAGTGTGAAGAGAGCCTCTAGGAAGGACCAGGGCAATCCCAGTCAACTTCAGGGACCTGAAGCACCAAAAAATGATTTCCTGTTGTGCCTGTGAAGCAGTGAGCTCTGCCTCGCCCCAGCCTGCTGCTTGTGTTCAGGGGAGAAGACTACCTGCACAACCACTCTTGAACACAGACGACCTAGTCTCTGCTTGAATTTGGCCTTAGAAATGACTGAGGCCGGGAGTTTGGCCTAGTGGTAGAGTGCTTGCCTAGAATGCACGGAGACCCAGGTTTGATTCCTTGGTACCACATACATAGCAAAAGCTGGAAGTGATGCTGTGGCTCAAGTGGTAGAGCTCTAGCCTTGAGAAAGCCCAAGGGTAATACTCAGGCTCTGAGTTCAAGGCCCAGGACTGCCCCCTCCCCCAAAAGGAATAATTTAACTACTCTTTCATATTGATATTCCATCAATTAGATTTTGCTTCATTTGAGACTAGCTTGGTCTCTTATCAGGAAAAAGAAAAGAAAAGGCCGGCACCACACCTGGACTTTGAGGCCCAGATGGTTGGGGTCTCGGTTCTAGGCAGAAATGTTCTTAACTCCCCCACCCCCATCAATGAAGAGCTGGACTTGGTGGCTTCGTGCCTAGGCAGTAAAATGACCCTATCTCAAATATAGCCAGCAAAGTCCAATGCTGGAGGTGTAGCTCAGAAGGTTAGTGCCTGCCTAGCAAGCTCAAGGACCCAGCACCACGGAAAGGGAGGCTCTCAATGGCAGGCACATGCTGGAGGCCCTGGCTTCAGTCCTCGTGGCTAAGAAAAGCAAGCCGTGAATGAGTGCTCAGGACACAGGGTGGCTGGGGTGAACTCCCACCCTGACAGGGTCATGTCAGCACTTCTCTTACCCTCTTGAGTGCCCGGCTGGACTCCCCCACCGGGTGCTCCCCATTGGGTGATCTCTTCTTGGTCAGAGGGCTGCTGTGGTGTTCCTGGACACAGCTCTCGGGGGGAGACCTGGGAGGACGCAGCCTTTTCCGTGGCATTTTCCTCGAGATGCACTCTGCAACCTGGCTGCTTCCACTCTGCCCAGTTTTCCGACTTGACCTGACGCATGGAAGGGGTTGGATGAGAACACTGAGACTATTCCCCCTGGAGACATGTGATGTCCCGATTTAGAAAATATAGCCAAACAGCAGAGGTACTTGTTGAAAGTTATGATTCATGTTTGGGATTTTGTTTTGTTTTGTTTTGTTTTGCCAGTCCTGGGCTTGAGTTGACGGCCTGAGCACTGTCCTTGGACCTTCCTCAAGGCTAGTGTTCTACCCTGAGCCACCGCACCACTTCTGGCTTTTTCTTTTTTTTTTTTTTGCCAGTCCTGGGCTTGAGCTCAGGGCCTGAGCACTGTCCTTGGACTTTCTCAAGGCTAGAGCTCTACCACTTGAGCCTCAGCACCATTTCTGGCTTTTTTCTATGTATGTGGTACCGAGGAATCGAACCCAGGTCTTCATGCATGCTAGGCAAGCACTCTACCACTAGGCCAAACTCCCGGCCCCTCTGGCTTTTTCTATGCATGTGGTACCGAGGAATTGAACCTGGGTCTTCGTGCATGCTAGGCAGGCACTCTACCACTAGGCCAAACTCCCGGCTCTATTTTTTAAATTTTTTAATAAATTAACCTAGTTATAGGAGATAGTATATAATGTGGTAACAGAACTGAAGGAGAAAAAATTAAGGAGGACTGGACTATATATAGGAAGACCCGGGTTCGATTCCTTGGTACCACATACATAGAAAAAACTGGAAGTGTTGCTGTGGCTCAAGTTGTAGAACTCTAGCCTTGAGAAAAGTCCAAGGACAGTGCTCAGGTCCTGGGTTCAAGCTCTAGGACTGGTAAAAAGAAAAAAAGTATATAAAAAAGTATATAAACTACCAGCCATGTTTATAATTTTATGAGGTCAGGGAAAACCAATGTTTGTGAGTCATAATACTGAAACATGTCATAATATATATATGTTTAAAACATAAATATATAGGACTGGCTAGCATGTGCAGGGCCCTAGGTTCCATCCCCAGCACTTACACACACACACACACACACACACACACACACACACACACACACACACGCGTCAGACATCTGCATAGGCCTGTATTCATGCAAAACGAAGTCTGAAAGAAAGTTCAGTGAGCTAGAATGTTAATGGTGGCTAGGACTAGGAGGTATTTTATTTTTTTCCTTGTAGTTTTTTTCCATATTTTCTTTGTATCTTTTCTATAACTCTGAAATTAGCTTAATGAAGCATGCTTCCCACCACCACCACCCAAAAAAAAGTTACTGAGAAAAAGAACAGAAGAGAGAAATTGGCCTCCAGCCCTCCTTGTGAAAAAGGGTTGAATGCTTTCCTGGGGCAACTAATCCTCTGTCACCCTTAAAGGCCAATGGGCATTGGGCATGCGTTTTGAGTGATAATGAAGGTGAACTAGACCATCCCGTTCCGTTCTCGTCAGGTGAGGAAAAGCAAATGCTGGAACAAGACTGGCTAAGTCTCTAATGCGATGGCTCAGCCTCCTAGCTGCTCCTCACATTCTCAGGTAATGCTCATTCTTTGGTTGTTTTCTAAGTGAAGGCCATGTAACTCTTGCAGCCCATCACACAGCAGAACAGACACTCACCTTTCTCCTTCCTGGGGCAGGCACAGCGACAGTGGGGAGGGCGGCCTGCTTCCATCCTCAGCCAAGGTGGCCAAGTAGAAGTAAGCTTCCAATAACATATCGTTAATACTTAGCACCATTGGCCTAAAGGGACAGGGTAAGCAAAAATTGTATTTATTTTTATTTATTTATTTTAGTTTGTTTTGGACAGTCATGCGGCTTGAACTCGGCCTGGGCACTGTCCTGTGCTCTTTTGTTCAAGGTTAGTGCTCTACCACTTGAGCCAAATGCCACTTCCGGTTTTCTGGAGGTTAATTGGAGATAAAAGTCTTATACTTTTATCTGCCGAGCAGCTTCAAACCATAGCCCTCAGATTTCTGCCTCCTGAGTAGCTAGGATTAAAGGCATGAGCCACGCCCAGCGATACGTATTTTCTAGTGGACATTTGAAACACATTATAAAATGATATATAATTCTGGAGTAGAAGCAATACAAGTAGATGTTTCTTCTTGATACTGGTGGTTCAAGACCTGAAACCTAGTTAATCAGGAGGCTGAGATCTGAGGATCACAGTTCAAAGCCAGCCTGGGCAAGAAAATCCATGAAACTCTTTAACTCCAATGAACCACCTAAAAGCCAAAAGTACAGTGGTGGCTCAAGTGGTAGAGCACTAGCCATGTACAAAAGAGTTCAGGACAGTGCCCAGGCCCTGATTTCAAGAATCAGGGCCAGCAAATTTACACATAAAAATGTCATTTTGGAGCTGGGTGCAGTGGCTCACATCTGTAATCCTGGCTACTTAGGAGTCTGAGATCTGAGGATCACAGTTCAAAGCCAATCCAGGCACTAAAGTCCGTGAGGCTCTTATCTCCAATTAACCACCAGAAACCCGGAAGTGGTGCTGTGGCTCAAGGGGTAGGGCAGTAGCCTTGAGCTGAAGAGCTCAGGGACAATGACCAGGCCAAGTTCAAGCTGCACCACCTACCAAAAAAACAAAAACAAGTCATTTTGGGCCAGGTGCTGGTGGCGCATGCCAACAGTGCACAGACCCAGAGTTCAAGCCCCACAACTCTCCCCCCACCACCAAAAAAATGTCAACTTGTACTGGGGAATATGACTCATGGTAGATCACCTGCCTGTCAAGTGCGAGCTCCTGAGTTCAAACCTTTGTACTACCAAAAAAGAAAGTCATCTTCTAAAATTTTAGTATTTTAGTTCAATCAATATTGCTAATAAAGTTAAAAAAAATTCCTGCCAGATGCCAGTGGCTCATACTTATGATCCTAGCTAGTCAGGAGACTTGACACCAGCTCAGGCAGGAAAATCAGAGACCCTTTACCTCTGATTAAGCATCAAAAACGCAGGAAGTAGAGCTGGGGTTCAAGTTGTAAAGTAGTAGACTTGAACACAAAAGCTCAGGGACAGCACCAAGACCCTGAGTTCAAGCCCCAGGACAGGCATACACGCGCGCACACACATGCACGCACACACACACACACATAAAATAAAAACATAAGAAATTCCTGAGGTGTTGGGGCCGGGAGTTTGGCCTAGTGGTTAAAGTGCTTGCCTAGCATGTATGAAGACTCAGGTTTGATTCCTTGGTATCACATACATAGAAAAAAGTCAGAAGTGGTGCTGAGGCTCAAGTGGTAGAGCTCTAGCCTTGAGAAAGTCCAAGGACAGTGCTCAGGCCCTGAGCTCAAGCCCAGGACTGGAAACAAAAAAGAAAAGAAAAGTTCCCAAGGCTTACCTCCCTGGAAAGTCAAAATGCATGGCGACAGGACTACGCACAGCTTCGGAGAGTGTCAGGAACCCCTGAAGGAAGTGAAGAAGGAAAGTTGAAATCTTTACTTTAAAAGTATTATCACTATGGGCCGGGAATTTGGCCTAGTGGTTAAAGTGCTTGCCTAGCATGCACGAAGACCTGGGTTCGATTCCTTGGTACCACATATATAGAAAAAGCCGCAAGTGGTGCTGAGGCTCAAGTGGTAGAGCTCTAGCCTTGAGAAAGTCCAAGGACAGTGCTCAGGCCCTGAACTCAAGCCCAGGACTGGCAAAAAAAAAAATATTATCACTGGGGACTGGGAAAGTAGCTCAGTAGAGTGCTTGTCTACCATGCCAGAGGCTCCAGGTTCAATTCCTTAGTACTACCCACATAAGCAGAAAAAGAAACAGAAGTGGAGCTATGGCGCCAAGTGGTAGAGCCTAGGCCCTGGGTTGAGGTACCATGACTGACAAAAAAATCAGTAAATTTCTTTTTTGTGTGTGGGGGGGACATGGGGCTTGAACTCTAGGTCTGGGCATTGTCCCTAAGCTTTTCAGCTCAAGGGTGCCGCCCTACCTCTGGGGCCACAGCCCCACTTCCTGTTTTCTAGTGATTAATTGGAGATTAGAGTCTCAAGTTCTTTAGTGCCTTTGAACCTTGATCCTCAGATCTCAGCCTCCTGAGTAGTTAGGATTACAGGTGTGAGCCACAGTATCAGGCTTATCAGTGAAATTTTAAATTTGAGTTTCACACAAATATTTTCTTACCTTCAAATCTTTGAGACAGAATGTTATTTCAGTATCCATTCCAATCTGAAAGTAGTCAAACTCATCTCTGTCCACACACATGGAACTGTGCACAGAACTGTTAGTGTCTAATGTTAGAACAAAATGAAGAATAAAATCAGTCCCAGAGGTCTATTTATTTATTTATTTGCCAGTCCTGGGCTTGAGCACAGGGCCTGAGTACTGTCCTTGGGATTTCTCAAGGCTAGAGTTTGACCCTCAGCACCATTTCTGGCTTTTTTTTATGTATGTGATACCAAGGAATCAAACCCGAGTCTTCATACATGCTAGGCAAGCACTCTACCATAGGCCAAACTCCTGGCCTATTTAATTTAATTTTAATATAAGACTATCACTATGGGGAATGGAAACCAAGCTTGGAGGAGGATACAGATAGAGGGCTAGGAAGGGGATGAGTGGTAAATGGGGACACATGACACAAGGTTTATTTGCACATATGGGTGCTGGCTCCTCAGGTTTCCTTTATGATAAACAGAGGACAGTAGAAGGTGAGAAACTGACATTACAACTTTAGCTGAAATTATATTTTCCTTAGTAATCATTCTCTTCATTTAGAAATCTGGAAGTCAAAACCAAATACGGAATTACAAACTGTGTTAAAATTCCTGGATCTCTTAAAGAGGTTTTGTTTTGTTTTGTTTTTTTCTGGATCGTGGGACTTGAACTCTGGGCCTGGGCGCTGTCTCGGAGTTCTTCAGCTCAAGGCCACTGCCCACCCTGGAGCCAAAGGCCCACTTCCCGTTTTTTAGTGATTAATAGCAAGTCTGGGCCTGGAGTTTAGCCTAGTGGTAGAGTGCTTGCCTAGCATGCACAAGGACCAGGGTTCAATCCCTTGGTACCATATGCATAGAAAAAAGCCAGAAATGGTGCTGAGGCTCAAGTGGTAGAGCTCTAGCCTTGAGAAAGTCCAAGGACAGTGCTCAGGCCCTAAGTTCATGGCCCAGGACTGGCAAAAAAAAAAAAAAAGAGTAGCAAGTCTTTAGTGCCTGGCTGGCTTTGAACTGTGATCCTCAGATCTCAGCTTCTTGAGTAGCTAGGATGACAGGTGTCCTGTTTCTTACATTGATATGACATAGCTGATGGGTACTGCATGGCTGCCAGTGACACCAGCACACCAGTATATACATATTGTCCTTACCCACTGCTTGCTCATTAGAACTCTTGAGGCAAAAATCCGCTGTCGTTACGGTGAGGGTAACTTCCTCTAGAGTTGATGGAAGAAGAGCAACCATCTCAGCCAGTAATCTGGAAAGGACAATGATCTATATTAGCATTGTTTTCCGGGCACAGTGACACAGGCCTGGAATGCCAGCACTAGGAAGGTTGAAGTAGGAAGACCTTCTGCCCATTTCTAGAACTCTGAGTTCTGGCCGCCTCCCAGTATTCATGGTCTTTCTTCTGCTCCCTAAGTCTGAGCTGCACTCTCCCGTTCACTTCAAAATCAGAAAATACAAACAGGAGACGGTGAGTGTGAGGCTGGAGTATGAAGGACTACGGCTTGCATCCTGGGAGAACTTGGCATTTCCTCCCTCTTCCTTTTTTCTCATATCATCACCTGCCACCTGTGAGGACTAGAAGGCACCCCACAAACATGGACTCCATTCAGAGCTCGGAATGGATTCTATGAGGATCCAAATGGCAGATCCGTGAGGTCACACCTGAAGCCTCCAGGCAGAGGCTTCAGCTCCGCGAGGCGTCATCTCCTCAACCTCCTCGGAGACTTTGAGCCTGGAATACATAGCTAAGTAACAATTGTTACTAAAGGGCCATACTCCATACTTGGTTTTTGGTTTTCCTTTTGTCAGTCTTGGGGCTTGAACTCATGGCCTGGGCACTGTCCCTGAACAGTTTTGTTTTGTTTGTAGTTAACTGAAGATAGGAGTCTTGTGGACTTTTCTGCCACTGCTGGCTTTGAACCAATATCCTCAGATCTTAATCTCCCGAGTAGGTAGGATTACAGGCATGAGCCACTGGCACCCAGCTAAATGTGAAATATGCCCTAGTAATTTAAGGCAAAGGCTTTCCTCTGTGAATAGAAGGGGATGTAGAAAGCCACAGGTGGGCTATTACTAGAACTTTCTTGGTCACTAAATTATTATTGCTACCTTTAGGCAGTTACTATCTACTATTATATTTCTTTTTTTTTTTTTTTTTTTGCCAGTCTTGGGCTTGAGCTCAGGGCCTGAGCACTGTCCTTGGACTTTCTCAAGGCTAGAGCTCTACCATTTGGGCCTCAATACCATTTTTGGCTTTTTTCTATGTATGTGGTACTGAGGAATCAAACCTGGGTCTTTGTGCATGCTAGGCAAGCACTCTACCACTAGGCCAAACTCCCGGCCTACTATTATATTTCTTAAGGTTTGCTTTAAGTGATATTTCCAAGTCAGGGTTTAGCTTTATAAAAAGCTATAGGGGGGGGCCGGGAGTTTGGCCTAGTGGTAGAGTGTTTGCCTAGCATGCATGAAGACCCGGGTTCAATTCCTTGGTACCACATACATAGAAAAAAGCCAGAAGTGGTGCTGAGGCTCAAGTGGTAGAGCTCTAGCCTTGAGAAAGTCCAAGGACAGGGCTCAGGCCCTGAGCTCAAGCCCAGGACTGGCAAAAAAAAAAAAAAAAAGCTATAGGGGCTGGGCACAACAGCACACTCATGTAAGACCAGCTACTGGGAAGGGAGGCATTAGTTAGGAGAATTGTAGTTCCAGACTGGCTCAGGGTAAAAACCCAAGATGCTATCTAGAAAATAAGCTAGGGCTGGGAGTATGGTCTAGTGGTAGAGTACTTGCTTAGCATGCATGAAGACCTGGGTTCAATTCCTCAGTACTACATACATAGAAAAAAGCAGGAAGTAGTGCTGTGGCTCAAGTGGTAGAGCTCTATCTGAGAAAGCCCAAGGACAGTGCTCAGGCCTTGAGTTCAAACTGGACTGGCAAAAGATAAAAAATAAATAAGCTAGAACAAAAAGAGTTGGTGGCATGGTACAAGTGGTAAAGCACATAACTATATCAATTTATGGTGATATATATATTCTATAGACATATTGATATATTACATAGATTGATATGTATCTATGACATACAAAGTCTCAGCTTAATTTTAATTTTATTCTTAAATTTATGTGCCAGTGATTGCATATAGAGATTCCATTCCTGAATACTTGTTAAACTTGACATTTGAAATATGATGTAAAAAATCAGTGTTAATAAAATTTTTAATAAAAAAATTTGATAACAAAAAAAAGCTATAGGGCCTAAGAATTTAATCCCAGTTATCACCCAAAACAAAACAAAAACCTGTGGGCAGAGCACTTGCTTAGCAGACTCAAGGCCCTGGGTTCAATCCATAGTACTGAAAAAAAATAATTTAGCCAGGTGCTGATGGCCCATGTCTGTAACCCTAGCTACTCAGGAGACTGAGATTGAGGATCTTTTGGGTTCAAAGCCAGCCCAAGCAGGCAAGTCCATGACACACTTATCTCCAATTAACCACCAGAAAACTGGAAGTGGAGCTGTGGCTCAAACCGGTAAAAGCACTAGCCTTGAGCAAAAAAGCTCAAGGACAGTGTATAGAGTGAGTCCAAGCCTCATGACCAACAACAACAAAGATCCCACCAAAAAAATAATAAATTATAACTGAAGAGCTTTAGGACATTAATTTTCCCATTGTAACAATACTATATTCAGAAAAAAAAAGAAAAAAAAATGAACACAGGGAATTGATTACCTTGGCTGAATGACTAGTATATTAGCACACATGTTCTTTTCAAAAAGGATCTGCACAGCTGGGCTTTCTTCAAAGTGTATATTATGAGTTTTTTTAATACCTTAAAAAAATAAAGCTACTTTTTAAATATTATAAGTACAAAACACTGTAAATCGTCACAGTCAAATTAAAACAATAATTGGTACATACTATACACACATGAAATTGTAACAGTGAAATTCTCCTCTGAGCCAGGGGCTGGTGCCTCAAACCTCTAATTCCAGTTACTCAGGAGGCTGAGATCTTCGGATCACAGTTCAAAGACAACCAGAGCAGGAAAGTCCCATGGACTTATCTCCAATTGGGCACCAGAAAACTAGGAGTGGTGCTGTGGTTCAAAGTGGTAAAGCCTACCCTTCAAGCAAAAGAGCTCAAGGACAGTGCACAGGCCCCTAAGTTCAAGCTCTACCACTATATGGGCAGAAAACTAGTTTGAAGCAACACTCCTTAATGCAGTGTGCCTCCGCCCTCTAGTGGTCCTACAGTAACATGTCATCTAGTCTGATCACAGTGAGCTGGAATCCCGTTAAGCTAGCTGATTTCTGAAATTGTAAGCCAGTTTCCCTCACCACAGACCATGGCTCCATCGCCCTCCAATCATAGCACCTTTTCTCTAGAACTGCTTTTTTTTTGCCAGTCCTGGGCTTGAACTCAGGGCCTGAGCGCTGTCCTTGTACTTTCTCAAGGCTAGAAGCTCTACCACTTGAGTCTCAGCACCATTTCTGGCTTTTTTCTATATATGTGGTACCGAGGAGTTGAACCTGGGTCTTTGTGCATGCTAGGCAAGCACTCTACCACTAGGCCAAACTCCCGGCCCTAGAACTGCTCTTTTTGTGCAGGACTTTTGGAGTGAGACCCTCATTGCAATTTTTTCCTTGCAAATTTTTTTCCTTGCTGAAATACAAAAACAAATACCCTCCCAAATGCTCAGGACCTAAATGTTTCAGATCTGGGAGTTCTTTGTCATTTGCTGTTGCAAACCTTATAAGCTGAAAACCTCTGATCTGGAAATCTGTCCTTGTCATCGTTTGTATTTCCAATGTCCAGATTGGGCATGAACAGTCCACATTGTGCCAGAAACTGCAGCATGCATTCTACACGCATTCTCTGGTCCTCACCATGTTGTGCGGAAGAGGAACAGACAATCTTAGAAGATAAACACTACAGCTCAGTGAGTCGTGGTGAGTTTTCAAGGAGAAGAATACGAAGACGTTGGAATCTGTTTTCCCACAAAATGTACATAATAAAATCCAAGCTGGCATAATGTGTGGGAATCAAGGGGACTTCACAGAAACAAGACTTTGCAACGTGTTTGGTGCTTTTGTTGTTTTGTTTTACAGAATTAGCAACCGTAACATTTAACTTA
Source organism: Megascapheus bottae (assembly GCF_031878675.1). NCBI lineage: Eukaryota > Metazoa > Chordata > Mammalia > Rodentia > Geomyidae > Megascapheus > Megascapheus bottae. The sequence continues at coordinate 4,063,472 of NC_143536.1, read as the reverse complement.
ATAAATACTTGCCACAAATGTCTACGTATTGAATGGCGGTAGTTAACTTTGGCTACATAACAAATCACACCTTGGTGGCTTAAAGTAAGGAGTGCGTGTTACTCATCATGATTTACTGAGCTATTCTACAGCCTACGATGGGCATGGTGGGTGTGGTGGGATCTTCTAAAGTGGCTTCCTTTAAGAGAGAACAGTGAGGAGCTGGCACCCAGACCAGTAGTGTGCTATCAACTCCAGACCTCGCATCGCGTGCCTGCCACTGGTCCTCAGTGTGCAGAAGGAAATGGAAGGGTCAGAGAGGGCCTCCATTGTCACCAGGCTAAGGAGCAGAGCAAGGTTCACACTCACATCTCTGAAACACAGGCGGCGCGTGATTGTTCTCTGGGCGCAGTCTGTCAGCACACTCATTGCCTGGCTCCCTCGGCGAGGCTGTCCCGTCATCTTCACTTGTGGCCTCACACTATCGTGGCAGGGGCCACTGCGCTGACCTCCAGCCTCGCCTCACGCTCTCCTCAGTTCCAGGTCCCAGGCTCCACTTCACCTGGTGATCGGTGCCAGCCAATGGGGCCTGAGCACCTAAGAGGGCACTGTGGGCCTACTGGGGGCTGCTGGACCCCACCACACTCTCCACACTCACGTCCCCACAGCCCCAGCCAGCCCCAATCCTACCTTGTACACAGTGGAGAGGGAAAGATAAAGGAAAACCTTCGACAGCCCAACCAATGATGCTACAGAGAGGTCTTGACAGGAAGTCTGAATATTCTAAACTAAAGCCAGCTCAGAAGAAACAGTATTTTAAACCACTCTAGTATACCTACCGTGTCTGCAGAAGAGTTGAATAGTAACTCTGCCCTTCTTGGATTTGGTGACTATTTTGCACTTCTCAACATTTCTTTCAAGGAAATTCAGACATTTAAAGATGGGCAGAACTGACTGTAAAGCAAATATAAGACAACCTTTCAGCAGTATATAGCTGCTTGTGTACCTTCTTATGGCCCAGCTTGTTTATGCATATGAACAAATGAGCAGACTGATCTGCGTGCCACATTTTGTGAAATGCTGAGCAGATGTTATGGTGCATCAATATTTCTCCTATGTGACCGAAAAATACCAAGATTTACCTGCATTGTGAACTTGCAATTTAGAGACAGTGGAATGTCATTATTATTCATTGTTCCCGAGGTTGACCATTGATATTGTTCAAAAAACACAGAAGAGAAGAGGACAGAGCCATATGCTGACGAAGAAGAATTCATAGTTCGCAGCACAAGCTAGAAAAGCAAGTTAGCTGTGTGGGACAAAAGCAACTTTAAATTCCGTTATGTATATTGTCACAAGTATGTTCAAATAAGACCATAACTAGCCAGGTGTGGTGGCTCACACCTGTAATCCTAGCTACCCAGGCGGCTGAGTTCTGAGGACAGTGGCTTGAAGCCAGCCTGGGCAGAAAAGTCCCTGTGAGTCTCTTTAATAAACTACTCAAAAAACTCCAGAAGTGGGCCGGGAGTTTGGCCTAGTGGTAGAGTGCTTGGCTAGCATGCACGAAGACCCGGGTTCCATTCCTCGGTACCACATACATAGAAAAAAAAAAAAAAAAGCTGGAAGTGGTGCTGAGGCTCAAGTGGTAGAGCTCTAGCCTTGAGAAAGTCCAAGGACAGTGCTCAGGCCCTGAGCTCAAGCCCAGGACTGGCAAAAAAAAAAAAACCCAAAAAACTCCAGAAGTGAGCAGGGCATGATGGCTCACACCTGTAATCCTAGCTACTCAGAAGGCTGAGATCTGAGGATCTTGGTTCAGAGTCAGCCAGGTGCACTAAAGTCCCTGAGACTCTTATCTCCAATTAACCTTTAGAAAACCAGGAATGGGGCTGGGAGTTTGGCCTAGTGGTAGAGTGCTTGTTCAGCATGCACAGAGACCTGGGTTCGATTCCTCAGTACCACATCACACAGAAAAAAGCTGGAAGTGGTGCTGTGGCTCAAGTAGTAGAGCTCTAGTCTTGAGAAAGCCTGAGGATAGTGCTCAGGCCTTGAGCTCAAGCCCAGGACTGGCAAAAAAAAAAAAAAAAAAAAAAACGAGAAGTGGCCCTGTGGCTCAAGGGTAAGGTGGTAGCTTTGAGCTGAAGAGCTCAGGGACATGGCCCAGGCCCAGAATTCAAGCCCCATGACCGAAAAAACAAAATGCCAAAAGTGGTGTTGTGGCTCAAGCTTCCTGGTATTCATTTTGTTAAATGATTATTAGTCATTCAGAGGAGTGACATTATTGGAATCATACTTTGGAGACTAAAGTCTCTCAACATCACTTCTTGCTTTAATATGTGGACTATAGCTTCATGCTCGTACTTACACCTTCCTTGGATGGGTCAAGCCACAGCTCGTTACTCACTCGTGCTAGAGTTTGGATTGCCTTCCCAAATACTATGAAGAAAAAAGAAACTGCTGCTTATGTTTTTGGTTTTTTTTCCCAGCATGCAGAACACTTAAGATAAATTACATTGGTCAAGAAAACCGGGATCAGCTGAAACCTCTTTGTATAACTACAGATAATTTTAAAACTTAAAAACAAAAATACAAACAAAACTAGAAGCCGGGTAACTCAGGCCTGTAATCCCAGCTACTCAGGAGGCTGAGATCTGAGGTTCACGGTTCAAAGCCAACCCAGAACGAAAAAGTCCACGAGTCTCTTATCTCCAATTAACCACCAGAAAACTGGAAGTGGTGCTGTGGCTCAAGGGATAGGATGGTAGCCTTGAGCTGAACAGCTCAGGGACAGAGTTAAAGCTCCATGAACACTAGGATCAATTCAATATTTTCTCTTCGTTCTTCAATTGAACAATTTGTCTCTGTTCTTGGGTCAAATTCCTAAAAAAGGAAATAGCGTTTTAGAATTGTAGATACTACAATTCATCACCAGAAAATTGCTGACATCTATTCTACCCAAACTTTGTTGTCTATTCTGTAATGCCCTGAACTCTACACTCTGCCTGAACTCTACATTTTGCCTCTCTTTAGCATCCAGAATGCTCAGGTTAACTTAACGACCTCAATTTACAGCTAAGGGCAAGACCATGGGGGAGGGGGAACTGGGGCCTGTTATATTTGACCGAATTTATGTGAGTTTATCCAGACCCACATTAGAAGAACTTCCTGCTAATAGGATATTTTGATTTTTCTAAATCCAAAAATCGAGTGAATATATCTGAAATGTGTTCATTTGTCATATTCACATACGTTTACCCTTTATATTATTGTACACTAACGTCCCCTTGCTTTAAGAAACACAGTGTGTCTGTCGCCAGGCCCCGGTGGCTCAAGCCTGTCACCCCAGCGACTCAGGCGGATGGAAGCCAGCCCGGCGGAAGTCCGTGCGATTCTAAACTTCAATTGATTATCACCCCCCCCCCCCGCCCCGACGTGGAGCTGTGGCTCAGCCTGGAGCTGGAGCGCTCGGGGACAGCGCCCGGTTCAAGCCCCGCTACCGAAAAAACCACCATCGCCAGAAACGACAGAGAAGAAACTCGGGCGGGCCTTCCTTCCCCGGCCGCGAGCCCTGCGCAAGAACCGCCCACAGGAACGCTTCGTGCGCTTCCGAAGCAAGAAGGGCCCCTCCACCTTTCAGTTGACCGCCGTTCATCGTGCACTGCAACATGGCCGCCGGCGCTACACCGCAGGCCGCACGGCGAGCACGCACTCAGATACCCGGATGTTGCCCGCGCTTTTCCAGCGAGGCAATCGTGCTCCTCCTATTCTTACTCCACTCCTAGGATTGGCCTACGCGGGCCCCCGTAGAATCATCCTGCTGACTCCTCTGTTCATTGGTTGTGGGATGGGTGGGCGGGCCTCCGTAGAGTTCTCCCGCAGACCTCGCTTCTCATTGGTCGTGGTGCTGGTGGGCGGGCCTACGTAGAGTTCGCCTGACGACCTCGCTTCTCATTGGTCGCTGGACGGGTGGGCGGGACCGAGAAGGCTGCGAGGAAGAGGGTGGCGGTGCTGGTGACCGAGCGGAGCGGCGTGACAGGATGGTGAGCACGGCTGCTTCGGTGGCGGAGGCCGGGGGCTCGGCCGTGGTGCTGCGGTGTCGGTCGCCGCAGGGAGGCTCAGGGGAAGAGTTCAGGCGAGGCCCGAGGCCCAAGCGGGCCTGGCAGAGGCGCTGGCCTGGAGCAGGCCTGGGAGTAGGACTAGGAAAGAGGCGTGGCCACGTCTGGGCGCGGCTGCCTCCCCCGAGTCCCGAACCCCGAGTCCCGAGCCCCGAACCTCGAACCCCGAGTCCTGGGGCGGTCGGAGGGGCCTCGCCTCGCGCCGCGTCCCGAGTCCCGGCGCCGTCGGAGCGGCCCCCGGTGCTCCCCTCGGCCGCTCCTGGGTCACGAGACCGCGCGCCGCGCCGGGAAGGCCTTTGGCCTGGGCCCCGCGGCCCCCGCGGCCCCCGCGGTCTCCAGACGCGTCCCTGCGTCTGTGCGGCAGGCAGCATCCCCGCCCGATGGGCTGCCGAGGTTGTCAACTCCCGGGTGGCGGCAGCCGGCGTCTGGGTGGAAAACAGGGGGCCGCAGTCGCTTCCTGCTGGCCTGTGCCTTCCTTGTAGGCCCGGGAGATGGACGCTCTGGGCCGCCTCGAGGGCGGGCGGCTCCCCGAAGGCGCCTAAAATCCTGGAGAGACGGGGGCCCTGCTTTGTCTCAGCAGCTCGTCACCTTTCCCAGTCTCCCCCAGCCTTCTTCGGGGGTCATCAACCCCTCTCCTTACTCCCCATTTGGAAGCCTGGGAGTTCTCACTGCCCCTTGGTCCTCTCAAACGTCAGCTTTTTCCAAAGGAGCTTTGATTACGTTGCTCTTTGGAGCCAACATCTTGGTAGTGGAATTCTTTTTTTTTTTTTTTTTTTCTTTGCCAGTCCTGGGCTTAAGCTCAGGGCCTGAGCCCTGTCCTTGGATTTTCCCAAGGCTAGAACCACTTGAGCCTCAGCACCACTTCCAGCTTTTTTTTTTTTTTTTTCTATATATGTGGTACTGGTTCTGAGGAATCGAACCCCGGTCTTCGTGCATGCTAGGCAAGCACTCTACCACTAGGCCAAACTCCGGGCCCTGAATTTTCTTTTTCTTTTCTTTTTTTTTGTGGGTCTTGGGGCTTGAACTCAGCCTGGATGCTGTCCCTAAGCTCCCTTGATTCGAGCCCACTTCCCCTTTTCTAGGATAATTGGAGAGTCTCAGGTTCTTTTGTGCCCGGGCTGGCTTTGAATCTTGATCCTCAGATCTCAGCCTCTTGAATAACTAGGATTACAGGCGTGAGCCACTCTTTAGTCGTGCTCCGGGTTTTTGCTTCCAATCCATCGTCTACGGCATGATAATTTTGATACATAGAATCCAAAGGGATGGTGTGTTTACCTGTCATGATTCCACATTCACATGTCTGAAGTTGTTTTGAGAGCCGATCGTTCATGGGTGAGGGAGGTGGTAGTTGAGATGGTACATCATCTCTGTGTGAAAGGAAACATGCCAAAATTTTAGAACTATTTTTTTTTTTTTTACATAGGAGAAAGATATTCAACATTTTATAGTGTCCAAAAGTCTCTGGGAGGGACTGGGAGTTTGGCCTAGAGTGCTTGCCTAGCCAGATTTCATTCCTTTGTACCACATATACATAGAAAAAGCCAGAAATGGTGCTGTGGCTCAAGTGGTAGAGCTCTAGCCTTGAGAAAGCCCAAGGACAGTGCTCAGGCCCTGAGTTCAAGGCCCAGGACTGGCAAAAAAAAAAAAAAAAAAAAAAGACAAGTCTATAGGAAACACATCACTGGATACTGAATTCATGGTAATATATTACCAAAAAAAAAAACCAAACCCAAAACAACTTAGTTTTCACTACTAGAACTTTGAATTAAACGTATTAAAATCAACATACTTGTATAATTGACTTACCATTAAAAAGAAAATGTTAGCTTTTGAAGTATTATTGAGGAATTTTCCAGATTGTCTTATAAAGATTATTTATATAATCTTAGAAAAGAATCGAAACAGAATAAGAAAGAGAAAAAGTTGGTGTCAATGGCTTATGCCAGTAATTCTTACTTACTCAGGAGGGTGAGATCTGAGGAGTGTGGTTAGGACATCCCAATCAGGAAAGCCCATGAAACACTTATTTCTGGTTATTCGCAGAAAAAGCAGGAAGTGGAGCTTTGGTTCAGGTGGTAGAGTCCTAACTTTGAGTATAAAAGCTCAGGAACAGCATCTAGGCCCAGTACCTCCCTCCTTGCGCCCCACCCCCCCAAAAATGGACAAGTCTATGCGGAGGACAAGATTAAGAAAAGTTGAAAAAACTGACAAACGTATAATTGTGTGCTTCTGTGGTGCTTAAAAAAATCCAGCAAATGCTTCTTTTTGTTAATATCTGTTTTGAACACAGCTGATTTTTTTTAACATTTTCTTTCATAACTCAAATCATTTAACAAGTTTTGGCATATTCATTTGGTATGGGTCTTTGTTTCGTTTTGTTTCTTTTTGTTGCTTTCTTTTTAACATTGGTCATATTTTACTCCCCCCCTTTTTTTTTTCCATTTCCCTGTCTGCAATCAACTTCTTCATTCCACTAAGGCTGGGCACAGAGTAAGTTTCTCCTCTTAGCTCCACTAACAATGGTGGTTGGGTGGCTGATGACTGGGTTCTCCTCCCTTCAAGAGCTATCAAATAAGAAGTTCCCATGCTTTATTTGATTTGTTTCTTTATATGAATTTAACAAGACTGCCATCCCTAGCATCTTTCCTGTCTTTAAATGACGCTGTAATCTGTGGCTAACCTGACAGATCAATGTGTGTAATTTGGGCAAGGAGATTCCTTAATGCTATGTAACACTAGTTCCCTTGTGTCTTCTTCTTAGTGAAGAAGAAACCAGAAGGTTCTGTCCTACCAATATTCTTAATTCATAGAAAGGGATTTCTGTGGTTGTTCATACAGCTAGATCTGCAGGTTGTCAGAAGCCCTGGTTATACTTGGGATAATGCATGGTACTCGGTTGCATTTAGCTCTTCAGTTATTAAGTACCAAGCATCACTAGTGTTCTCTCTGTTATATCCCAATTGAATGGCTCATTTACTTTCAGTCCCAAGTATTCTCAACCTCTTACAGATGTATATCCTTCCATAAATTTGGGACTTTTGCTTAAACATAGAAATCTATTATTTTTTCCCAAGTGCCAGCTTCCCACATTAACTGAACTTCAATCCACATCTGAAGGGATTCCCACTGATATCTGCATTGAACAGTTATATTAAAGAATTATCCATTGAAACTGTTCATAAAAAAGAAAATTAAAGTATACCAGTTTATAAATTCATGTTACCTCAGTTATTGTGTGCTGATAAATGTTTTTTTTCTTTGCAGTTTTCATTTTTGTCATCAAATGAGTTGAATTTTACTTAGTAATTGCTTTAGTTTCATCTGTACTATTTTTTGGTGAATTTTAATTTACAAAGCCTGTGGTGGTAGAATTATTTTGAGCATTTTTTTTTTCAGTCCTGCCGTTTGAACTCAGGTTTGTGTGTTTATTATGTAAGCAGTCTAACCATTAGGCCATGTCTCCAGCCCTGTAGTGGCAAAATTATTAATATGGTTTTTGTTGTTTGTTTGCTAATTTTGTATGTGTAGTACTGGAGTTTGAACTCAGGGCCTCACAACTCATTGGCTTGCTGGCACTGGCACAGATAGAACTCTATTGCTTGAGCCATACCCATACGCTGTGCTTTTTTTTTTTTTCTTTTTTCTTTTCTGATTGTTTTAGAGATGGGCTCTTATAGCCCATTTCTGCCAGGCTGGCTTTGAACTGCAATCTTCTTGATCTTAGCCTCCTGAGTAGCTGGGATTATAGGAGTGAGCCACTGACATCTGGCTCAATTAGATGTTTAATAATAAAGTCAAGCCTTGAAAAGCAGTTAAATAGCATATCCATTTAGGAATGGGATGTCTGTATGGGAAAAAATCATGTAGGAAGCCAGCTTGGTGGCTCACGCCTGTAATCCTAGCTACTCAGGAGGCTGAGTAAATAAGACAATTATCAAGCATGCACAGTTTATATCCAAAATGAGACTGATTAGGAAACAGTATATTACTGAACATGTTTAAGTGGTTATGATATGAAGTGTTTCTGGGTTCTGGAGTCATCTGAAAGTTTAGTTTAAGAGGGGAATCACAGGAAGAGAAGGTTGACTTGGCATCATATTTAATATCATACCTTATCTCACCTTGCCACTTGAAAGTTGGTGTTGGTGTTAGGAGATCTGCATATCCCTCATCGGTGCAACAGTCTGCCGGCTAAATTCAAAAAGCTCCTGGTGCCGGGGAAGATTCAACACATTCTCTGCACTGGAAACCTTTGCACCAAAGAAAGCTATGACTATCTCAAGACTCTGGCTGGTGACGTCCATATCGTGAGAGGAGACTTTGATGAGGTAATGTGTTTCCTGTCCTCTTTCCTACTGCACCCCTTATTTCCTTCCCCTTTCCTGATTCTTGTTTGTGTGTCTCGGTCGTGGGACTTGAACTCTGGGCCTGGGTGGTGTCTTGAGCTCTTCAGCTCAAGTCTACTGCCCTACACCTTGAGCCACAGTTTCACTTCCGTTTTTCTAGTGCTGGTGCTAGCTTTGAATTGTGATCCTCAGATCTCAGCCTTCTGAGTAGCTAGGATTACAGGCATGAACCACCCTACCTGGCTAAGAGTACAGGCATGAGCCACCAGCACCCAGCAAATGTTTGTATTTTTGATGAATATCAAAGTAAAGTAGGACAAAGCAGGGAAAAGGGAACAATCTCTCTAGCAAAAGGAGGAAGTCTAAAAAAAAAAAATTCCCCAGGATCTAGAGGTCCCAAGCATGAAGACTAGGCTAGCCCGCGTCAGGACTCAGAATTCTAACTTTTCTAGGTTTTTTTTGGTCGATTATGGGACTTGAACTCTGGGCTCTGGTCGTTAATTGGAGATAAGTCTCAACGGACTTTAGTGGCTGAGCTGGCTTTAAACTGCGATCCTCAGATCTCAGCCTCTTGAGCAGCTAGGATTATAGGCATGAGCCACTGCACCTGGCTTTCATAATTTTTTTTTAAACTTGGTTCTCTTTCACAAGGTTTCTGTATACTGAACCAAATGGACACACACACGATTGTCTCTGTGTTGTGTAAAGACAACTTAATTAGCAAGAGTTAGATTTAATTTCTAATTTGCTATATTTATAAGCCCTGAAGCCATGCTATCAGAGTTTAGATCTTAGTTTAGCCACTCACTGGATGACCCTTGGGTAAGTGGCAGCCATAAAAAGGGGAGCTTGGCTGTCAAAGACTGAAAAAAAATTCAGGGTTTGAATTCAGGCTTGAATTCAGGGTCTGGGTGCTGTCCCTGAGCTTCTTTTGCTCAAGGCTAGTGCTCTACCAGTTGAACCACATCACTGCTTCTGGCCTTTTCTGTTTATGTAGTACTGAGGAATAGAACTCAGCGCTTTATACTTGCTAGGCAAGCATTCTACCACTAAACCACATTCCCAGCCCCCAAATGAAATTCTTAACATCATTAGCTCTAAAATACTTTCTCTGTGTCTGTTTCTTACATTAGAACCTGAACTATCCTGAACAGAAAGTTGTGACTGTGGGACAGTTTAAAATTGGTTTGATCCATGGACACCAGGTCATCCCGTGGGGAGACATGGCCAGCCTGGCCCTGTTGCAGAGGCAGTTTGATGTGGACATTCTTATCTCAGGACACACCCACAAATTTGAAGCGTTTGAGCATGAAAATAAATTCTACATTAACCCAGGTTCTGCCACAGGGGCCTATAATGCCTTGGAAACGTAAGTAGTATATAGTAAAGTTAACAATTGCCTTGATGACATTTTATATAAGACAAATGTAGCCAGGTGCTGGAGGTTCTCATCTATAATCCTAGCTACTGGAGAGGCTTCGTTCAAAGCCAGTCATAGCAGAAAAGTCTGCAAGACTCCATTTCCAATTAAGCCAGCAAAAGGAGAGTTGAAGGCATGGTGCAAGGGATAAGAGTGCCAGCCATAACCAAGAAAGTCGAGCAAGAATGCTAGGCCCCAAGTTCAAGTTGTGGTACCATTATATACCGCCTCCCCTCCCCCCCACCCTTTTTTGTTACTGGGGATTGAACCCATGACATTGCACTTGCTTGGCAAGCACTTTGCCACTGAACTACATCCCAGCCATCCCCCTCCCCCATTTGTTTTTTTTTTTTTTGTCATGGGGCTTGAATTCTGGGCCTGGGCACTGTCCCCTAGGTCTTGAGCTCAAGGCTACCCCTTGAGCCACAGTGCCACTTCTGGTTTTCTGGTGGTTAATTGGAGATGTCTCCTGGTCTTTTCATGCCTGGGCTGGTTTTGAACTCCGATCCTCAGATCTCAGCCTCGTAGCTAGGATTACAGTCGTGACCCACCAGCTCCCACGCCCCCTTCCCAATTTTTAAAAGCAACCTTTAAAATAGTTCTTTGGGGGCTGGGAGTTTGGCCTAGTGTAGAGTGCTTTCCTAGCATGCATGAAGCGCTGGGTTCGATTCCTCAGTACCACATACACAGAGAAGGCCAGAAGTGGTGCTAGGGCTCAAGTAGTAAAGTGCTAGGCTTGTGAAAGTCCAAGGACAGTGCTCAGGCCCTGAGTTCATGCCTCAAGTCTGGCCAAAAAAAAAAAATAATAATAAAGTAATTCTTTTGGTAATTGTTCTTGTTTTTATCTTTTGGAAGTGCTAGGGATAGAACTCAGGACCTTGCTTGGCTTGGGCTAGGTGGGTGCTCTATTAGAGCCCCATTACAGTCTGTGTTATTTTCTCCCCCCCTTTTTTGGGGGGGCAATCCCTGGGCTTAAGCACTGTCCTTGTCCTTGGGCTATCTCAAGGCTAGAGCTCTACCACTTAAGCCATAGAACCACTTCTGGCTTTTTTCTATGTATGTGGTACCAAGGAATTGAACCCGGGTCTTTGTGCATGCTAGGCAAGCACTCTACTACTAAGTCAAACTCCCAGCCCCTGCATTAGTTATTTTCCAGGTATGGCTTCCCCAAATGCTTGGGCTGGCCTGAGCTATTTCTTACAGGGATGACAACCTCACAGGATGCACCCCACTCTTATGCTCTGCAGCTGGGATGACAGGCATGTGACACCTCGCCCAGTCACTGGTGAGATTCCATCTCACCAATTTTTATACCTGTGGTGGCCTCAAACCTTGATCCTCCCTCTTTTGCCTCTGAGGCAGCTAGGATTGCAGGCTTGAACCACCTCCTCTCACTGGTAATGGTTCTTTGTAACTACACAAGCAACAACCAAGATTTCTTCTCCGGGCCGGGAGTTTGGCCTAGTGGTAGAGTGCTTGCCTAGCATGCACAAAGACCTGGGTTCAATTCCTCTGTACTACATACATAGAAAAAAGCTGGAAGTGGGCTCAAGTGGTAGAGCACTAGCCTTGAAAAAGCCCAAGGACAGTGCTCAGGCTTTGAGTTCAAGCCCCAGGACTGGCACACACAAAAAAAATTCTTCTCGAATTCAAGTTAAATTGAAACTTATAGTTCTAGTACTATTTAGTACAAAACACTGATATTATGTCTTTTCTTCCAGAAATATTATTCCATCGTTTGTGTTGATGGACATCCAGGCTTCCACAGTGGTCACATATGTCTATCAGTTAATTGGAGATGACGTCAAAGTAGAAAGAATTGAATACAAAAAATCTTGAAGCCAGTCTGTCTTGATTTTGGTTTTCATTCCCCTGTTCAAATCAAGTAATTAAACATTTAAGAATCACATAGCTATCTCTTTTATAATATTTTGCTGTAAAATATAATGCATCCTCTGTTACTACTTGCTCTAAGCTTCTTATAAACTCTATGTAGTTTGCAGTATAGGGTTTCTATTTTAAGTCTGCCTCACAGTAAATGATTCTGTGTGAAGAAAAAAATTATCCTTGTAAATACCTTCAAGGTTGGCATTTGGACATTATTATACAACTAGTGCATGAACAGAGAGAATATAGACTTTCTGTGTGCATTTTTTTCTTCAGTAATAAATGTTTACTTTTCACGTAACCTTCTTGATAACCCGTGTTTAATTTCGAAACCTGATGAGACTTTGCAGTGATGACACTGAAGTTGCAGATGAAGCTCTTATCTCTAACTAACCATCAGAAAACCAGACTTGGAGCTGTGGTTCAAAGCAGTAGAGAGCCAGCTGGAGCACAAAGCTCAGAGGCAGTGCCCTGGCCCTGGGTTCAAGGCCTACAGCGGACAGCCACCAAGCCCTTCATTAGAACTAGCCCTAACCTGGATCAAGTTTGACTATGTGGTGACCTTGAGAAGACGTGGGAAAGTCTGTGTTTTTAAACTACTCAGGTAACAAGTAGGCTGAGAAAGGGATTTAGTGATAGAGTGCTTGCCTAGCGTGCGTGAAGCCGGGCTTCAGTTCCTCATACCTCGGTCTGGGCCCCGCGGGACCCCGCAGCCTGGCCCCGCATCGCCTGGCACCCGGTGCCCGGCTCAGGGCTCGAGCCCGGGGACGCCGGGAGCGTGCGCGGCGGGGACGCGGGCGCGTGCACGCGTCTGGAGACCACGTGCTCCCCATCCTCCCCGACCTTCGGCCCCGCGGTCAAACACCGACCAGCTAGGAAACCCGGGCGCCGGGCAGTCCGACGCCAAGCGACCCGTTAGCCGTTGTCGCCTAGGCAACCAGGACGTTGACGCGCCAATCGTTCCGGGCCCTCGACGGCTTGGGCGCATGCGCGTCCCCTCTCGCCCCACCCACACGCGTTTCGTCCGCACGCACGCACGCGCGGATGCGGGGATTTGAGCCGCGGAAGGCCCTGTAGTTGGGGGCGTGGCCGAACGGAACCTGGAAGAGAACGTTGGGTGCTGATTGGTTCCCACGTAGAGGTACCGGAAGTCCGTGGGCGTCGCGCGAAGGCTGAAGGCGTCGGGAGCCGCTGGGAGCCGCCGGGAGCCGCCGGGAGCCGCCATGCCTCGGTACGCGCAGCTCGTCATGGGCCCCGCCGGCAGCGGCAAGGTGAGCGGGGAAAGTCGTGGTTGCGGCGGGGCCGGCGGGCGTCTGTCACCCGGCTTCCTGGACGGCTCCCACTTGTCCTCCGCACCCCAGGGTCCGTTCTGGGGGCTGTGGGGGGGAGGGGAGGGGAGGGAACTTAGGCCCTGGTGTAGTTTCTCGTTTCTTTCTTAATTTTTCAATAGTTTTTATTCTAAAACGTCTTACGCGGTTTTTATAAAGGTGACGTACCGAGGGTCTGCCCCGTTACGTAAGTCTGGTAAAGAGCGCATTTCCCCCGGGACGGGGTCGCCCCTTCCCCTGCTCGCTCCCGGTTCCCTGCAGATTGTCTCCTTTGAGACCATTACGAGCGATCACCGCACGTCTGGGCGTCCGAGGCGGGAAGGATCCGTGAGTTCTAGCACAGTCTGACAACAGCTCCTCCAAGAGGATCACGGCTCGAAACCAGCCGGAGCAGGAAAGTCCATGAGACTTTTTAAAATCTCTAACTAAATACCAAAAAGTTGAACGTAGAGGTGTGGCTCCACTGGTAGATTGCCATCCTTGAGGAGAAAGTGTGGGGGGAAGGTAACACGTACATTTAGGATTGTGTGTGTGATTGTTTCGTTTTGTTTTGTTTTGCTGGCCCTGGGGCCTGAACTCTGGGCCTGAATGCGGTCCCTGAACTTTTTTGCCCAAGATGAGTGTACTAAGATTTGAGTCACTTCCAGCTTTTTTTTTTTTTTTTTGTAGTAGTAGTTTATTGGAGAAAAGAGTCCAAGAAACCCTGCCTAGGGCCTGGAGTTTGGCCTAGTAGTAGAGTGCTTGCTTAGCATGCATGAAGACCTGGGTTCTATTCTTTGGTATCACATACATAGAAGCCAGAAGTGGCTCAAGTGGTAGAGCCACTTGAGGGAAGCCCAAGGACAGTACTCAGGCCCTGAGTTCAAGTCCCAGGACTGGCAAAAAAAAAAAATCCTCCCTTGGCTGGTTTGGAGCCCCAAATCCTCAGATATCAGCCTCCTGAGTAGCTACGATTATAGGTGTGAGTCATTCTCTCCCTACCCCCATCTCCCAAGCCAGGCATAACGTTGTGAACAGAATAATGTTGGGTATATTAAAATACAGTAAAATGGTGAAGCTATTGCCTAGGTATCAGAAGTGGGAGAAGAGTTTAGACACCGGTCACTTCAGTCTTTTTTTTTTTTTTGCCATTCTTGGGGTCTGTAGTCAGGGCCTAGGCACTGTCCTTGGGCTTTCTCAAGGCTAGTACTGTACCACTTGAGCCCCATTACCACTTCTGGCTTTTTCTGGGTATGTGATACCAAGGAATCAAAGCCAGGGCTTCATGCATACTAGGCGAGCACTCTACCACTAGGCCACAGTCCCTGCCCCTTACTTTAGTCGTTAACAAACAGTCTGAGCCGTTGCCTTGGGTCCCTAAGAGATATAGAGGTCAGTGGTCCTGACCTGTTCTTCTGTGCCTGTGACTTTACAGAGCACCTACTGTGCCACCATGGTACAGCACTGCGAAGCCCTCAACCGGTCTGTCCAGGTGGTCAACCTAGACCCAGCGGCTGAGCACTTCAACTACCCTGTGATGGCTGGTGAGTGTTGGTAGGGCCTCCCTTCCTTTGGGAATAGCAGGTGGGGGGAGCAAGGAAGGCTGGCTGGCCAGCCTGGAAGCTGAAAACATAATTATTAGAGCCAGGCACCCGTGGCTCATGGCTATACGCTTGTTCCTCAGGAGGCAGAGATCTGGGAGTAGAGTGGTTTGGAGCTAGCCAGGACAGACAAATCCTAGGGACTCATTTTTAATTGTCATTACACATTTGTAGTGATGTGACAGTGGGTTTGTTACTACCAAGGCTTGAACTCAGCCTCTTCCTTGCTCAAGGCTGGCGCTCTGTCACTTGTGTCATGCCTCTATCTCTACTTTTTGAGGGTTACGTTTATTTTACAGATAAAGGGTTGTGGACTTTTTTTGCCCAAGCTGGCTTTAAACATTGCTCCTCTGGGCCTGAAATGCCTGAGTAGTGAGGACTAAAAGTAAGCCATTTGTGCCCTGCTGTATTTTGTTGTTGTTGGTGGTGGTGGTTATGGGCCTTAAACTTGGGGCCTGAGTGCTGTGCCTGAGCTCTTTTGCTAAAGGCTAGTATTCTATCACTTTGAACCACAGCTCCACTTCAGGTTTTCTGGTGGTTCACTGGAGGTAGGGTCTCATAATAGACGTACCTGCCTTGGCTGGCTTCATTTGATCTTAGATCTTAACCTCTTAAGTAGCCAGGATTACAGGCATGAGCCATCAGCACCTAGCATGTATTTTGTTTTTAAAATAAGGTCTTGCTCACTTTTCTTGGGCTGGCCTTTTGGACTAGTGATCTTCCTTCCTTTGCCTTCCTTATAGGTACATACCACCATATCCAAATCTTTCTTTGATTGGCTCACACCTTTAATCCTAGCTACTTAGGCTTAGACCTGGAAGACTTTTCTACTGGGCAGGTTTGGAAACCCATTCTTCCAAGTCTGACTGCTGTGTAGCTGGGATTGATTATAGACTCAAATCCCAGGAACTCCCAGCCTGTGAAGAGATTTGTTAAATAGAATTCTGTCTTACATTTTTTCCACTTACTAATCTTGTGTTATCCTTTCTCCTGTGTGTGTCTGCACATGCACACACACTTGATTTGCTATGATTATTACTAGGCAGGGTTATAATTTTCAAGGGCCCTGGGCCCTATTCCTTTCAGACATCCGGGAGCTGATTGAAGTGGACGATGTGATGGAGGACGCATCACTGAGGTTTGGTCCCAATGGAGGCCTGGTGTTCTGCATGGAGTACTTTGCCAGTAATTTTGACTGGTTGGAGGACTGTCTCGGCCATGTGGAAGACGACTACATCCTTTTTGACTGTCCAGGTAAATCAGCAGTTGGTGGGTGTACTTTTTTTTTTTTTTTTTTTTTTTGCCAGTCCTGGGCTTGAGCTCAGGGCCTGAGCACTGTCCTTGGATTTTCTCAAGGCTAGAGCTCTACCATTTGAGCCTCAGCACCACTTCAGGCTTTTTTCCCCCCTATGTATATGGTACTGAGGAATTGAGCCTAGGTCTTTGTGAATGCTAGGCAAGCACTCTACCACTAAGCCAAATTCCCAGCCCATCAGCAGGCATACCTTTGAGGTTGGAGTTGTCTTCTGTGCACTGCTCTAAACTGCACAGCAGAGAGGTGCCATGTTTCACTGGTGCATTTGGACTTAGTAGAGGATGAAAGGGTGCAAGGTAGCCATGGTTGCTGCCCTTCCAGAGCTCACAGTCCAGGGCCGCACAAAGCACCGGAAACAATCACTCCAGGGGTCATTGAATCCCCCAGGAACTGAGACTGTCACATGCAGTCTCAGGGGAGTGGGGGCTTCTGGCCTTGAAGTCTCTAAGCTGGACTGCAGGATAGTGGTGAAGGTGAGGGGGCAATGGTCCAGGCTGGGGCTCACACGCCCAGTCATGAGCTTAATGTGGTTTTTTTCTTTTATTGTTTTTGGGTGTGGGGGAGGGTTCAGTCGTGGGGCTTGAACTCTGGGCCTGGGCGCTGTCCCTAAGCTCTTCAGCTCAAGGCTACCACCTTAACCCTTGAGCCACAGCAACACTTCACCACTTCCGGGTTTTCTGGTGAATAATTGGAGATAAGAGTCTCATGGACTTTTTAGTGCCGGGGCTGGCTTTGAACTGAGATCCTCAGATCTGAGTAGCTAGGATTACAGGCATAAGCCACCGTGCCCCGCTCTTTATATGGTTTTGTGGTTCTTGCTTCTTTTCTTTCTATTTTATTTTTTCCAGTTTTGGGGTTTGAACTCAGGGGCTGCTCACTGTCCTTGGGCTTTTCTCAAGGGTAAACTCTTATCACTTGAGCCATAGCATCACCTTTGGTATGTGGTACCAGGAATAGAACCCAGGGCTTTGTGCATGTTAAGCAAGTACTCGACTGCTAGGCCACTACTTTTTTTTTTTTTTTTTTAATCGATCATGGGGCTTGAACTCAATGCTTGGGTGCTGTCTCTGAGCTTTTCTAATCAAAGCTAGCACTCTACTACTTTAAGCAATAGCTTAAATGGTAAATAATAGCTCAACTTGTAGTTTTCTGGTGGTTAATTGGAGGTAAAAGTCTCATGGACTATCCTTCCCAGGCTGGCTTTTTCTTTTTTGCCACTTCTGGCTTGAATTCAGGGCCTGAGCACTGTCCTTGGGCTTTCTCAAGGCTAGAGCTCTACCACTTGAGCCACAATGCACTTCTAGCTTTTTCTATGTATGTGGTACTTAGGAATAAAACCCAGGTCTTCATGCATGCTAGAAAAGCCCTCTACGGCTAGGCCAGACTCCTACCCCCAGGCTGGCTTTGAACCATGATCCTCAGCTCTCAGTCTCCTGAATAGCTAGGATTATTGGAGCTGTGGCTCGCAGCTCAAACTTCCTCTTTTCATAATAGTTGAGGAAGACCTGCCTTAGCCTGCTTCCTGTGTTCTTTCTGCAGGTCAGATTGAGTTGTACACGCACCTGCCTGTGATGAAACAGCTGGTCCAACAGCTGGAGCAGTGGGAGTTCAGAGTCTGCGGAGTTTTTCTGGTCGATTCCCAGTTCATGGTTGAGTCATTCAAGGTCTGAGGATGAGTGTGTTGGAGAGTGGGTACTTCACAGTCCCCTTTAATGATTGTCATTCCTGATATTGCACACACCAGTCTAGAGCTGTTTAGTACCTTAATTTCTGTATTATTATACTTAGTTTTAGTTCACTCATAGATATTTTTAGCTCAAAAATAAGAAATGAAATACAGATTTTAGAGAGTTGCTTGCTAAGAAAAAAGTTGATACAAGCTGAGCACTGGTGGCTCAGGCCTATCTATAATCCTAGCTACTCAAGAGGTTGAGATCCGAGGATCGTGGTTTGAAACCCACCTGGGCAGGAAAGTCCATGCGACTCTTATCTCCAGTTAACCACCAAAAAAACTGGAAATGGTGCTGTGGCTGAAAGTGGTAGAGTGCTAGCCTGGAGCAAAAGCAGCTCCCGCACAGTGCCCAGGCCCTGAGTTCAAGTCCCATAACCAGCAAAAATGTCTGTTTTGAATTTCTGTCTAAATTGGAATTGGTGATTCGCTTAGATGAAGTTCATATCTTCACTCGTCTGTGAAAGTGGGCTGTAGTCGAGTAGTCTGTGGTCACAGGAGGTCACAGGAGCCTCCAGGGCGGAGACCAGACCTATCCATGACAGAGGCTGCAGTTGACTTTGTCTTCCCTGTCTGTGTCCTCTTTCAGTTTATCTCTGGTGTCCTGGCAGCCTTGAGTGCGATGATCTCTCTGGAAATTCCACAAGTAAACATCATGACGAAAATGGACCTACTGAGTAAGAAAGCAAAGAAGGAAATTGAGAAGTGAGTGTCTGTCTTGTGGCCACAGGTCTCAGGTCTCTGTCTTCTGAGCTGTGTGCTTATCTGATGTAACCCCAGCCTCCTGGTTAGTATTCTTTTATTCTTCACCTCTGACAGGTTTCTGGATCCTGATATGTATTCTTTGTTACAAGATTCCACAAGCGACTTAAGAAGCAAAAAATTTAAAAAATTGACTAATGCTATTTGTGGACTGGTAAGTTTTTTTAAAAAATATATTTAATTTTGAGGAGATTTTTGCCCATTGTGGGGCTTGAACTCAGGGCCTGGGTGCTGTTCCTGAGCTCTTTTGCTCAATGCTAGTGTTCTACCATGTTAAGCCATAGCGCCACTTCTGTTTTTTTGGTGGTTATTTGGTGATCTCATGGGGTTTCTTGCCTGGGCTGGCTTCCAACAGTGATCCTCAGATCTCAGCCTACTGAGTAGATGGAATTATAGGCATGAACCACTGGTGCCCAGCTAATTTTGAGGTATTTTTGGCCTGGTTGAAAATTTGCCTGTGCCCATTCAGTGCCCTGTTCATGGGACTCATGGTCCAACCCCACATCCTGCAGAGAGAAGTAGGGTCTGTTGAGGTGGTCACTTAGCAGTTCAATTTAGGAGTTATTGGCACAGGCCAATAAACTAATATTCCATACTTGAAGCTGTTGGTCAGTTGAGAGCTGGCTGCAGTAGTACACACCTATAATCCCGGCAATTGGGAAGCCATATCAGGATTGCAGGTCCTAGGCTAGCCTGGTCTACGTAGTGAAATCTTGACCCAAATAAAAAGTTAGAGATGTGGCTAGCTGATAGAGTGCTCGTCTAGCAAGCGCCAGAGCCTGGATTTAAACCCCAGCACCACCAAAAGAAAAAGATGATGAAAAAGTTGACAAGATGGGTAGTATTCCCAGGCTGTCATGGTGATTTGTACAACTAAAGATAAACAAAACTGGAATCCACTGTTATTTCCAGTGCCTGTGGAGTTCAGAGAAACACCCGTGGACTAGTGTCTGGTTAAGTAACAAGCCAGTCCAAGCTGAGGGCAGTCAGTAAGGATCTGCTCATTTCTGTCTCTGCCACCCCTCCCGCTTTGTACCTAGGGGCACAGATGTTGTATTTGGGAGTGCAGATGGCTAGAAGACAGTATTGAATTGAAAATCATGAATTTTTCTTGGCATCCCTACCACAGATTGATGACTACAGCATGGTGCGGTTTTTACCGTATGATCAGTCAGATGAAGAGAGCATGAACATCGTGTTACAGAATATCGATTTTGCCATTCAGTACGGAGAAGACTTGGAATTTAAGGAACCAAAGGTGATTTCTCATTTGAGATGTTTCCTGGGAAACATAATTGCCAGCAGCCTCCTGCATAACCCAGGCAACTCCTACAGTCAGGCTTTTGTCTTCAGAATGGTGGCACTGCTTGGGCTTTCTGGACAATCTTCAAATTGTATGTGCGTTCTGTGAGGTGTGAATTTTATTTTACCCAGTGCAGCAACCGGTTGCTGTCTCTTTGTGCTCAGCTGGAGGATATGTGAAAGGGGGAAAGCAGTGTACTTGAACTTGGAGTCCACGGATGGCAGCTGTCAGGAGAGTGCTGTCACAGCACTGCCTGGAGAGCCACTGAATGTAAGAAGTTATACTTAGGCCGGGAGTTTGGCCTAGTGGTGGAGTGCTTGCCTAGCATGCACGAAGACCCGGGTTCGATTCCTCGGTACCACATACATAACAAAAAAAAGCCGGAAGTGGTGCTGAGGCTCAAGTGGTAGAGCTCTAGCCTTGAGAAAGTCCAAGGACAGTGCTCAGGCCCTGAGCTCAAGCCCAGGACTGGCAAAAAAAAAAAAAAGAAGTTATACTCAGGGTGACATAGGAACACATGGGATTTGCCAAAGGTGTGAATTGTTTCCTTGGAGATAAGAGCTGGGTAGGTAGCCTGGGCTGCTTAGGATCTTCTTTCTTCCCAGTGGCTGGGTTTATAGGTGTGCCCAACGAACTAGCTGGAAAATTTGTATTATGCTTTATCTTACTGCTGAGATTACCTTTAGGTTTTTGCCTGTAATCCTAGCTGTTTAGGAAGCTGACATCTGAGGATGATGGGTTGAAGCCAGCCCGGGCAGAAAAATTCAAGAAACTCTGTATCTCCAATTAACAAGCAAAAATCCAGAAGTGGAGGTGTGGGTCAAGCAGTAGAGAACCAGCCATGAGTGAAAAACAAAATGAAGGGAGAATGGATAGGCCCTATGTTCAAGCTCCAGTACTTGCACATGCACGTGTGCACGGACACACACACACACACACAAAAGGTCGCCTGTGAGCAACATGTGGTGCTGCTCCTAGGTCTTAGTTTCATATAAAGTAAATGCATACTGAGTGAGAAGAAATGATTGTGTTTTGTGTTTTTTTTTTTTGTGCCAGGAACAAGAAGCTGAGTCTTCCTCTATGTTTGATGAATATTTCCAGGAACGTCAGCAGGAATGAAGAGCAATGCATTGTAAATGACTGACAGCAGGCAGCCACCCTGGCAGAAGTGGTTCTCTCTGAAGGATGCTCCCATAGGAAGTTGCTGCTTTAATTAAAAAGGAGGACTGGCTCTTTATCAGGGGCACATCCGACTAGAGCTCTAAGTTCCTCTGGAACTGCTCTTGCTTAAAGTGATGTCTTCTAAGCTGGTGCTGGTGGCTCGTACCTCTAATCCCAGCTACTCAGGAGGCTGAGAGCTGAGGATTGTGGTTTGAAACCAGCCTGGGCAAGAAAGTCCACGAGATTCTTATCTCCAATTAGCCACCAAAAAGCTGGAACTGGAGCTGAAGCTAAAGTACTAGCCTTGAGCACAAAAACCTCAGGGACAATGCCTAGACCCTGAGTTCAAGCCCCAGGACTGGCACCAAAAGGAAAAAAATAAATGGCATCTTCTAGCTGTGCACTGATGGCTTAGCTGTTCAAGAGGCTGGCATCTGTGGATCCAAGTTCAAAGCCAGTTCAGGCAGAAAAGTCTTCTAGCCTATTTTCAATTAACCAGTAAAACATTGGGCTGGAGGGATAGTTTTTGGTTTTTGTTTGTTTGAATTTTCCCAGTCCTGGTGCAGTAACTCAGGGCCTGAGCACTGTCCTTGGGCTTTTTCAAGGCTAGAGCTCTACCACTTGAGGCACAGCACCACTTCTAGCTTATTCTGAGTATGTGGTACCAAGTAATTGAATCTTGGTCTTTGTGCATGCTAGGCAAACATTCTACCACTAGGCCAAACTTTGGGCCTGTAGGGATAGTTTTGAGTAAGCAAATGAAGTAAGCCTGAGGCCATGAGTTCAAACACTGATACCTACAAACACATACACGTATATATGTAGTATAATTTAGAAAATAAGTGTAATGTGTGTGTACATATAGGAAAGATTTAAAAGGGCTAAAGCCAAGTGCTGGTGGCTCATGCCTATAATCCTAGCTACTCAGGAGGCTGAGATCTGAGGATCAAGGTTCAAATCAAAGCCAACATGGTCAGGAAAATTTTTGAGACTCTACAATAAACTTTCAAAAAGTTGGAAGTGGAGCTGTGCCTCAAGTGCCAAAAAAAAAGCTCAGGGACAGTACGTAGTCCCTGAGTTCAAGCACTGGAACAAAATAAATGGCTAACATTAACTTTGTAAATATTATTGTAATTATAAATATACAGAGGGGTTACAGTTACATCAGGTAAAGAGGACATTTTTTTTTTTTTTTTTTTGGGCCAGTCTGGGGCTTGAGCTCTGGGCCTCAGCACTGTCCTTGGGCTTTCTCCTGGCTAGTGCTCTACCACCTGAGCCACAGCTCCACTACCACTTCCAGCATTTTTCTATGTATTTGGTACCGAGGGTCTTGGTGCGTGCTGGGCAAGCTCTCTACCACTGGGCCAAACTCCCTGGCCAAGAGTATGTGTCTTTTTGGACAATGTCATGTCAGAGTGTATGATTCATTTCTAATATAGTGTCCAGTGAGTGTCATTGCTGATTTTTTTCCCCTTTGTCCCTTCACTTCTGTGCCACTCCTTACACTCCCAAAGACATAAATCAAAAGTAGCAAAAAAGAGCAGACTTCTTGTTTTTATTTCCTGGAGTTCATTTTGATAAATATTATTTTGCGTGATCAGATGAACATGGGCATTGTGCTTGTCTATTCCCCTCCAGAGTTCCCTCTGGTCTCACTGTGTGGGAATGCCTAGAGGCCTGTCTAAATTATTCTATTGCCGTATTATGGGTCTTTCTTCTGCATAGGAGAGAAAATGTGCTGTTTTTCTCTCTGAGCTTAGCTTCCCCACTTAACATAAGTTGTTTTAGTGCTGTTTTTACACTATTTGTTACACTTGTTTTCCTGGGGCAGAATTTGAAATATGAATCCCTAAATGTTCTAAGTTCTTTAGGACCTTGGCTTGTAGTCAAAGTTGTAACATTTAAAAGTGGTCTACAGTAAACACACCAAAGTGCAGAAGACAGTTTAACATCCGGCCATAGTGAATTGGGATTTCTTGGTTCATCAGTGGGATGTGACTGGTTCTGGTGCATGGTCAGTGGACAGATCCTAGGGCATCTTTCGTAGATGCTGCCAAAACAAGGCTGGATCCATTCGATGCTAAGGAGCACACTCTCAGTTTCGCCACAGGAGGCTCACAGAAGACAGCTATGGAAATCAAGCCTCTAAACCCCCCAGAACTCAGATGAGATTTATTTATTTATTTATTGCCAGTTTGGGGGTCTAAACTCAGGGCCTGAGCACTGTCCTTGGGCTTTCTCAAGGCTTTGCCAGTTGAGCCATAGCACCACTTGCAGCTTTTTTTGGAGGGGGGATGGAATCTGGTACTGAGGAATCAAACCGAGATTTTCCTGCATGCTAGGCGAGCACTCTCAGTAGGCCACACTACAAGCCCCTCAGGAGAGATTTTTATTCTTTGTCTAGGACAGCAGAAAGCACACCTGCAGCATCATTTTGGTCCATTTTAATTACAGGAGTGCCCAGATGTGGCAATTTCTCCCTGAGGGCCAGACCAGGGGAAGTCAGGTGTCTGGAGTTGGGACTTGACACTGCTGTTCTCATGTCCGCCCTGGTCATGTGCTGGGAGGCTTGGGGGTCTTGCTTGCTGGACACTGCTACTCGTGAGGGGAAGAAAGACAACCTTTATTACTTGGTCTGGCCATTTTTCCTGAAGTCCTAGCTCCCTGGTATATTTTCTGGAGAATTTAGGGCCAGGAATTTGTCCTTTTAGTCCTTGCGGAGGTAATGTCCCACAGAGGAGCTGTCATGATTGAAGCCCCAGATGTGCATTGAAGATGTTGAGGGCTTATAAGGCATTCCTGGATGGAGTGAACATGCTGGACTCCCTTGAATGTGTGACCAAGTTTGGCCTAGTGGTAGAGTGCTTGCCTAGCATACACCAAGACCTGGGTTCGATTCCCCGGTACCACATACATAGAAAAAAGCCGGAAGTGGTGCTGAGGCTCAAGTGGTAGAGCTCTAGCCTTGAGAAAGTCCAAGGACAGTGCTCAGGCCCTGAGCTCAAGCCCAGGACTGGCAAAAAAAAAACAAACAAAAAACAAAGTGTGATTAGGGACTCTAATCCCAGCTTCCGAGTACAAATAAGAGAGTCGCAGTTCCAAGTTCTGCATGCCTATTACGCATGCGCAACACACAGACCTTTTGCTTAGTGCACGGGCGCCTCGCCGGCATCCCGTTAGGTCTGCGCAACCGCAGAAGCCACTGCCCGGCCAGCCAGGCCGGAAGTTCCGCCTCCGCTTGGGCCCGCCCCTTCCGCCTCACTTCCGCCCCCTCCGCCCAGCCCTCAAGTCGGAAGCGCGGTGGTCCATTCAGGTGTAGTTGTGCTCTGAAAACCGGGTGCCGCCGAGATGCCGGTGAGGACTGGGGCTAGGGTTGCCGGGCGGAGGCGGCGGGGCCCAGGGAGAGCGGCGGGGGACGTGCGCGCGCTGGTGGACCAGGACTGAGGCGAGAGAGGAAGCGGCGGCCTGGGGAGAGCGGACCCGAGGGGATGGGGCGGCCTGGGGGCGTCGGGCCCGGGGCGCTGAGCTGGGGGCCGTGGCCCCGGCTGGGGAAGTGGGGGTGGCCGCCACCCTGCCGCCCCTAGGCCCTCCCCCCGCGCCCGGTCCCCCGCCCCGGACCCCGCCCCGGTCCCCCTGGCATCTGGGTCCTCGGAGCCGTGAAGGGAATTACGAGGCTCTTGAGTTTTTCATCTCGAGCCCAGGGCCGGGCCTCCCCAGCTTCCCCTTTTCCCGGCCGGCGCTTCCTCTCCGCCCTGTCAGAAGCCACTTCCGGGGCCTCTCCCTGGCGCCCCTGTCGTCGCGCCCTGCCGTCCCCCGTGCTTCCGAGCCGGGACTCAGCGATGGCGGTCTCGCTTCTGACAGCCGCCATCGCCGCCGCCGTGCTGTGGGCGAAGGGGGTCCGGCGGCGTCCATTGTCCTTAACGAACACTGCTGAGCATCTGCCAGGCACCCAACAGAGAAGAAGGCCTGCGTGCGTGTGTGTGTGTGCGCGCGTGGGTGTCCGTGCCCCGTCTCCACGTCTCCGGCCTGGGACTCGAGCTCGATCTGGCCTTGCCTCTAAGCATCTTTTGCTCAAGGCTAGCGCTCTACCATTTGAGTCACAATTCCACTCGGGCGTTTTGGTGATTTAATTGAAGATAATAGCTCCATGGACTTTCCTGCCCGAGCTGGATTCAAACCAGTATTCTTAGATGTCAGCCTCCTGAGCAGCCAAGATTATAGGCCTGAGTCAACACTTAGATTCTAGCGGGTGGCTCATGCCTGGAAGCATAGGTACTCAGGAGAGGAGATCTGAGGATTGCAGCTATAGGCCAGTCAAGGCAGAGATTCCATCTCCAAAATAAGCAGCATAAAGATGGATTGGGGGTGTGGCTCAAGCAGTAGAGGCCTACCCTTCAAAAAGTTACTGGGGCTTGAACTCAAGACCCGGGCACTGCCCCTTGCCTTTTTCTTTCCTCCCCCCCTCTTCCCTGTCTTCCCCTTCCCCATCCCCTTCCCCTTTTCCTTCCTTTCCCTTCCTTTCATTTGTAGGTAGTAGGGCTTGAATTTAGGGGCCTAAGCACTGTCCCAGAGCTCTTTTGGTCACAGCTAGTGCTCTACCACTTTGAGTCACAACCCCACTTGCAGTTTTTTTGGTGGTTAATTGGAGATAAAAGTCTCAAATGTTGAGCCTTAGATCTCAGCCTCCTGAGTAGCTAGGATTACAGGTGTTAATCACCAGTGCCTAGCTTCTACTGTTTTCATTTTAATGGGCAAACAATAAACATGCAAACAGAAGAAACAGTTTCAACTAGAGAAAATGCTAGCATCTTTTGTTAAAGAGCCAGGGGTGGGGCGAGTTTGGCCTAGTGGTAGAGTGCTTGCCTAGCATGCATGGAGACCCAGGTTCTATGGCTGGAGGGGCAGAGCAGTAGCTTTGAGGAAAAAGTCCAAGGAAAGGGTTCAGGAGTTGCCCCAGGAACAGTGGAGACTGCTGTGGATATGGTATACATAGAGTAGAAAGGAGCAAGCCAGTTATAACTATAGTTTAAGAATCACACTGTTACCTGGGCGCAGTGGTTCACACCTGTAATCCTAGCTACTCAGGAAGCTGAGATCTGAGGACCAAGGTTCAAAGCCAGCCCAGGCACAAAAGGACTTGAGACTCTTATCTACAATTAACTTCTAGAAAATGGGAAGTGGGGCTTGGCTAGAGGGTAGGTTGGTAGCCTTGAGCTGTAGAGCTCAAGGACAGTGAACAGGCAGAATTTAAGCCCCATGACCCCCCCCCAAAAAAAAATCCCACTGTTATTTTCTGACTTCTGAGCAGTACCAGCAAACCTTAGGTTTATACTTTGTAAATTATCTCACTATTTCTCACAGTGACTCTATCAAGTAGGTAGCACTGTTGCTCCTGTCTTGGAGAAGGGGGAATTGAGGCCAGGGAAATTAAGTAGCTTGCACAAGGTTGCGCACTTGTGGGAAAGGGGGTATCAAGCCAGGATCCTAGTATAAAGTCCTGTGCTTGTTTCATTTACATGGAGAACACCTTGGACTTACTGTATGTCTGCTTGCACATTATCCTGAAAATTCTCTGAGGCTAGGAACATTACTGACCTTATATGTTACTGTGCCTTACATATAGAAGGTGCTCAGTAATCGTTTGGTGAATAAGTAAATGAAATTATGAAGGGGAGTGTTGTCTTCCAAAGAGCCGGGGCTGGGAATGTGGCTTAGTGGTAGAGTGCTTGCCTAACATGTATGAAGCCCTGGGTTCCATTCTTCGGTACCACATACTCAGAAAAAAGCCAGAAGTGCTCTGGCTCAAGTGGCAGAGCAGTAGCTTTGAGCAAAAAGTGACCAAGGACAGTGCCCAGGCCCTGAGTTCAAGCCCCAGTACTGGGAAAAAAAAAACAAACAGCAAAATAACTCCCAAAAGCCAGACATATGAAAAAGCAGAAATAACTGGGTGCTGGTGACTCATGCCTATAATCCTACTCAGGAAGCTGAGTTCCAAGGATCTCAGTTCAAAGCCAGCCCTGGCATGAAAAGACTGTGAGACTCTTCTCTCCAATGAACCACCGGGAAACCAGAAATGGTGCTGTGGCTCAAAGTGGTAGAGTGCTGGCCTTGAGCTGAAGAGCTCAGGGACAGCCCCCAGGCCCAGAGTTCAAGCCCCATGACGATGGGAGAGGAAAAAAAGCAGATATAGGAATCAGCATACAAATTTCACTCATAAATATGACAATATGACTTTCCCCTCACTTGGTGCATGCTGAAGGGAGTATGTATGTATATGTATATATATATATATCACTATATATATATATAATCACTATAGAGATTTGGAAACAAGCTAAGGGAAAAGAGTGATGTCTTAGTTAAAGAAATAGAGCCAGGAAGTGACAGAATGACAAAGCTCATGCTTGAAATATGGTCTTAGCTGGAGGGCAGGTAACTTGACTCAGGTGATCTTTGCCTATTTCTGTGGCGAAACCTCTTCCTCTCCCTGCCCCCACCAGGGTGATATCAGCCGATGGGGATTTGGAAGCAGTGGCTCCTCCCTTCCCGCCAGAGACAGCATTTCCTCTGTAAAGATAGAGAGCACGTAAATAACCTAAGGCCAGGTGCTATGCCTCAGCCTTCAACCCTAGCTATTCCAGAGGCAGAGCTCCAAAGGGTCACAGTCTCAAGCCAGCCTGGACAGAAGTGTTGCTAGGCTCCAAAATGGCACCAAGCTGGCGGTATGGCTCAAATAGCAGAGCAACAACCAAGCGAGCAAGCAAGATGAGTGGGAGCAAGACCTACTACCACAATAATAATAATAATAATAATAATAATAATAATAACCTTAAGAACTTAGTGAAAAATAAAATGCAGGAGCTAGGTGCCAGTGCCAGTGCCTCACGCCTTACCAGGATGAGCCATCATTGCTTCTGGCCAGTAATTGGGTTTTTGTGATCTGTTAAGAGCCAGGCCTGCTGTGTCACCGTTTCTACCTTTTCTTCCCCCTCTCCCACCTCCCCCTCCCCTTCCTGTAGTTAATCTAGGGCAGGTTGCTTTTTTTTTTTGAGGAATACGGTACACTGTGATCCAATGACATATACTGTCTCTTTTCTGTGTCTGTGTTCATCCTGGCTTGCGGCCACAGGCCTACCATTCTTCTCTCATGGACCCAGACACCAAACTCATTGGCAACATGGCACTGCTGCCTATCAGAAGTCAGTTCAAAGGACCAGCCCCTAGAGAGAGTAAGTACAAGCCATTATCTTCAGCATGTGGTGTAAAAGCCTAGAAAGCATGGTGCTGCCAAAGCAGCATGCCTTGTCACTCAGTCCTATGTTGGCTTGTCCTCTTTCTGTCTCTGCAGTTCCTAGAGTCCTTGGGAAAGCGAGGCCCAGGAAGCCATCGGGAGGGTTCTGGGGACTCTTCTCAAGACACTGGATTCCCCTCCAGCCAGCTTCTTTCAGTGTGTGGTGTATGCCAGGCACTGTTCTGGCTTGGAATCCTTTGCCTCCATTGCCTCCTGTCGTAATGTTTAGAAAAACTAGCTGGGTTTTATAAACACTTGATCCTGGGAGGATGCTTCCTTTTCTAAGGACATGGATTGCAGGGAACACATGAGAGGGGTGGAGTGGAGTTCTTCAGTGGGCGAATAACTGGAGTTGAAGACAGCTGACCTGTAGAGGGACCTGCAGAGAGCCAAGCCGAGCTCTGGGTTTTTCATTTTTGTGTGACAGGAATGGCCTGGCTGGGCAAGAAATAGAAATAACTGTCTTAGGATTGCTCGAATCAACTGCTGGGATTTTGACCTTATGAAAATGCAAAACAGAACAAAAATTTGTCAGAGCAGTTGTGTAATGAGATCTGTCTCTGTCATGGCAGTGTTTCTGGGTTTTCTCAGCCTCCAGCCTTGTTGAACAGCTTGTTCAAGTATATCTAAATCAGAGTTTTTACACACAGAAAAGAAGATACACATCTGAACCTGACATGTCCCTAAATGACCTAGAATTTTTTCTCTTAAAACTATAGCCTGTAAAGTCACATAAAATTCCTTTAGAGCTTTTTTCTTAAACATTCATTAAAGTTAACCTAGCTAGTCAGTTGTTTTTTTTTTTTTTTTGCCAGTCCTGGGCTTAAGCTCAGGGCCTGAGCACTGTCCTTGGATTTTTTTTCTCAAGGCTAGAGCTCTACCACCTGAGCCTCAGCACCTCTTCTGGCTTTTTCTAAGTATGTGGTACCGAGGAATTGAACCCGGGTTTTTGTGCATGCTAGGCAAGCACGTTAACCACTAGGCCAAACTCCTGGCCCCCCATCAGTTTTTATAAAAGCATCAAGAGGTCTTGAATGAGAATCACTAAATGTTAATAGTAGTTGTTTGTAGCTGGGTGCTGATGGCTCACACCTGTAATCTTAGCTACTCATGAGGCTGAGATCTAAGGATCACAGTTGGAAGCTAGCCTGGCTAAGAAAGTCCATGGCACTTATCTCTAATTTAGCCACCAGAAAACTAAAAGTGGAGCTGTGGCTCAAAGTAGTAGAATACTAACCTTGAGTGGAAAAAGCTCAGGGACAGCACCCAGGCCCTGAGTTCAAGCTCTGTGACTGATCCAAAAAAAAAGATATAGTTTCTAGGTAGTAAGATTTAAGGTGGCAGTGTGAATTTTTTTTTTTATTATTTCAACTTCTGTTTCTAACTTTTACAAAAACAATACAGCACATACTTATTTTTTTCTAGTAGTTTTCAAAGGCTGTATTTCAGTAGCCTCATTTTAGCTAACTTCCAAACACTTGACAATCAGTCCCGAGTATACTTTATTTATGGTTTTTGCAGAGTTCAGGAGTTACATTTGGTTAATGTCTGCCTTTTCTTCTCCCTTATGTCCTGCTCAGCAAAAGACACAGACATCGTGGATGAAGCCATCTATTACTTTAAGGCCAATGTCTTCTTCAAAAACTATGAAATTAAGGTAAATTGCAGAGCTTATAATATTTAGCTCATTTTCATGTGGAGATAATACCCACAGTCAGAATAAATAAAACAATAAGACAGTGCCTAATTGTTAGACTGTATGCATTAAATTCTTTTTGTTCCCCTTTGAGGTCTTTACCAAAGGTGGGTCATGGCCCCTATTTGTAAATAAAGTTTTATAGGAACAGAGCCATGCACATTTGTTGATTTCTCTATAGCTGCTCTGTCTCTCGGCATCCAGTACTAGAGAGTATGGCTGAGACCATACAGCTCACCAGAGCCACCAGATACTGTCTCCCAACCTCTGGTCCAGATACAGCTTCAGGTGTTCAACAGTGATGGAGCCCTACTGTGTGCCTGCCCCGTGCTTTTGTGAGACTAGACCATTGTCCCAGACCCCTACATGCTGGGGTTACTGGTTTTTGTTTTTGTGGGTTTTTTTGTTGTTGCTGTTATTGTTTGTTTGCTTTTATAGGTTGAGCATTTCTGATTTGGAGATTAGGGATGCTTAACTTGTAAAGTTAATTGTAAATCATTTCAAATCTAAAATGCTCCACAATTGAAAACCCTCTGGTCCCATGCATCTCATCCCATACTTTTGGTGACACAAGCCTGAGTTGGAGAGGCAGGACCCTGGCCCTCCCCTGCGCCTCATTTCCTCTCCTCTGCTCTCATCCCTGTGGGAGGTGGTAAAGGGAGACGGAGGAAACGGTAGAAATGGGGAGGAGCTGGGAAAGCAAAGAGCTTCCTACCAGGAGCCCTTGAAAAAAATTCAAGGCATTCGTTCTGTAATGGTGACATGGAACACCTGCTGTGGATTGCCAAACTGACTTTGTGGAATCCAGTGGGATCTAGAATGTTCATCTGTCTGCTGGGTCTGCTAGCAGCACCCGACAGGGTTGGAAGACTCCAGGCTGTGTGTCACACTACCTCTTTGTCAGGCCTCATGTGGTCTTCATTCTGTAAAATGGGCACCTCGGCCCTGGTCATGGGATCAGTGGCCTTCGTTGTCTTCAAGATGTTAGACTTGGGACATTATTGCAGAGCACCCCAGGTGTGGGGTAACTACTACTTCCCATTGAGTAATGAGCAGATCATCCAGCAGATAGACTTCCAACATTAGCCGGTCATCTGGTGTACCTCCAGTTCCAGGCAGCTGTCTTTATTTTCCATCCCCCACGGAGTGAGGGGCCCCAGACACAGGCAGCTACATCATGGCAGGAAAGCCAGTGTGCCTGGCCAGCGGTGGCCTGGGAAGACTGTACCAGGGACCCAGCCTTCATAACCCACGACTATGCTGGGCTGGGCTGGGCTGGGCTTGGTGGGTTCCAGAATCAAATGGCAGCTTGTGAAGGACTCTTGTGTTTATCAGGACTCTTTCTTCCTTTCCCCCTGCAGAATGAAGCTGATAGGACCTTGATATATATAACTCTCTACATTTCTGAGTGTCTGAAGAAACTCCAAAAGGTAATTAAACTTCAAGGATCACACATCAGGAAAGCAAGCCCCCCTCCCAGCCGCTAGGATTGGTGGAATCCATAAGGATGAAGACAAGTGTTTACTTAGAGCCCAATCTCCTGGAAATCTGGATGGAGCTTGTGCAGTGCACACACATGTGTGCACTGTGAGCATGTGTGTACGTGCATGCACACTTGTACACGCATGCTGGTCTTGGGGCTTGTCCTTGAGTTTTTTTGTTTTTTTTTTTTCACTCAAAGCTTGCTCTCTACCACTTGAACCACAGCTCCACTTCTGCTTGTTTGGTGCTGAATTGGAGATGAGTCTCATGGATTTAGTTGCCCTAACTGGCTTCTCCACCTCCCATAGCTAGAGCTCCAGGCTTTCGGCTGGATGTAGTTCTTGGCCTCACAGTACATTTGAGTAACAGGAAGAAAGCACCAGGGTGTTGTAGGGGCTTGGCATCCTTTTTTTTTTTTCCAAATGGAAATCTTGCATTCACTTTAAGTCTACAGTTACTTCAATTATTAACATAGACACTAGTGCAGAGCTCTTTAGAACCATTCTTGGCTTTTCCTCTTGGAGAATTCATAGTGTTTTCACATTCCCCTAGACTTGGAGATGTTTTGAAATTTGTTTACTCACATTGCTATTCCATAAAAACCGTGTGGAAAGCTGGCACAGGTGGCTCACCCTGTAATCCTAGCTCCTCAGGAGGCTGAGATCTGAGGACCGCACCTTAACACCAGCCCAGTAAGAAAGTCTGTAAGACTTGTATCTCCAATGAACCACCAGAAAACTGGAAGTGGAGCTGTGGCTCAAAGTGGTAGAGCCCTAGTCTTGAGCACAAAACTCAGGACAGCACTCAGGCTCGTGCAAGCCCCAGACTGACAAAAAGAAGTAAACCCCATGTATGTCATCAATTTTTTTTTTCCAGTCTCGGTGCTTTGAACTCAGGGCCTAACCACTGCCCTTGAGCTTTCTGAAGGATAGAGCTCTATCACTTAAGCCACAGCACCACTTCTGGCTTTTTCTATGGATGTTGAATCTGGGTCTTCCTGTATGCTAGGCAAGCACTCTACCACTAGGCCAAACTCCTAGCCCCATCAATTCTGTTTTTAATGTTTGTTACTATATTTCACCATAATTGGTTTCCGTTGTATGGTTTTATTTGCACCTTGTTCTGCCCTCCAGAAGGGTACAGATGCTGCCTTGTAAGCACCACTCGAAGCCCGGGCGCTCCGTGCTGTGCTCAGGGGCTGAGTTCTCAGCTGTGTCTTGTTTTCAGTGCAACTCCCGGAGCCAGGGTGAGAAGGAGATGTACACGCTGGGAATCACCCACTTCCCGGTCCCGGGAGAGCCTGGCTTCCCCCTGAATGCCATTTACGCCAAACCTGCCACCAAGCAGGAGGACGGTGAGGGCGGGTTGCTGCCCTGCATCTGGGTTGGGGAGAAGACTGGGATGGGGAACAGCGGGAGGAGTGTGGTCCGATCCTGTGCGGGCTTTCCCAGGGGTGTTTGCCAGTAAGCAGGGCCCTCAGAGCCTTTGAGCCCAAATGAAGGTGGACCAGAGCCCAGAGGCCCCACTGCCTTGTCCTGTGTGGTTGCACACAAGTGCAGCTCCAGTTTCCCTCTATTGTAGAAGTGATGCGGGCCTACCTCCAGCAGCTGCGCCAGGAGACAGGACTACGGCTCTGTGAGAAGGTGTTTGACCCCCAGAACGATAAGCCCAGCAAGGTGAGGGCTCCCTTTTGCCAGTGACCTTGGGAAATCTCCTTGTGCCCTGTCCGAGGACTTTGGGTTTATGTAGGCCAGTGTTGCCTGGCTGGACTGGGTTCACAGTGGGGCTTCTGGCAAAACAGACTGCATCCAAGAGGCAGGGGAGCCGGGCGTGGTGGCTCACGCCTGTAATCCTAGCTACTCAGGAGGCTGAGATCTCAGGATCATGGTTCGAAGCCAGCCCGAGCAGAATCTCATTCCATGAGATTATCTCTAATCGCAGGAAAGCCAGCAGTGATGCTGTGGCTTTAGTGGTAGAGCTAGCCTGGAGCAAATGAAGGTCAGAGACAGTGCCCAGACCCTGAATTCAGCCTCAGAAATTGGAAAAAATAAATAAAAATGAGGCAGCAGAGGGTTAGAAACGGGTTTTAGTGTGTGATGTCTTGGAAATGTAGTCAGACATACTTGGAGGGTTTTGTTGTTGTCTGTGTTTATGTGCCAGTAGTGGAGCTGGCACGACAGGCATGAGCCACAGGCACCTGGCTTGGTGGGTTTTGTTTGGGTGCCATGGGTAGGGCATCCCAGGCTCAGCAGACACCTTACCGTGGTGTGCTTATAACAGCTGCTCTACTAATACCAAGCACATGTGAGTGCTGCCCTTCCCTTGAAATTGCATTGGGATTTGACCCTGGCTGTTCGTTTTGTCCTCCCTCTCCCCAGTGGTGGACTTGCTTTGTGAAGAGACAATTCATGAACAAGAGCCTTTCAGGACCTGGGCAGTGACGGGTCTCGGCCACCACCTTGGAGCCGGACACGCTTGGTCCTTCGCCTTGATTTTCTTATGCTTGGCTTTGTGCGGAAGAGAGAAGAGAGCATGGCTGGCCTTGAAAATGTCCTGATCAAAAACCCCGGGGGAAGGAGAGCGCGTGGGCTCTCCGGAGTGATGGGCCATCTTCTATAGGTTTAAGATGATGATTAATAAGTACTAATAAAGAAAAAATTTTAACATCAGAAGATTTCACATCAGAAAAATTTCATGGCTTACCTTTGATATTGGAACACTTATAAAATCCTTCACCTATTTTGCCTCCCGAGTAGTTAGGATTACAGGTGTGAGTCACCGCTGCCAAGCTCGGGCCTCTTCATGTATTGAGAGAGCCAGTCTCTAATCTGGTGTGTGATTTGCAAGCTTCCTTCATGTCTTGGGCCTACTTGTCCTTGTACTATTCCAAAAAGTTTTCTTATGTAAACTTGGGTGTGTTTGTTTTTTTTTTTTAAAAAAATCTAATTGAAATTCTTATCTTGGTGTTTGAGTTGAAACTCTATTATGGACTCACAGACCTATCTGAACGGGAAAGAACGGAAGGAAGGAGAGGAAGCCAAGGTGACTCATTTGAAGATTAAAGATTTGTTTTTGACTTTTTCCCCCCCTTCAAATTTTGCAGCCTTTTGATCGGACAACTCACTGCAGGGCTCGTTCCCTTAGTGACCAGTAGGGGGAGCGTGGGTGCTAGAAACAGCTGCAGACAAGGTGGATACATGGAGACAATAGGGTGCCTTCTGTGTCCAACATGTCTGTAATTCAGATAAGTTTATTTAATTTTTGTTAGTTGTAGGGCTTGAACTCAGGGCCTGGTTCCTGCGCCTGAGCTCTTTTGCCCAAGCTAGTGGTCTGTCACTTGGAGCCACAGCTCCATTTTGGTTTTTGGTGGTTAATTGGAGATAAGAGTTTCAAAGGTACTTTTTGGCCTGCAGGCTTTGAACTAAGATTCTCAGATCTCAGCCTCCTGACTAGCTAGGATTATAGGCATGAGCCACCAGCACCTGGCTGATGCAGTTTCTTGATGGGGGAGGCACTCCTATTCTTATCTGGAAGTATAGTGCAATGCTAGAATTCACGTTCGGCAGACATGGGAACTGGGTTCAATCCTTACTACTACAAAATCAAAAATAACTACTCCTCTTTTAAGAGTGATAAGGAAGTGGTGCTGTGGCTCAAGTGGTAGAGTGCTAACCAGAGACAAGGCCCAGACCCAGAGTTCAAGCCCCAGGACTGACAAA
Organism: Megascapheus bottae; assembly: GCF_031878675.1. Taxonomy (NCBI): domain Eukaryota; kingdom Metazoa; phylum Chordata; class Mammalia; order Rodentia; family Geomyidae; genus Megascapheus; species Megascapheus bottae. The sequence goes on along the minus strand of NC_143536.1, from coordinate 4,028,362 downwards.
AATAAAAATGATTGATAATGCTGGGTGCTGGTGTCATACCTATAAGCTTAGCTAGACAACCTGGGCAGAAAAGTCTTAAGATTTTCAGTTAACCAGCAAAAATTCAGAAGGGGAGCTATGGTTCAAATAGAATAGCCAGCTTTAAGCAAAGATGTTAAGGGACAGTGCCATGCCTTAAATCAAGCTCTACTACTGCACAAAAAAAATATTTTAAAAAGATGGGAAGAAAATAATCTACAAAAATATCAACTTGACTGAAAGCATCCGAGGACAGCAGTCTTATTCTTTTTCCTTGAATGTCCAGTTTGCCAACACCATTTACACACACAACTAATTACTGTCATCTCTGTTGAGAGATTACAGAACTGAGATTTATGTGAATTGTCTTACCCTGGATTGTCTTTGTTACTAGATTACTATTACTGAAGATCTTTTTTGTAAAGTACATAAACACAGAGGCTACATCCAGAAAGTGACACAACACTATTAGCACCAAAAGCCCATTTGGTTTGCTTCCTTGGGTTTTGTTTATAGATGTGTAGAAGACAATTCCATTTAGAGGGTGTTATTTTAGGGCTGCATCTGCTCTGTGTTAACATTGCAATAAATCATTCCTTGTAATTTTCCACTTTGCTTTAACTCAGAAGCAGCAGTCCAGGTGACCAAGCAGTGTGCCATGACATTTTTTTTTTGAAATATTTTATTAACACTGGTTTTTACATCATTTTTCAAATGTCATGTTTAACAAAGAAATATTCAAGAATGGAATCTCTATATGCAATCAATGGCACATACATTTTAGAACATAATTAAAATTAAGCTGAAGAGTTTGTATGTCATAGATACATATCCATCTATATAACATGTCTATAGAGTATATATCCCATCATAGATTTTTAACTCTATGTAGTTATATTTATGTCTCCATGACCGTTTCAGTAACCTTGGGTACCCGGATATTGAGTCATTGCTCTTGTACTGTTTAGTTCTAATATCCACATATCAAGGAGACTGTGTGTGCTTTTTGTTCTTTTGGTCTTGGCTTATCTCACTCAACGTGGTTTGCTCTAGTTTCATCCACTTCCCAGTGAATGCCATCATTTTAACTTGTCTGGTGGCTATGTAGAATTCCATTGTATACATGTACCACATTTTTGTATCTACTCATCTGTAGTGGGGCACTTGGCTATAGTGAATAGAGCAGAGGTGAACATGGCTGTGTAGGTGTCCTTATGAGATCCTGGGTTATGACGCTCAGGGTAGATGCCTAGGAGTGGTATGGCTGGATTGAAGGGAAGGACTGTTTTTAGTATTTTGAGAAACCTCCAAACTGCCTTTCAGAGTAGCTGTACTAGTTTACATTCTCACCAGCAGTGCAGTAGGGTTCCTCTTTCTCCACATCTCCACCAGCATTTGTTTGACACTTTTTCATCCTATTTAATCCTTACAAAAACCAGCTGGGAATGTGGCTTGGTGGTTAGAGTGCTTGCCTAGCATGCATGAAGCTTGGGGTTCAATTTCTCAGTACCACATACAAAGAAAAAGCTGGCAGTGGTGCTGTGGATCTAGTGGTAGAGTACTAGCCTTGAGCAAAAGAAGCTCCGGGACAATGCCCAGGCCCTGAGTTCAAGCCCCAGGACTGGAAGAAAAAATAAAGCCGGGCAAGGTGGTCTCGCCTATAATCCTAGCTACTCAGGAGGCTCAGATCTGAGGGTCAAGGTTCAAAACCATGTTGGGCACAAAAGACCCTAAGGCTCTAATCTCCAATTAACCTCAGGAAAACGAGAAGTTGGGCTTGGCTCAAGAGTAGGGCCGTAACCTTGAGCTAAAGAGCTCAGGGACAGCATCCAGGCCCAGAGTTCAAGCCCCATGACCGACAAAAAGAAGAAGAAGAAGAAGGCTCTACAAAGAAGTAAAGAACAACCATTTCTCTTGTGTGTGTTCAAGTTTAATGTTATGCATGCCACTGTTGGTATACTATTGTTAGATGCCAGTGACTCAGGCCTGTAGTCCTAGCTCCTTAGGAGGCTGAGATCAAAGGGTCACATGAAGCCAGCCAAGGCAGGAAGGGGCATAAGACTCATTTCCAGTTTGTTTTTGTCAGTCAGGAGCCTTGAACTCTGGACCTGTCCCTGAGCACTTCAGCTCAAGGCCAGTGCTCTACTACTTGAACTACATTTCCAGTTTTCTGGTGGTTAATTGGAGGTAAGAGTCTCATGATGTTTGTGGCTTGGACTGAACTTTGAGCCGCGATTCTCAGATCTCAGCCTCCTGAGTAGCTAGGATTACAGGCGTGAGCCACAGGCACCTGGCCTCCTTGAGACTCCTATCTCCAGTTAACCACCAAAAACAAAACAACAAAAACAGCAGAGATGTGGCTCTTTATCCTTGAGCAAAAAAAGCTCAAAGGACAGCACCTAGCCCTGAGTACTTCTGATTCTTTGGAGTTTTATTGAAGGAAAGTTTCTCAGGTTTGTTTGCCTGGGCTGGCTTTGAAGCAGATCCTCAGACCTCAGCCTTCTTCCTTTTTTTTGGCCAGTCCTGGGCTTGAGCTCAGGGCCTGAGCACTGTCCTTGGACTTTCTCAAGGCTAGAGCTCTACCACTTGAGCCTCAGCACCACTTCCAGCTTTTTCCTATGTATGTGGTGCTGAGGACTCGAACCTGGGTCTTCGTGCATGCTAGGCAAGCGCTCTACCACTAGGTCACACTCCTGGCCCATGGCTAAAGCTGTTTAAAAACGTTACCCATGTGAGATAAAAGCTGGCTATTGTGGATGTCTGCGCATGCTCGGGCCTAGCCTCTGTTCCCGTTGCTCTAGTGAAAGCCCTGCCTCCCACCGTCCAGTTTGGTCGGGTGACAGGCGTGGAGGGAATCCCATCAGGGTTCGTTTTCTCCATAAGTGGAGGTCCCAAAGTTAAACAGACAGACAGACAGACAGACAGACAGACAGACAGACAGACAGACAGACAGACAGACAGACAGACAGACAGACGCACGCACACACCCCGCGCGGGAGGGGGCGTGGCGCCTCCGCCTCCACGCATGCGTGAGCGACCAACTGTCAGGTCTGTCCTTGGCGCCTGAATTAAATGTTTGGTTTCCATTGTGAGTGTGTTCCTAAGCCATTTCTATGTACTGTAGTAAGTGGTAGGTTGCTAGCCCGGCCCCACGTGGACGTCCTTTTTCCCATGGCAGGCTCTCAAGGCAGCGTGCCGCGCGTGGACGCAGACGTCATTTCCGCAGCGCTCAGGCACTGCGGAAGCCACCCGCGCCCTTGGGGGCGGCGCCACGTGTGGACCCGACGGGCCCCGCGCCGCCGCCATTGTGGGTCTTCCCGGAGGTTCTCCTCCCGCCTTCCGTGCCGCACCCGTCGCCGACGGCCCGCGCTCGCCGCGCAGCATGAGCGTGATAGACCACGTGCGGGACATGGCGGCCGCGGGGCTGCACTCCAACGTGCGGCTCCTCAGCAGCTTGTTGCTTACAATGAGCAACAACAACCCGTGAGTGGAGGCGGGAGCGGCCGGGGGCAGCGGTGTGGAGGCCGTGGCCGGGGGCAGCGGTGTGGAGGCCGGGGCCGTGGCCGGGGGCAGCGGTGTGGAGGCCGGGGCCGTGGCCGGGGGCAGCGGTGTGGAGGCCGTGGCCGGGGGCAGCGGTGTGGAGGCCGGGGCCGTGGCCGGGGGCAGCGGTGTGGAGGCCGTGGCCGGGGGCAGCGGTGTGGAGGCCGTGGCCGGGGGCAGCGGTGTGGAGGCCGGGGCCGTGGCCGGGGGCAGCGGTGTGGAGGCCGTGGCCGGGGGCAGCGGTGTGGAGGCCGGGGCCGTGGCCCGGGGCAGCGGTGTGGAGGCCGTGGCCGGGGGCAGCGGTGTGGAGGCCGGGGCCGGGGGCAGCCGTGTGGAGGCCGGGGCCGTGGCCGGGGGCAGCCGTGTGGAGGCCGTGGCCGGGGGCAGCCGTGTGGAGGCCGGGGCCGTGGCCGGGGGCAGCCGTGTGGAGGCCGGGGCCGTGGCCGGGGGCAGCCGTGTGGAGGCCGGGGCCGGGGGCAGCCGTGTGGAGGCCGGGGCCGTGGCCGGGGGCAGCCGTGTGGAGGCCGGGGCCGTGGCCGGGGGCAGCCGTGTGGAGGCCGGGGCCGGGGGCAGCCGTGTGGAGGCCGGGGCCATGGCCGGGGGCAGCGGCGGGGAGGCCGAGGCAGAGGTCTTGGCAAGCGGCCTGGGGCACGGAGAGCCGTGTGGGGCCGAGGCTGTGGGCACGTGCCACTTCCTCCAGATGCCTGGACGTGGCGGGGACCTTGGAGTCTCCCTGGCGACGGCGTCCTGCCCGGAGGGCCAGGTCCCTCCCACCACTCACTCACCAGGTTGGCTCGGGTCCACTTAACGCCAGAATCTTCCTGGTTAATAAGAGTCTAAGGATTCTCTAGGTTTATGGGTGTGTCACCTGCTGGAGACACTTGTGGTGTGACAGGTGCTCATGCCTTAATACATTCTTAAGTCTGAGGTGGCTGAGGGACCTTTATGTGGAAGTGGGGACCACGGTCTGGACTCTGTCTCGGACTCTGGTCTTCTGTCTTGGAAGGAACTCCATTCCATCCCAGCACAGTCTGCTGGCATGGCTGTGAAATCTCTGCGTCCACTGGTGTTGGGCAGCTCTGGAGCAGGTCTCAGGAGAGGTTGATGAGGTGCCATTCCCCATTTAGTGTGCTTGGGCCTCACTAGGAAAGAGGAGGCATGGAGCATCTTCAGGGAGTGGAGTGTGAGAAGTGCTGGTCTCTGGCAGCAGTCTGTTGATTCTCCAGCTCTCACCTGGTACCAAGTCATTTGTCAAAGCATGTTTTCCATAGCTGGGGATTGGTGGGCTAGTCATCTTTCTTGCTGCTTTAAGATGTTACCGTTTGATGTCTGCCTAGACTAATTTTAGCCAGTCCATCCTTCATATTAGTTTAGTTGGCAGTTTCTTAGCTTCAGGAGGCGTTGTGCTGGGCTAAAAATAACGTTTTTAAATTGAAGTATCTAATGGCTTATTTCTGCAGAATCTCAAGAGTTGAAAGAGATATCAAGTCATATCAACTATACCTTTCATTTCTCTGAACCTTGTTTTTCCGTCTTCTTTATTGTATGTTGGGGTGCTGGATCTCAAACTCAGGACCTCAGGCATATAGACACACAACCACTGAGCCAGGCCCCCAGCAGTTAGTTCCTTTTGCAACTTTTTATCCAGCATTTATTCTGCCCTCCTCCACTTTCCCATCCCTTCCCTTCCCTTCCCTTTTTAAATCTCCTTCTCCTTACCTTTCTTCTAGCCTTTTTCTTACAGTGTGCTGGGAATCAAATTCAAGGCTTGAATGCATTCTAGCATATGCTGGTCCATATCCATTTTTATTTATGTGAGGAGGGAAGTAAAGTTTCTTTCCCAAGCCTTCAAGCCATCTTTGTGTTAAGTCTGGACTGCGCTCTTTTGTCAATATTACCCTTAAAATTTGATACTGAAGTCAGGTGCTGGTGACTCATGTCTATAATCCTAGCTACCTCAGGAGGTTGAGATCTGAAGATCAAAGTTTGTAGCCACCCAAGACAGGAATGTCCATGAGACTCTTGTCTCCAATTAACCATCAGAAAGTCAGAAGTGGAGCCAGGCACAATTGCTCGTGTCTGTAATCTTAGCTACTCAAAAGACTGAGATCTGAGAATCTTGTTTCAAAGCCAGCCTGGGTACTAAAGATCGTGAGACTTAGCTGGGCGAGGTGGCTCATACCTGTAATCCTAGCTACTCAGAGTGGCTGAGATCTGAGAATTGCTGTTCCAAACCAACCCGGGCACTAAAGTCCTTGAGACTGTTATCTTCAGTTAACCACCAGAAAACTGGAAATGGTGCTGTGGTTCAAGGGGTAGGGTGGTAGCCTTGAGCTGAAGAACTCAGGAACAGCGCCCTGGCCCAGAGTTCAAGTCCCATGACTGACTCCTTCCCCCCCCCCCCAAAAAAAAACAACAGGGTGAGATTCTTATCTCCAATTAATCACTAGAAAATGAGAAGTGGGGCTGTGGCTCAAAGGTAGAATGATAGCCTTGAACTGAAGAGCTCAGGAACAGCTCCCAGGTCCAGAGTTCAAGCCCCATGACCCTCAAAAAAAAAGAAAGAAAAAAATCAGAAGTGGAGCTGTGGCTTAAGTGGTAGAGCAGTATCCTTGAGCAAAAAAAAAAACCCCTCAAAGACAGAACCCAGGTCTTGAGTTCAGCACCAAAAGCAAAAACTAAACAAGAGTCAAAAGGCTGGGAGTTTGGCTTAGTGGTAGATTGCTTGCCTAGCATGCATGAAGACTTAGGTTCAACTCCTTGGTACCAAGGATAGTGCTCAGGCCCTAAATTGAGTCCCCTGAACTGCACAAACAAAACATAAAAAAAGACAAGGTCCAGGAGTTTGCTCTACTGGTAGAGTACTTACTTAGCATGCACAAAACCACGGGTTCAATTCCTCGGTACCACATACACAGAAAAAGCTAGAAATGGTGCTGTGGCTCAAGGAGTAGAGTGCTAGCCTTGAAAAAGCCCAAGGATAGGTGCCCAGGTCCTAAGTTTAAGCCCCAGCACTGGCAAAACAAAACAAAATAGTGGTTACGGACTAGGATTAAAAAATAGGAGGAGCAGGGGGGCAGTGTCTCATGCCTGTAATCCTTGCTTCTCAGGAGGCCAAGATCCTCAGATCAAGGTTTGAAGCCAGCTTGAGCAGAAAAGTCTCTGTAAGACTCTTAATCTCCAGTTAACCATTCAAAAACTGAAAGTGGAGCTGTGGCTCAAGTGGTAGAGTGCTAGTTTTGAGCACAAAGAGGCACAGGGACAATACTCAGGCCCCGGATTCAAGCCCTACAACAACAAAAAAGAAATCGAAGGAATAGATGTGTTAATGGACATATTATTGGATCTGGTGTATATGTATCATTATTGCTTGTACATTTAAAAAAGCATTTGATTGTATAAAGTACTATCCTAGATGAGTTGACACATGTTGCATGGAGTGGTGCCTCTCATTTTAGTGACTGGGGCTTAAGTGGTGTTGACTATCTTTGTGTGCTGGGCCTGTGTGAACACTTAAGATATGAGTTCATTTTCTTTGTTTCTAGAGAGTTACTCTCTCCATCACAGAAGTTCCAGCTCTTGGTATACCATGCAGATTCTCTCTTTCATGACAAAGAATATCGGAATGCTGTGAGCAAGTACACCATGGCTCTGCAGCAGAAGAAAGCCCTAAGTAAAACTTCAAAAGTAAGGCCTTCAACTGGAAACTCAGCATCTACACCACAAAGCCAGGTAATCAAATAGAATGAGAGTGACTAAAATAATTTTGTATGTTTGGTGCTGTCTGATCTTTTTTTTGGGGGGGTAGGGTGGGTCATGGGGCTTGAACTCAGCCTGGGTGCTGTCCCTGACTTCTTCAGCACAAGGCTACCGCCGTACCCTGAGCCAAGCCCTACTTCCTGTTTTATAGAGGTTAATTGGAGATAAGAGTCTCAGGTCCTTTTGTGCACGGGCTGGCTTTGAACCTTGATCCTCAGATCTCAGCCTCCTGAGTAGCTAGGATTACAGGCGTGAGCCACTGCCAGCTGTTTGATCTTTTTAAAATGTGGCTCAGAGCCTAGCACTGGTGGCTCATTCCTGTAATCCTAGCTACTCAGGAGGCTGAGATCTGAGGATTGTGGTTCAAAGCCAGCCTGAGCAGGAAAATTCGAGAGAGACTTTTTTTTTTTTTTTTTTTTTTTGGCCAGTCGTGGGCTTGAGCTCAGGGCCTGAGCACTGTCCTTGGACTTTCTCAAGGTTAGAACTCTACCACTTGAGCCTCAGCACCATTTCTGCCTTTTTTCTATGTATGTGGTACCAAGGAATTGAACCTGGGTCCTTGTGCATGCTAGGCAAGCACTCTACCACTAGGCCAAACTCCCAGCCTCGAGAGACTCTTATCTTGAAATAACCACCAGAAAATCAGAAGTGGCACTATGGCTCAACGTGATAGAGCACTCTTGAGCTGGTGAGCTCAGGGACAGCATCCAGGCACACACTTCAAGCCCTATAACCAGCCAAAAAACAAAAACATGTCTCAATTCTTCATTCCTTCTTACTGCCAAATAATATTGCATTGTATAGATATGCCATATTTTTTGTTTGCTGCTTTATGGGTTGATGAGCTTGAGATTTTTTTTCCTTCCAGTCCTGGACCATGCACTGTCCTGAGCTTTTATCCTCAAAGCTAATACTCTGCCACTAGAGGTGCAGCTTCATTTCCAGGGAGAGATAAAAGTCTTGTGCACTTCCTGTTTGGGCTGGCTTTGAACCATGATCCTCAGAACTTAGCCTCCTTGAGTAGCTAGGATGACAGGTGTGAGCCATTGGCCCCTGGTAAGACTGTTTTCAGGGGAAGAGATGGTGCTGGAAATTGTGTGGAGGACCTTGAACTTCCTAGGCAGGTGTGTAGTTATTTTGGAGGTGGACACCCAGGCTATTCTGTGTGAGCCTGAACCACCATCTTCCTGATGGTAGTCTTCTGGATAAGTAGAGTTATCCATCTAATCCCACAGACATTATCAGGCTGGCTTTGAACTTGCAGCCCCTTAATCTTTGCCTCCCAGCCGGGGTTATAGTCTTGAGCTACTGTACTTGACTTTGAGATCATATTTAGTAGTTGTATTTGTTTTCTCATCTCTTAGTGTCTTCCATCTGAAATTGAAGTGAAATACAAAATGGCTGAATGTTACACAATGCTGAAACAAGATAAAGATGCCATCGCTATACTTGATGGGATCCCTTCGCGGCAAAGAACTCCCAAAGTAAGTTGTTGGTTACATGTTTTCCTTCTTAGCCTGCTCAAGCCTGTTTCTGTGTTTGGTAGATACATTAAGAAGTATGAATGTTTCTTCATGACCCGCATTCTCTTTTCTGCTAATGGAGTGGTGTTCAGAATGATAGTTGGACAATGCTGCAAGAGCTTAGTCTTGGCTGTTTGTCGCTATAGGGAGTAACGATTGGCAAAACACTTGTTTAATAATGGAATGATTGTTATACATAATCAGGACTACACTTTGGACTTGCTCACTTGTGGAGTGGATTATGCTGGCATTGGCAGCATATTACAGTACAGGCGTACATCTAACTGGCATACATCAGATAGGGCGTCTTCAGTTTGTACTTAGAGCATCTTTAAAAATCAGGATATTAGTATATTTGACTTTTAGAACCTAAAGTTCATATATGCAAAAATACCTTTTTTTGTTTCCTTCTGTAGTAGAGATTAAATCCATAACCTTATACATTCTAGGTAAGCACTCTAGTACTGAGCTATACCCCCCAAATGAAAAAAAATTTAAAAAAAAATACTAGTTTGGAAGAACACTGAGAGTTCTTCCTCTTAGAATTGAAGTCATGTCAGTATTTAGTATTCTGTCACCCACTCTCATGGCACCTGCTCTCCTTGTTTCACTGAAAAAACTTTTTTTTGGTTCTGGGGCTTGAACTCTGGGCCTGGTCACTGTCCCTGAGATCTTCAGCTCAAGACTACCACTCTACCCCTTGAGCCTTAACCCCACTTCTGGTTTTCTAGTGCTTAACTGGAGATGAGTCTCAAGGTGCCCTAGCTTTGAACTGTGATTCGCAGATCGCAGTCTCCTGAGTAGCTAGGATTATAGTCATGAGCCATCAAGCCGGACTGAAAAAAAAAAAACCTTTATGTACCTTGAGTTTAACAATAAGGAAGTTTAACTACCTTAGGCCCGTTTTCTGTGTTTGAAGACTAAGATAGTTCCTACATGTAACGGAGAATGTAATTTCTATGTTATGTGGCACATAGATTTTCTTGAGTGAACTTATAGTTGTTTTTTTAAATTGTATGTATGTATGTATGTATGTATGTATGTATGTATGTATGTATTTGTGGGTCGGGAGGCTTGAACTCTGCCTAGTCGCTGTTCCTGAGCTCTTCAGCTCAAAGCTTATTGCCCTGCCTTTGGGCCTGGGCATTATCCCTAAGCTCTCCAACTCAAGACTACAGCCTTACCCTTGCGCCACAACCCCACTTACTTTTTCTAGAGGTTAATTGCAGATAAGAGTCTCAGGTCCTTTTGTGCCAGGGCTGTCTTTGAACCTTGATCCTCAGATCTCAGCCCTCCTAAGTAGCTAGAAGTGAGCCACCATATCTGGCTTATTTCTTTTTCTGGTTTTTTTTTTTTTTTTTACCAGTCTTGGGGCTTGAACTAAGGGCCTGAGCATTGTCTTTGGGCTTTCCTCAAGGCTAGAGCTCTACCACTTGAGCCACAGCACCACTTCTGGCTTTTTCTATGTATGTGGGTACAGAGGAATCAAACCTGGGTCTTCATGCTTGCTAGGCAAGCACTCTACCACTAGGCCAAACTCCTGGCCCCGGCTTGTTTTTTTTTTTATTTTAATTTTTAAATTTTGTATTGTGGGGTAATGTATAGTGGGGTTACATTTACATTCACCAGATAGTAGGTGCATTACTTCTCACACATGTATACCCCTTATGTTTTTGTCCCCATTTCCCTCCCTCAACCCCCTTAGTTTTTTTTTTGTTGTTGTTGGTTGTGAAGCTTGAATTCTGGGCCTGGGCATTGTCCCTGAGGTCTTCAGCTCAAGTCTACTGCCCTGCCCCTGCCACTTCTAGTTTTTGGGTGTTTTTTTTTTTGATGGTTTGATTGTTTTACCAGTCCTGGGCTTGGGCTCAGGGCTTGAGCACTGTCCTTGGACTTTCTCAAGGCTAGCGCTCTACCACTTGAGCACCACTTCCAGCTTTTTGCTATGTATGTAGTACTGAGGAATCAAACCCGGGTCTTCGTGCATGCCAGGCAAGCACTCTACCACTAGGACAAACTCCCGGCCCCGGAAGCATTATTTTTTAAGATAGCTGTTCCCTTTGGGGAAGGAAGATCTGAACCTTCTTGGCCAACTATTTTGGGAGTTTTTCACACTTTTTTTTGCCACAATATTAGTTGAGTTTACAAGACATCAACTTGAGTGCTTCTAGAGTAGCTCATCTTCTTAAGGTTAAATAACTGGAACTCTAGAACATTCTCCAAATGAACAGCATCTTGGTCCCGATACTACTGAAATGCAGTTGAGGGAGAAAGAGGATAATGAACTTTCCCTCTTTGGGATGAGAGGACCAGAACAACAAAGATTGCAGTAATTTCTTCTTTGTTTGAAAAATGGGGTTGATCTTTCTTCAGTGGCACAGGATTGTGGGTAGATTTCCCAGTAATAAAAAGCAGCATTTTCCTGGTGAGCTATTTTCCTTTGTAGATAGCACTAGTTGCTCTGTTTTTGTTTGTGCTCATACAGATAAACATGATGCTGGCAAACTTGTACAAGAAGGCTGGTCAGGAGCGCCCTTCAGTCACCAGTTACAAGGAGGTACTGCGTCAGTGCCCGCTGGCACTGGATGCCATTCTAGGTAAAGCTCGTGTTGTTTTGTCCCACTGTATTTTTTGGTTTTTGGTTTTTGTTGGTTCCAGTCCTGGGTGCTGTCTTGAGCTCTTGTGCTTGAGGCTAGCACTCTACCATTTGGAGCCCAATTCTACTTTTGGTTTCTGGTATTTAATTGGAGATGAGTCTCATGGTCATTCCTGCCTGGCTGAATAGCTAGGATTACAGGTGTGAGCTACCAGTGCCCACTTCCCCTGTGTGTTGTTGAAGATGGCACTTCTCAATTATGGATTAGATTAGGACTTTGTTTTCTTCTGATCCTGGTGCTTGAACTCAGGGCTTGGGTGCTGTCTCTGAGTTTTTTTACTCAAGGGTCGTGCTCTACCACATGGGGCCCATTTCTAGCTTTTTATTTTTAAATTCCCTGCTGGGCTGAAGGTATGACTCCAACACTGAAATGCCATCTGCTTAAGCAAGCATGAAGCCCTGAGTTCAAACTTGAAGTAGAGCACAAAAGAAAAAGTTCCCTGCATTGTCACACATTCAGTCAAGAAAATATTGTATTATGGTTGTCCAGGGCTCGGGTGTAGCTCAGTGGTAGTGTGTTTAGCATACTCAAGGCGCCCAATTCCTAACACCACAAAGAACATGTGCTCTTTCTGTCCTTTGATGCTTAGCATAAGGATGGGATTGCTCAGGAGCCTGCATTGTGGGCGAGCGTGCTCTGCCTCACTATCTTTCTCCCACTTTTTGTTGGGCTAGGTCTGTTGTCCCTTTCAGTAAAAGGGGCTGAGGTGGCATCCATGACCATGAATGTGATCCAGACGGTGCCTAACCTGGACTGGCTGTCTGTGTGGATCAAAGCGTATGCCTTTGTGCACACCGGTGACAACTCACGAGCTATCAATACCATCTGGTGAGTGCCATGGCAGGAACTCAGTGAACTGAGGTCCCTCCTGTCTGGGCTCCTGTGCCTATATTAGTAAGTGGCATTGGCATTAGCAAAGAGAATTAGATTTCCTGGTGCTGCAGCCAGGTTTTGTTTTTTTTTTTTTTAATTATTATTAAAAGATTTTATTAACACTAATTTTTTTGCATCATATTTCAAATATCAAGCTTAAACAAGGATTCAAGAATAGGATCTCTATATGCAGTCAATGGCACATACATTTTAAAACATAATTAAAATTAAGCTAGAGTTTGTATGTTATAGATACATATCCATCTATATAATATGTGTAATAGAATAGAGTATCCCATCATAGGTTTTTAACTATGTAGTTATATTTATATCTCCAAGACCGTTTCAATAACCTTGAGTACCCGGATATTGAGTCATTGCTCTTGTACTGTTTAGTTCTAATATCCACATATCAAGGAGACTGTGTGTGCTTTTTGTTCTTTTGGTCTTGGCTTATCTCACTCAACGTGGTTTGCTCTAGTTTCATCCACTTCCCAGTGAATGCCATTATTTATTATTTTAACTTGTCTGGTGGCTATGTAGAATTCCATTGTATACATGTACCACATTTTTGTATCCATTCATCTGTAGTGGGGCACTTGGCTATAGTGAATAGAGCAGAGGTGAACATGGCTGTGTAGGTGTCCTTATGAGATCCTGGGTTATGACGCTCAGGGTAGATGCCTAGGAGTGGTATGGCTGGATTGAAGGGAAGGTCTGTTTTTAGTATTTTGAGAAACCTCCCAACTGCCTTTCAGAGTGGCTGTACTAGTTTACATTCTCACCAGCAGTGCAGTAGGGTTCCTCTTTCTCAACATCCCCTCCAGCATTTGTTGTTGAGTTCAGAATATTGGCTATTCTGATTGGGGTAAGGTGGTATCTTAGGGTTTTTATTTATTTACTTATTTTTTTGGCATTTCCATTTACCATGGACAATAAGCATTTTCTTATGTTTCTTTGCTATTTTTACCTCTTCCTCTGGTAAGTCTCTCTTTATTTCCTTTGCCCATTTAGTGATTGGTTTCTTGGGTTTGGGGAGGATTCGTTTCTTGAGTTCCCTGTAGATATTACATATTAAACATTTGTCTGTCTTGTTGATAAATATCATTTCCCAGTTGGTTGGCTTTCTACTTTAGTAGCTATGTCTTTGTGCAGAAACTTTTTATTTTTAGATAGTCTCATTTTTTGAGTCTTTCTCCAGTCTGTTGTGACCCTGGGACTCTGGTCAAGAAGTTTTTGCCTATGCCTATGAGTTCCATCTTTACTGTTCTGTTGTATAGCAGTTTCAGAGTTTCAGGTCTGATATCGGGGTCTTGTCCATTTTGAGTTAATGCTCATGCATGACGACAGGCTGGGATCGATTTTTAGTTTTCTGCATTTGACTGCCCAGTTTTCCCAGCACTAATAATTGAAGAGGCTATGTTTATTCCACTGTATATCTGGCTCCTTTGTCGAATATAAGTTGACTATAAGTATGTGGTTTCATTTCTGGATCTTCTATTCTGTTCCATTGATCTTCTGATTTATTTTTTATATCAGTACCATGCTGTTTTTATTACTATGGTTCTGTAGTAGAATTTAAAGTCTGGTATTGTAATACCACCTGTATTGCTCTTTTTGCCTGGAGTTGCTTTGGCTATTCTAGGTCTTTTGTTATTCCATATGAACCTTTGGTTTATGTCCTCAGTTTCAGTAAAGAATGTCCTTGGGATTTTGATGGGGATTGCATTGAAATTGTATATCACTTGTGGCAGTCTGGCCATTTTCACAATGTTGATTCTATCCATGAGCATGTGATGTCTTTCCATTTCCTGGGGCTTTGGTTCTCTTAATGTAATGATCTCAAATGTGGTCATCTTTCTTAGAAACCTGTGCAGATGTAAGGCTGCACTGAGTTCACCTGTCTTATGTGCAGTCAGCCTCAATGAGCAGGCTGCTGTGATGGGTGCTGCCCCCTTTGTCACCCCAGAAGCCAGGGCGCTGTGTCCTTGACACTGAACTTCACTGTCTGTGAAGGTAAAGCTCAGGGAGGAGAGAATAGGATTGGTCTTGGTACTGTGCAGTCCTCCAGTTGGATGGGAAGTGGCTGTAAATGTCATTTCATATCTTTTGTTTATAGCTAGTGAGCAACATCTGTTTCATTGTGTATATTTTCTTTCCTATCCTATATGACTTAAAAATATAAGCTCTGAATAAACAAATGGAGTGTACACAGTTCATTTAAAATTTTTCATAAGAAAAGTCATATAGAAAACTATATGCCCTAAATTTGCAACCATTTTGAAGGTTTACTATATATCATTTCAGTTCACTGGAGAAGAAGTCTCTATTGCGAGATAACGTGGACCTACTGGGAAGCTTGGCAGATCTATACTTCAGAGCTGGAGACAACAAAAACTCTGTCCTCAAGTTTGAGCAAGCTCAGATGTTGGATCCTTATCTGATAAAAGGTAAGTAGTTCTTGGACCAGGGTGAGGGTAGCTGGGAGGTGCAAATCAGAGAAGGTAAGTGGGAAAATGTAGTATCAATGTCTGTGTGTGTGTGCATATGTATTGGTACTAGAGCTTGGACTATTGGTCTTAAGCTTTTGCTCAGGTTTCTTTACTCACAGCTGGTGCTAGGCCACTTTTGGCTACATTTTCAGGTTGGCATTTTGCTGGTGGAAATAAGAATCTCATAGATAGGAGGCCATGAATTTGGCCTAGTGGTAGAATTCTTGCCTACTGTGTATTGAATACCTCGGATTCAATTCCTCAGTACCACATACATAGAAAAAGCCGGAAGAAGTGCTGTGGCTGAAGTGGTAGAGTTCCGGCCTTGAGAAAGCTCAGGAGCAGTGCTCAGGCCCTGAGGTCAAGTCCCAGAACTGGCAAAAAAAAAAAAAATCTCATACATAATCTGCCTGAGCTAATTTCAAAACAGGATCCTCAGATTTTAGCTCCCGAGTAGCTAGGATTACAGGTGGGGGCCACCAATGCCTGGCTCTGATGCTATCTTTGAAGAAAAAAAAAATTAGATTTAGTACAATAGTCTTTTATGTGTTTTTAACTTCTGACTCATGTCTCTAACGCTTGGGTAATCCTATTTTGGGTAGTATTTTCTTCTTGAATTCAAGGTCATTATTTTGACATTTTTCTTTTTCTTTTTTAAACGGAGGATATCATAGCTTATAAATTAGAAGTTTTTCGATGTGCCTGCCTAAGGATTTGGATCACATCTTTAGACCCTCAGTGTCCTTTCATGGTGTAAAGTTTTGCTGTCTCCCTAGTCTGATCAAAAGGTTAAGGGAAGGAATAAGGGAATGGATGTTGCAGAAGGGTGGGGTGAGTAGAAGCAGAGTTTAGGAGCAGACAGCAGGTTCACAGATCAGAAACAGGTTTCAGCTTAGAAGGGAAGCTCTGGAGCAGCTCCAAGGCAAACTGGCCCTGCATGTGAGCACGCGTGCAGGAGCCGTGAGGAGACCCAAAGAACGGGCAGGCACATGGGACAGATGTGGGAGGTGCGTCTCTGTTGGTGGTCTGCTCAGGCGATCCTGGCCCAGTGCTTGCCCCTCCTTTCCACTGTCCCAGCTGGTGATGGAGATCATATTTTAGAAGTACTAGGCTGCTGGTAGTTGCAGGTGTGGAGCCAGAAGCCTAGAGCCAAGTCCAGAGGCCAGAAGTGTGGCTATAATCTGGCTTGAGAGGAATTCTCATGGGACTGTGCAGGATGGTAGTGGAAGGGGCAGTGGTGACAAGATGGGTGTCAGCAAGCATGGGCCCTTTTATAGACTGCTAGTGAGTGCTGGGGCACATTCCACACGCCCCTGGGAGGCCGCACACGCCCCTGGGAGGCCGCACACACCTTTTTTGGGCTATTCTGGGTTTGGATAACTGTCATGCCAGAGATGAAGGGACAAACAGCTCCGGAATAACGGGCTTTCCGTTGATGGCTTGGTCCTTTATCTTTCTGTGTTTTGAGGTGGGATCACTTTGATTACTTTTTAACTTTTTTTTTTTTTTTTTTTTTTTTTTTGGTCAGTTGTAGCTCTTGAACTCGGCCTGGGTGTTGTTCCTGAGCTCTTCAGCTCAAGGCTAGTGCTCTACCACTTGAGCCACAGCACCAGTTCCGATTAATTTTTTTTTTATCGTAATGCTTTCTGACAAGGTCTTACTAGGTAGATTAGGCTGGCCTCAAACTCACAACCTGCCGCCTCTACCTTCATGTGCTGAGATCCCGGGTGCGTACATGCACCAGCTGTCCTGGCTTTTTGTGGTCACTGGTGGGAGAGTGGGAAGCAGGTCTGGTGGGGCAGCTGGGGATAGATAGCATCACAGCAACTGGGAGCTTGGTGTGGGGATATTCCCCTTCCTCACCTTTACTGAGGCCCCAGGACTTGACACCTTGGTTAAAGAGCCTCTTATCACCTGTCCTTTCAGGAATGGATGTATATGGCTACCTGCTGGCGCGAGAAGGGCGGCTGGAGGATGTGGAGAACCTCGGCTGCCGCCTTTTCAATATTTCTGACCAGCACGCAGAGCCCTGGGTGGTGTCTGGGTAAGTCTGTGTGTCCTCTTGTCATCTGGCCTCCAGCCTGTGCTTTCTTCAAGAAGCGCAGGTCTGAGAGCAGCGGGTGAGCCGGTGCTGGCGGCGGTGGTGAATGGCCTTCTCAGCTCTCTTGGCACATTGGATGAGGACAGTGAATGCATTGCGCTTCACCCTGGCCTTGCGCAGAGTCTAGCGACAGTGACGGGCCGGGGGTGCAGCTTGCTGACCACGGGTGGGAGTGGCTCTGTGGAGCATCTGCCTGGTTTGCCAGAGCCCTTCACTCTCTACCTCCCCACCTCGAGAACAGCGAATGAAACCCATGTGGTTACTTGGTTTCACAAATAATTCTTCAGTCTCTCAGCTTGTCCTTTACATGCAGAATGTCAGATTCTTTTCCACATTTTTTTCCTTCTGTGTCAAGATTCCCTCTCCCCTTTTAAATTGTTGATTTATCATTAATAACCATGCGATAAGCATGGTTGTAACAAAGCTCGTGTGGAGGGGCCTCTGCCTGTGGTTGTGTTTTCTTCATGTTGAGACAGGGTCTCAAAATGAGATCTTACGTGCTCCAGACTGGGTGCTGGGATAGCAGACATGCATTGCTTGAGAGAAAAGAGAGGGACTCTCAGGGAGAGGCGGCCAGAAGGCAAGTGGCCCCTATGCAGAGGGAACCCAGTTTCTCCTGGTGCTTTTCCTCTCCCAGGTTTCGTCATTATATGTTAGGAAAATGGAGGAGAAAGGAAGGAACAGGCTGGACTTGATTCTCAAAGGTACCGACTTTATGGAGGAATAGCCTTTCTCTGTTCCTTCCTTTCACCTCCATTTTCCTAATATGTGTTACCACACAGGTTTCAGCTCTATATCCTCCCTCAGATGACCTGTGGTGATCCGGTGGGTCTTGGTTTTTTTTTTCTCCCCCAGGTGCCACAGCTTCTATAGCAAGCGCTACTCCCGGGCGCTGTACTTAGGAGCCAAGGCCATTCAGCTGAACAGCAACAGTGTGCAGGCTCTACTGCTAAAGGGGGCGGCGCTCAGGAACATGGGCAGAGTCCAGGAGGCTATCATCCACTTCCGGGAGGCCATACGGCTCGCCCCATGTCGCTTGGACTGCTATGAAGGTATGGGGTCATCGTGTGTGTGTGTGCAGGTGTGTGCGCGCGCGTGCGGGCGCCTGTGTGTGGTGGCCACAGCCTCTGTGCCCAGGTGAAGAATTCCCATCAGGCCTGCACAGCTCTCGCTGTGTGTGTCTTGGGAAGCCAGGTCACTCCAGCATAGTCCAGGCTGGCCTTCAGTTCACCCTCTTGGCCTCCTGAGGGCTCAGGGTACAGTTGTGCCCTGGTAGTTTCTGAGGATCTCAGGCAATGCCGATGTTCAGGGAAGGTTTAAGAAACACTATGTTTTGGATTTCATCTCATACTTTCCAGCCCAGGCAGAAACTATGGAACTCATATCTCCAGTTTTAACCACCAAAAAAGCCAGAAGTGGAGCTGTGGCTCAAGTAGTAGAGCACTAGCCCTGAGTAAAACAAAACAAAACTCAGGGGCTGGAAGTGTAGCCTAGTGGTAGAGTGCTTGCCTAGCGTGCACAAAGCCCTGGATTTGATTTTTTTCAGTACCACATACACAGAAAAAGCTAGAAGTGTTGCTGTGGCTCAAGTGGTAGAATGCTAGCTTTGAGATAGCTCAGGGACAACGCCCAGATCCTGAGTTCAGGCCCTAGGCAGGTCCAGCACACTGTCCCTGCCCCCCGTCCTTCTTCTCCCCGCCTGTGATCCTAAGGACTTAGAAGGGAGGACCATGCCGAGAAATGCTGCCGGAGTGCTGTGGGTGTGGGTGTGGGTGTTCTTCTGTTTGGATGAGTGCTTTGTGCCAAAAAGTTCTTCCTCTGGTCTCTATTCTTGGCATGTGGGGCCCACGGAACAGGTCAGTGCGGTTGTGTGAAATAGCACACACTGCTGCCAGTCTTACTTCAGGTGAGTCTACCTTCCTACAGCAAGGCTCAGCTAGTGACAGCTCAGCTGGGACAGCCACGTGGAGGCCGTTGGCTTTCATTGGGACCCTCTGGCTCCTCGGAGCTAGAGGCTGTGGCTAGTGTGTGGCTGGCACCGCTCCTGAGCGTAATGGGCCTGCCATACCTGCTGGCTGTCTCGCTTCCTGCGTCAGCTGCAGATGCGTTTGCAGAGCGGGCTCTTGGGTGTGTGACTCTCGAGAGCTCCTGGCCTGGCCTGCTTAGCCTTCCTCTTCACCCGAAGCTGGGGACGATGGCCATGAGGACTGGGTGATGGAATTGGGTTTCTTCGTGTCGTGTTTTTCAGGTCTCATTGAATGTTACCTCGCCTCTAACAGTATTCGAGAAGCCATGGTGATGGCTAATAATGTGTACAAAACTCTGGGTGCAAATGCGCAGACTCTGACCCTCTTGGCCACTGTGTGCCTGGAGGACCCGGTGACTCAGGAGAAAGCCAAGACTCTGTTGGACAAAGCCCTCAGCCAGAGGCCTGACTACATCAAGGCCGTGGTGAAGAAGGCTGAGCTGCTTAGTGAGTGTCTCCATCCTGCCCCGGGGTCACTCGGGTCATGCATGTCCCCCAAACTTACCTGTGGTGTCTGCATGCTCCCCTACTTTTCAGACTCATCTCTGTGCACTTGCATGTGCTTCCTGCAGAGGTGCCCAGGCAGGTGTGCGCCGTCACGGTGTCCAGGCCTGCCTCGCCGGCACAAGTAGCTAAAACTGTTGGATGCTGCCAGTTTGGTTCCCTTTTCACCTGTTTCTTGGTTGTCCTGAGCTAGTGTCAGCTGAATATAACTAATTGGCTTCTGTTCGAACTGTTTTGAGTTATATCCCGCAAGCCTTGCATTGTTCTTTCCATCCATGTATGTATGAGTGTGTGTATACGTACATACGTGTGCGTATGCACTGCGCCCAGGGCTTGAACTCAAATCCTGGGTATAACATCCCTTAGATTTTCTGTTCGAAACTAGCTCTGTACTACTTGAGCCACACCACTCCACTTCTGGCTTCTTCTTGATGGTTAATTAGAAAGATAGACTTTCCAGCTCGAGTTGTCTTTGAATTGCAATCGTCAGATCTCAGCCTTCTGAGAAGCTAGAATTATATGTGTATCCTAAGTTATAAGGGAAAGAACCTTTACCTTAGAAACCACTGGCTCAGGACTATGATCTTAGCTACTTAGGAGGCTAAGATCTGAGGATCGTGGTTCAAAGCCAGCCCAGGCAAGAAAGTCCATGAGACTTGGATCTCCAGTTAACCATCAAGAAGCTGGAAAGTATGGTAGAGCCCCAGTCTTGAGGGAAAAAGCACATTGCCCAGATAATGAGTTGGTTTAGGCGTTAGCACCAAAAAAGAAGAAAAAGAGAAAAGTTTAGTTTGGCTCGTGGCTCTGGCCAGGGCAAACGAGTTCACTGGCCATGGCTCCCTGCCAACAGAGCCCCTCTGCAGCACAGGTGTCACCAGTGCTGGGCAGATAACATAGAAGCTGGCTTTTTCTTTGTGGTTGAGAGGAGATCGTGGAGGTGGCAGGCTGTGGTTCCTGGGAGGCGGGGCCCCGGGTTGTCCCCTCTGTCACGGGGACAGACAGCAGGAGGCCCGCCATGGTACCCTTTCTCCCCAGGCCGGGAGCAGAAGTATGAGGACGGCATTGCCCTGCTGAGGAGTGCGCTGGCCAACCAGAGCGACTGCGTGCTGCACCGCATCCTTGGCGACTTCCTTGTGGCCGTCAACGAGTACCAGGAGGCCATGGACCAGTACAGCATCGCCCTCAGGTAGGCGGGGCGGGGAGCCGGGAGCGCCACGTGACCTCTTACAGCTGGCCTGGCAACCACGCAGGACTCGTTTGAAGAATCACACAAGCACAGTGGCCGGGGACATGGTTCAAGGGGTAGAACACCTGCCTAGAAGTACACGTCCCTAAGTTCACACCCCAGGACTGAGGGAACAAAAGCTGTTCCCTTAGGATCAGCCCGTGTATGTGTGTGTGCGTGTGCGCGTGCGCACGTGTGCTTGCTGACACCACATGGCCCGCTGTTCTGTCACTGCTGTGTGTGGTGTGTACCGCCTGTCACCATCACCTCGGTGCCCTCCGCCTGCCACGTGTGCACACACTCCACACGGCTGTCTTCAGTGTCTGTGTGTGTCGGGTCTGCCCCGCTGTCCTCAGGCTAGGCTGGCTGCCCATGTGCTCAGGGCCTTTGCGGTCATCTGTCTGTGTAGGGGTGCCAGGGCGCTGAGCCCCGGGTGGTCAAGGAGATGCTAGAAATGAGCCCCTGCAGGCGGCATGACTGAGCGCTGACGCCAGGCTGTCCTGTCCTAGACCCACCGCGCAGCCCGCACGGGCGCTACGCCTGCAGTCGACCCCAGATGCCCTCGAACGCCGTCACTCCACCCTGTTCCTCAAGAAATCAATCACTGTGTTTTTTGGTAGTTTCCTCTAATGGAATGTTGAGGGGGAAAGTATGGAAGGCCTCAGAAATGGGTAGAGAAACAGACTGAGAATTTCAATCTGGATATGAAGGTAGATGCCTGTAATCCAGCTCCCGAGTCAGAGGCAGGAGGATCTGGAGTATGAGCTCAACCCGAGCAAGTTACAGACCCCTATCTCAGAAACAAGATTGCGCAGGTGCCGGCGGTCATGCCTGTCATCCTAACCACTCAGGAGGCTGAGGCTGAATCTCAGTTCAAAGCCAGGCTGGGCAGGAACGTCTGTGAGGCTCTTATCTCCAATTAGCCCCAGAAAAGCAGGAAGTGGAGCTCTGGCTCCAGTGATAGAGCACTCCTAGGCCAAAACAGCTCAGGAACGGTGCCCCAAAACAAAAAACATGTTATAAACAAGTATGGAAATGGAAGGATGAACTGTCCCTCTGTATAACTAATGTACGCAAGTAAAATTAAAAAAAAAAAAGGTGGGGGGATTGGGGGCTTGGCTGACGCAGTAGAGCGCTTTCCTAGCATGCTCGAGTTCCGTCAAAAGGCAATGAAAAAAATTGCAAGACATCCGTTTTGCCTCTGGGCTCCGGGCCCCGCCTCGCAGCCAGAGGGGTTGAGGCTGCTAGTGTGGACTCAGGCCTCTCCTTTGTTTTGTTGTCCCTTAGTTTGGACCCCAATGACCAGAAGTCTCTGGAGGGGATGCAGAAGATGGAGAAGGAGGAGAGCCCCACGGACGCCACGCAGGAGGAGGACGTAGACGACATGGAAGGGAGTGGAGAGGATGGGGAGCTGGAGGGTAGTGACAGCGAGGCTGCACAGTGGGCTGACCAGGAGCAGTGGTTTGGCATGCAGTGAGGCTGCGGCAGCGGCCCCAGCCCGAGAGGACCATGGGAAGAGCTGGAGACGAGTGTGGATGTGGATCTGAAGCAGCGGCACCTGAGCAGGGCTGCCGTCAGTCTGCAGAGGCCACGCCCCGCGGGCTCTTCCCCCGCCGTGCTGGCAGTGCCTTCAGCCCTGGTGGCCTGGCAGACCTGTTTTGTGTTTGCTGGGCTGGCGCTTGCCTCTGCCTGAGCTGTCCTGAGAAGTGGACGTGGTGCAAGCACTGGTGGGGCCCTGGGCAGCTGACCAGGAAACCCATACGTGGTGTGGGCGATGGGGCAGCCCCTCTGGACGCTCGTGGGCGTGCGCATCGCGGCAGCCCGCGGCCTGGCATGTGCAGCCTTGTGTCTTGGTGACTGCAGAGACTTCAGCCAGGACTTGACCTGGCTCTGCACCTCAGCCCTGAGGTCAGGGTCTCAGGTCAGTGTCTGTCCTGGGGTAGCCCAGGGTGTCCAGCCATCCCCAAGTCCTCATTAAATTAAGAGGCCAGGCGCATTGGCTCATAGCTCTGATCCCAGCTACTTGGGAAGGAAATCGGAGGATCTCGGTTCTCAGCCACCCTGTGCAAAACCCTATCAGAACATTGCAATAAAGGAAGATTGTGGTCCAAGCCAGCTCAGCCACCAATGTGAGGCCATTTATAAAAGAAGCTGGTGTGGGTCATGTGGCAGAGCCTGGCTGACCCAGACACAGTGGAGCGGGGCGCTGTAGCACACACTTAGAGTGCCGGCATGTGGAGACTCGGAGCAGGATTGAGAGTGAGCCTCGCCCGGGCTACAGAGCAGCGCCTTCACTCAAAAGAAGTCCGTGGCACACCTCTGGAAGCCTAGCTACTTGGGAGGCTGAGATCTGAGGATGGAAACGAAGTCCGCTGTGATGGAGCAATCCGAGAGACTTGTCTCCCAATTAAGCAGCTAAAAGCTGGAACTGGAGGGTGGCTCAAGTGGTGGAGTGCCAGCTGAGCTGAAAAAGCTGAGCAAAAATGGCAGCCTGAGCCCATGCCAGGTGCCATTCACTCACGCCTGTAATCCCAGCTGCTAGGGACAGTGATGGGTGCCAGTTTGCAGCCAATCCAGGCAGGAAAGCTGTGGACACAAAAGCTCAAAGTGGCTGTGACTCGTGGAAGTGGACCAGCCTTGAGCGAGAATGCTCAACCACAGCACCTGGCCCAGTAAGGCGGGGGGGGGGGGGGTCCTAGAGTGAAGGCCGCACACCTGGCTAGGGAGCTCAGAGCAGATGACACAGGCCGTGCCTGTTAAGTGACAGGAGTGGGCCTGGTGGCTCATCTGGAATCCTAGCTATTCATTCTGGAGGCTGAGATCTGGAGATGCAGGTTCAAAGCCAGTCGGGCAGTCTGTGAAGTGGAGCTGTGATTCAGGTGGTGGAAGGGCAGCCCTGGCTTGTGCTGCTAGCCTGTCCCCATTTGTCCCCTGCTTGTCATGGGTGCCCTCATCTGCCGGGTTCTATGGTTGCTGCTTGGTGGGCAGCAGTCATTCTAGTTGCTAGTGTCTACGTGTGCGGTCACCTTGGGTTCCCCTGCTGGCCCATGGCAGTGAGGCTGCTGCATCCTGGTCAGCCCAGCCAGCCAAGGTTCAGTTGGGCCTGATGGGCCTGCCTGCCGCTGTGGGTCCCACCCAGAGCCGACTTCCTGCTCCAGTGCTGGCGCTCGGTGGGAGAAGATGGACCAAGGTGCCTGCTGGTCACTGCGCCGCCTGGTCCTGAGCTGCGCCCTGGGGCTGCCAGGCCGCCCGTGAGAGCCCACCTTCTCCACTCCTCGCCTGCAGGTGAGCTTGTGGCAGGGGGTGGTGAGGGCGGGCATCCTCCACCGCGGGGGCCCTGCCATCTGCTGGCGACACATGCGCCTGCTGAGCCCCGAGGTGCTCGGGGCCGTCCAGGGGCGGCCCTCCCCATAGAGGG
Organism: Megascapheus bottae; assembly: GCF_031878675.1. NCBI lineage: Eukaryota > Metazoa > Chordata > Mammalia > Rodentia > Geomyidae > Megascapheus > Megascapheus bottae. The sequence goes on along the minus strand of NC_143536.1, from coordinate 4,004,229 downwards.
TGGCAGCCACACCTCTGCCCTACGACTGGGACTTGAACTCAGGGCATGGGCACTGCCCTTGTTTTTGTTTCTCTACCACTTGAGCCACAGCTCCATTTCCTGCTTTTTCTGTATAATCAAACCCAGGGCTTCACACATGCTATGCCAGCACTCTACTGCCAGGTCACGCTCCTGACTTTAAAAATTGAGAATAAAAAATCTGGAGCTGTGAGTGAGGGACACACCAGTGATACCAGCACTTGGGAGGTTGAGGCAAGAGGATTAGGGTTGGAGGCCAGCCTGAGCTATGTAGTTGGACTCCCTTCTCAGCGTGTAGCTGGGCACCAAGTGCACGCCGCATGGGGGCACTGGCTAAGATGTACTCAGAAGAGCAACTTGAAGTTCCTTTGTACGAGAATGGGACTCATCTCTCACCCCTGGAAAAGTACCAGAAGCGGTGCTGCGGCTTAGGTGGTAGCCTTGAACAGTAGAGCCTCGAGTCCTAACCCCGGGACTGACACATTCTGAGCCCCTTCTAGAAAGCTGGCTACTGCAGAAGCCGAGGACTTGAGGAGCAGCACAGGCAGGAATGCTCAACCACGCGAGCCACAGTGCTCTCCCAGCTTTCTAGAGCCTGGGCTGGGTTTGAACCATAGCCCTCAGCTCTCACTCTCCTGAGCTGCTGGGATTAGAGGCCTGAGCCACTGGCACCCGGCTCATGTTTGACACTAAGGCCTAAGTGGCGCAGAGATGGACAGCGTGCCGGCCTGGAGTTCAGGCCCCAGCACTAGCTCGGAAGGCTATGACCCGGCCCCGGCGGCTGTGTCTGCACTTCTGCGAGTCCTGGGGAGCGGCCGGGCGCTTTCCTCGGACCCCTCCTCTGCCCCCACACGCGGGGCGTGGCAGGGTGGGCCTCTGCCCTCCCCCACGTCACGCTCACGGCCTGCAGCCTTCCAGACAGCCGAGGCCACACGAAGTTACCGCAGAACAGATTTATTTACTCGGGCCACGTCGGCGGTGCTGTCACCAGCACAGAGCGCCCGCCGTCTGTCTCTAGGTACAGCCTAGCCAAGCACCCTCGTTAGAGAAGCTGCAGGTGGCGCGGCGGCGGCGGCGGGCCGGCGGCCGGCCTGCAGCAGCGGGGAGGCCTGCGCTGTAGCCGCAGCTCGTCCGCAGTGGGGCTCCCCGGGCAGCGGTTTTGAGCGTCACCGCGGAGGTGGCGCCCCGCCCGGCGAGGGTTCAGAGCCAAGGAGCCAAACTTCGGTGGAGAGGCGTGTCGGTGCGTGGAGCTACACTGCGCATTTGTGGCGGCTACTCTGATTAAAGGCTAATGGGCCCACGGGCGGCGGGCGCCCGCGTCTCCTCCGCGCTGCCGCGAGCTGGGAGCCTCCTCTACTTTCCCCAACGTCATCATGCAGAGGCGGGCGGCCGTGGTGCTAAGAACGCGCATGCGCACCCGAACACCCTTACATAGCTGCAAATGGCCTAGAAGCAGTTACTCCAGTATGGCTGCAAAGGAAAGAGAGAGGAGATCAGCTCCGGAGTAGGGAGGCACGGCCGACTCCCTGAGGTGATGGTGACGCGGGGCCTTGCCTACCAGACAAGAGCTCACAGCCCCGCGTGGCGGAGGGGGGGGGGGCTGGGTTAGCCGTGCAGAGGTGAGGCAGGAGGGGCGGTGCGAGCAGCACGGCGTGAGCGAGGAGCCAGGACTCACTGCCTCCCCCCTTCCCCTCCCACCCCTCTCCCCGCCTGGGGGGGTGGGGTAGCCCTGCCTGCCTGCATTACACTGGGCTGGGGGGGGGGCACTGCTGTGTGCAGTGCTGCGCCCCTCCCCAGCCAGGAGGTGGTCTGTTTAAAGCACCTTCTTCATTTTGCCAGCAGCTTCCTCTGCGTGTGCGTGCGTGCGTGCGTATCTTGAACCCAGGGCCCGGGTAGTGCCCCACAACTTTTCTACTCAAGGTTAACACTGTTGTTCAAGTCAAGCATTTCACTGCTGGCCTTTTGGGGGGTTGGCTGGAGGCTCCCGCGTAGCTGGCTGGGTTGTAAGTGGAGCTTCACACTAGGTTATTACTAAGGGCGGTTTGAGTGCTCCAGGAAGCACAGTGGCGGTGGCCATCCCCTCCCTGGGCAGCAGCCACCTCCCCTGGAGCACGCAGACTCCAGGGCAGGAAATACTCACGTGGTGGGCGACGTTGGGAGGCATTGGAGGGAAACACCACGGTTAGGATGTTAGCGGCTCACAGGGCCTGAGACTGAGCTCCAACATGCACACACGTTTATCAGGGTCACGGTGGTCGTTAGTGCCACGTTCAAATAAAAATAGCTCTATACAGTGCAGTATGTCCATTTGTCATGTGCTATTTACAAATGTACAGAACACGCATGTGTGCACACAAGCACACACACGCACGTACACACACACACACTTGCCCTTAACCCTTAAACCAGACTACATATGACAGCCCAGCAGAAACTTCCATAAAGTGCACTATCACACACTGAGACTGGTGTCTCTAGATAAACCCACCACTACGAGGCAGGACAGAACCTTCCTCCCCTTGAGCACTGGGGGCTAAGGCTCTGAGCCGGGAACTGGAGGGAGAGCCAGACTACCTCGGAGCTAGTCCAAGGCAAGCCACTTAAGAACAAGACAGTTACTTTCTTTTTTCTGTCCATTTAAAATGTTTTATTTTTCTTTTTTAACTAGGTTGTGAAGTGCCATGGAAATAGGCAATGTTGGCAAAACAATGTCTGTTACAATAAAATACATTAGACACTTAAATAAATAACCTTAAAAACTAGGCAAAGGGACAGAAACCCAGTCAATTGGATGTGGAGCAATGTTTTCTGCACAAGCGAGATCAGGCATACCTCTCGTGAAGACGGGCGTAAACAGAACCATCAAACCTACCGAAGCAGAGCGGGCTGGGGGTGGGTGGGGGTGATCGGAGGCGGGGGGGTGCAGGAAGTGGCAAACCAAAAAATACTGACTGAGGTAGCAGGACTCTGCTCAGTGCAGAAAAATTGGCTTATGATAAAAATTAGACTGTGATACCAAATTAAATCCAGATAATCATGCAAGACACAATACATGCTATTTAGTTTTTTAAAAACCACACATTCACTTCCTAATGTCTGCTGCCAATTAATTTGCTGACAATGTCTGCTGGCTCAACTATTTTTATACAAGGATGAGTATTAAACAGAACACTGTACATGCTTTTTCATCTACAAAAAAATATCTGCATAAAATAGTGTTAGTTCTCTGTACATGTCAATGGATACTTTAATTATGTGTATAAAAAAGGAAAATCTTGTCCCACTGGAGTCAGAAAAAAAAAGCAAAACGAAATCTAGAGTATGAAACCTCCTTCACCAGCCAATATGTTCATGTGAAAATTCAGCAGAAATAGACAGTTGCTTTAAACAATAAAAAAATTAATTGATTAAGTTAAACATCTTCTGTACGCAGGGCTGTCTGTCAGTCACGACCAGAACATATCGCTAAAGTTAGTGTCTGTGCTATACACCCAGAACACCAGGGGCGCTATGAGCAGCACAAAGGGCCAGGAAATCCCCTCTGTGCATGCTGAGAGCGAGCAGGATTTGGTGGCAGGCTGCACAAACTCTTTACCAGGTTCCAGGTAGTTGCGGGCCACAAACTTGAGGGTCTCGTCCATGAGAATCACAGGCAGGGAGATTTTCAGCACCATCAGCCACTGGGTCAGATTCAGCGGTGTGATCTGGAAGATAAGCTGAGGAGGCCCCAAGGACGAGTGAGGCTTCTGCACCTGCCCCACCAGCGGCGCCTTAAGCCAGCCCAGGGCTCCCCCAGGCATCCCAGCTTGCTGGGCACTTACCGGCAGGGGCTCCACGTAGAGGATCAGGAAGTGGAGCGACATGGACAAGCAGATGGAGCCCACCAGCCAGATGTTCTCCCAAGGGGGCATCCTCAGCAGGGACTGGTTTTCAGATAAGCTGCAGGGAGGGGGAGGCAGGGCGGTTCATCCAGCAGGCTGCTGGGGCAGTCAGAGCTGAAGCACACCCTTTGGTTTACGTGACACTGAGGTTTGAATTACCCAGGGCCTTGTCCTTTGGACTTGAATTCTGCTTGTCTTTTTTTTTATGCCAGTCCTGGGCTTGAGCTCAGGGCCTGAGCACTGTCCTTGGACTTTCTCAAGGCTAGCATTCTACCACTTGAGCCTCAGCACCACTTCCAGCTTTTTTTCTCTGCATGTGGTACCAAGGAATGGAACCCGGGTCTTTGTGCATGCTAGGCAAGCACTCTACCACTAGGCCAAACTCCCGGCCCCTTGTTTTAATTTTTGTCTGTAGTTGAGCTTGAGCACTTGGCCTGGACGCTGTTCTTTTGCTGAAGGCTTGCACTCTTAAGACTGAGCCACAGCTCCACTTGTGCTTGTCTGATGGGTTAACTGGAGGTAACCTGACTCCTGAGCAGCGGGGTTCACGGGCGTTCACCACCAGTCCCTGGCACTTGTAAGTTTTTGAGGTAGAGTCTTTTTTCCTGTCTTGACACTGCCTGGGATCAAAGCATCCCCGCGAGGGTTTGTGTGGAGCCCAGGCCCAGGCCCACACCACCACACTCAGCTCTAGACTACACTTCAACCACTGCTGGTTCCTGGCCTCACCAGTGACCTGATTCTAGGGATCCGAGTTCTGCTGATGGGGAAAGGAAGGAACGTTCAGATGTAGGACGCACTGCCCATCTGACACGTACACTATGAGGATGGCAAATGCAGCTCGGGGGGCCCTGGAGCTTCCCAGGGAAGAGGAAGCATGCCCACCACTTCCTGGACGGGGCTGCACTTACCTGTTGAGGGCATTACACATCTCTATGGTCACCAGCACAGAGAGTGCCATTGTCATTGGGTACGGGGACTCAAAGATAGCACAGTCCACGCCTTCAAAGTCTGGGTTGTCTTCTTTACACTGCAGGAAGTGGCTCTGCAACGAGAATCCCACCCCATTCATTGCTTCTCGCCGGTGCCCGCAGACCGGAGCAGAGCAAAGCAGCCACGGCGTTCCCGGCCAGTCCTCTCCAGAAGCCCCACAATCCTGTCTGGTGTCATTACATATAACTTGTGCCTTAAGGTGACCAGACCGATGCCCAAACCACAGGAAGCTGGCAGGAAGCTACATACCAGCTGGTAGAAGGACACCCGGGGGCCACCGTCAGCAGCGATGAACCACCATGCGGCAGCGCCCACAGTGGCGGCGCCCACGTAACCTGTGAAGGATGAACACTTTCAGTGACGCCACACGGGCCAAGGGGGACGGGGTGGAGCTCCCGACCGAAGCTAACGCCAGCAAACCCCGAGCCCAGCAGTGAGTGGCAGGACTGGGAAGAAAGGCCACGGTCGTGGTCGTGGTCACGGTCGCGGTTACGGTCGCGGTCGCCATCGCCATCCCCGCCCCCACCCCCGCAGGGAGATGTGCGTGAGCAGCGTGGACACTTCCAAGCTGCAGGTGTGTGGGGGCTGAGTGACACTTTTGGGCCACCTCCCTATGACCCGTATGGACACAAATGTACGTTTCTCAGGCTGGGCTGTCCACTCAGCTATTTAGTAGGCTGAGGTCGGGGGATTGAAGCCAGCCCAGGCTGAAAAGTCTGAGATGCATAGTTTCCATTTATTGGCAACAACAAAAGTTCCAAGTAAGAGACTATTGAGACTGCAAGGCTAACCACGGACTCGGAGATGAAAGATGCCAGGACAAACGTCACCACTTCCACCAAGCAACTCCAGAGGGCGCTGCCCTGAGAGGCGCTGTGGGGCTGCGGGGCTCTTCTCTAGACTACCCTGCTGCTTCTGAGCTCAGCATGGCAAGTCAGTGCTAAACCCAGGGACGCCCTGGGGAATGCCAGGGCCTCCTCTGCAGAGGCCTCGCTCCGCTAACCCATGAGGGGGAACTGGAGCGGCTCTGGTTCAGACACGAGGTCTCCACACAAGACTGGTGGGATGGACTGAGCTTTACACCATGGCCCCCACTACTCAAAGGTGAATCAGAGTCTTCATCCTCATGTCCTTTCTGCAAAGGGGAGTACGAAAGGCTGCAAGTCCTGATGCTGAACAGGAGGAATGGAAGCTTTTTCGGGGGATGCCTGTCTGGGCCTTCAACTCAGGTGCGTCCTTGAGCTTTTTTGCTCAAGGCTAGTAAGTAGTCTACCACTTGAGCCACAGATCCATTTCCAACTTTTCTGGTGGTTAACTGGAGGCAAGAAGAGTCTCAAGGACCTTCCTTCCTGAGCTGGCTTTGCACTGTGATCCTCAGACCCCAGCCCTCCCCCTCCCCCCAGCAGCTGGGCTTACAGGCGTGAGCCACCAGCTGGGCCTGAAGCACCTCTGGGTTTGGCCACCTCACCAGATGAAGGTGCTATACTCACAGCCAATGGCCAGGTAACGGAAGAAGAGCCAGCCGCTGATCAGCGGCTCCTTAGGGTTGCGGGGTGGCTTGTTCATGATATCCAGGTCAGGAGGGTTGAACCCCAACGCGGTAGCGGGCAGACCATCTGTCACCAGGTTGACCCAGAGCAGCTGGACGGGGATCAAAGCCTCAGGAAACCCTAGAGCTGCCGTCAGGAAAATGCTTTTGGCCCAAGAAAGAAAGAAAAAAGAAAACCCAGTGACTGGGAGAAGGGTTTAAACGCCACTGCTCCTCCCTGCGCCCAGCTGGATGTGGGGAGAAGGGGCTTTGCATGCCAGATGAGAAGCGGGCAGCTCTTGTGCAGCCAAGAGGATCCTGTGCCTTCTGCCCAAAAGCTGCTGGGAGTCGAGGAGAGTGACCTCTACAGGCAACCGCTGAGAGACGAGCTACACCTACCAGACCACCTCGCCCACGTTGGAGGAGATGAGGTAGCGGATGAACTGCTTCATGTTGTTGTAGATGGCCCGCCCCTCCTCCACCGCAGCCACGATGGTGGAGAAGTTGTCATCCGCCAGCACCATCTCGGAGGCTGTTTTAGCCACCGCAGTACCAGAGCCCATGGCAATGCCAATCTCTGACTTCTTCAGAGCAGGGGCATCGTTCACACCATCACCAGTCTGGAAGGGAAGGAAAGGCATGGCCATTTCAGATGCTTGCCCAGTGTGGGCGCACGGCCAGCCTAGGAGGTGGACAACTTGTTCTCCAAGATGGCATCAAACACATTTGACCTGGGAAACGTAAGCTGGTCAAACAAACTTCCCCAAGAGACACTCTAGCAGAGCCCAGAGAGTTGAAGCTTGCCATTTCCACAGCCCCAAACAACGCGCGTGGTACCGAACATGCAGCCACAGTTTGATCAAGGCCAAGGTGAAGCGCAGGTGCAAAACACCCACGTCCTCATTTGCCGCTGACGCCGTTCACCACATGCCCAGCCACAGACCACAACCACCGCCACGCTGCCTGGCTTGACTTAAGGACTGACTCGTGGTCGGAGAGGCTGGGATTTCAGGGGTGTGCCACCTCGCCCACCCCCACATCTAGTTTTAAAACATTCTACCTTCAGGATGGTGGCTGAGCCCGGGTAACAACAATAAAACCATTCACGGAAGGAAGAGAGGAAGGGAGAGAGGGAGGGAGGGAGGAAAGAAGGAAGGAAGGAAGGAAGACCTGTCCCTAAAAAGACCCCCACCCAGCTCCCGTCACCCCTGGGTTAGGACTCCAGGGAGCAGGAGGATTCCACCGCGGCGGTGGCAGTCCCCACTGAGCTGCTGTCCAGATCAGGCCACTCACCATGGCGGTGATCTCATCGAAAGACTGGAGAAACTCCACAATCTTGGACTTGTGGGAGGGCTCGACCCGGGCGAAGCAGCGGGCGTTCAAGCAGGCATCTCTCTGGGCTGAAGGACTGAGTTCATCAAACTCCCGGCCTGTAAAAGCCTTTGTTGTCACATCCTCGTCCTGCCCAAAGATGCCGATGCGGCGACAGATGGCCACAGCCGTCCCCTTGTTGTCCCCTGTGATCATGATAACCCGGATGCCTGCCTGGCGGCAGAGCTTCACCGAGGAGGCCACTTCGATCCTGGGCGGGTCCAGCATGCCCACGCAGCCCACGAACGTCAGGTTGGTCTACAGGAAGAGCGCCACTTTGAGTTGCATCCAGGACCTTCTTCTGCCCCTCCCCTCGTCTGAAGAGGCCAGCTACCATCAACACAGACGCGCCGTCACGTGCTGGGGTAGAGTGCTGGGGGTCTGCATGCGGGGCCTACAAAAGCTAGGCAAGTGCTTTACTATGGACCAGACCCTAGCCCTGGCTTCTGGAGAAGGGTTTGCTACACAGCCCAGGCCCCCTCTAACCAGTGCCTTTCCTCCATCTTGCTCCCCAGTGTTTGGCTTTCAGCCATGGAACCTTCCCAGCTTTTTAGTGTACGCTGCGAGGGGTTGAACCTAGGGCCTCGCAATGCTCAGTAGACATTCTATCTCTGGGCTACAACACCCTGGCCTCTTTCTACTGAAAGAGGGGGAACAAAAGTAACTACAACATGAAACCCAATGCCTTTTCACTCTTTTAACACTATTCCAAACAGAGTAAATCCAGGGAGGCACCAGTGGCTCACGACTGTAATTCTGGCTCCTCAGGAGGCCGAGATCTGAGATGAGTCAGAAGCCAGCCCGGCAGGAATGTCTGAGACTCTCACCACGAGCCTCCAGCATCTCCAGAACATCCCGTTAGAACGGTGCAGAACGACGCTTCACAAGCTAACACGGGCTCGGCTGGCTTTCTGTGTGCGGAGAACTACACGCACGAGGTGCCCGCTGACTGACGCAGGGCCTGGATGCCAGGTGAGGTCTGGGCCGAGCCTGTCAGGAGCCCATTACCTCGTATTTGATGAAGTTGGCCGAGTCCTCCAGGTGCATCTCTTCTCTCCTCAGAGGGTTGTCGTGAGTGGCCAGCGCCAAGCACCGCAGTGTGTCACTGCCGCTACCCCACTCCCGAATGACAGACATGATCTTGTGTTTGACGCCCGGGGTCAGGGGGACCTTCGTGCTCCCCACTCGGATGTGGGTGCACCTGTCGATGACCCCCTCGGGAGCGCCCTGGGGATGGGACAGTTAGGTGAGCAGCTGTGCTGGCCCCGCGCCACACGCCGGCCACACCCCCACATCCTGCCTACCAACTTGCCTTCACAAACATCTTGCTCATGGAGGTCCGGCTGGGTTTGTTCGGGGTACAGTAGACTGACATTGACTTTCTATCGCGTGAGAACTCCAGAGTAAATTCCTTTTTCATCAGCTGTTTAATGACCTGGGAGGAGAACGCAGAAAGACTGTGCAGGGCGTTTCCCTCTCGTTCACATGCGCCTTGCGGGGCACCTACTGTGGGACAGCTGGGGACAGCACTGGCAAGAGTAAACAACTGCTCCTGCCCAACTGTCCTCCAAGCAAAGCGCTGGAGGGGCGGAAGGCATCTCACGTGACACAGCTCTCAGCATCTGAACCAGTCTCCTGCCACTGGTCACAGCTCTGCTGGACCTCAGCACAGAGGTGGCACTTAAACTCATAGGACCAGAGAGACTGCGGGAGGAACTGGAAACAAACACGGCCAAGGGCAGGCAAGGCTTCCACATATTGGTGGGACATGAGAAATTTAGCCAGACACTCTGGAAGAGAAGCTGAGGGGGGAAGCGAGGCCATGTTCTTCCTTGTGTCCTCCCTCGTTCCTCACTGTAGACTAGGCCTGAGCACAGGCTCTGGGTGACCATTCTGTCAGCCTGAAGATCGGGCCTTCTATTCCTAACTTGAGATGAGATAAAATCTTTCCATGGGGATTTGGCTCACTTGGCTGCCTTGGGGAAGGGGCTGCCAACACTGCCTGCCCCTCACATGAGCACTTTGGGTTTAGTTTCAATCACTCACGTGCACCACCACCAACTCTAGAAAGACTGGAGCATGCTCAGATAGCGGAGGAGGGGGCGCTATCCTATGCAGGGGAAAGGAAAAAACAAGTCATTTCTTACGTTTCGCTGGGGCCAGGCCTCAGAAGGCCAAGTGCTAGCTCCAGCCTCCTCTTCCTGAGTAGCCACAGTGACTGGTTTATGGATAAGAAGGGGTCTCTGTCTCGGTCTGACCTTGGAACCTCCGACCTTTGCTCCCCAATTATTATATATGTGAGCTATCACCAAAGAGAATTATTTTTCTTTTTATTTGGTCGGTCCTGGGGCTTGAACACAGGGCCTAGGCACTGGCCTTGAGCTTTTTTTGCTCAACCATTTGGGCTACAGTACTACTTCTGGCTTTTTCTGTGTGTGGTACCAAGAAAAGGAACCCAGGGCTTCGTGCATGCCAGTCAAGCACTGCATCACTTAGGGCGCACTCCCAGCCCTATTATTTCTTCTAAGCTACTGCCTTTCTTGGTATAAAAATATTCATAGGTCTGGGAACATGGTTGGAAAGGTGGAGTATGTGCCTGTGTCCAAAATGGCTAGCAAAAGCCTGGGTAGAATGGTAGAATGCCAGCCAAGTTAGTGGAAGGCCCCAATCTCCCCATATCATAGAGAGAAGGAAGAAAGAGGAGAGAGAAGTTGGAGGGAAGGGGGGAGGGAGAGGTGGGAGGAAGAGAGCTAAAAAGAGTGACTGAGTGTAGGTACAGTAGACCAAGCTTAGATACTGACCGAGTTGCAGGCATTTGCACGTTCTATTTTGGAAAGACCTTTCAATTCCGTATCAAATACATTCATCTTCTCTACAAGACATGTGAGAGCAGTCTCTGTAGCTTCTCCAACTTTTTCATACACACCTTTTGCCTGTATTATTTAAAGGCACACAAAATAGAAAACAAGGAGACAGGTCATTTCAGTGTATTTTTCCCCCATCAAAGAACAAGTTGGGAGCCAGGAGTTTGGCCTAATGGTAGAGTGCTTGCCTAGCCTCGCATGCATGAAGACCCAGATTCGATTCTTGGTACCACATATACATAGAAACAACCAGAAATAGTGCTGTGGCTGAAGTGGTAGAGCTCTAGCCTTGAGAAAGCCAAAGGGCAGTGTTCAGGCATTGAGTTCAACAAACAAAACAAAAAAAAAAAAGAAAGAAAGAAAAAAAACAAGAACAAGTTGTCCATCATTGCACCTCTACTCTCTAGTCTTCTTTAGACCAGATGACCCAATGAAACGATACTCAGAGGCTCATTCCAAAAATTACTTTTCCATTTTCCTTAAATATAAGAAGCTGTCAATCATAGTAACATCTAACTCAAGGCCATCTGCTTATTATTCTATCCCTGACAGGACACTTGCCTTTGAGTTCTGTGGAAGCAAAGCCTCACTATTCTTGTTTTTGTTAGTCACGGGGCTCAAACTCTGGGCCTGGAGGCTGTCCCTGAGCTCTTCAGCTCAAGGCTACCACCCAATCCCTTGAGCCACAGCCCCACTTCTAGTTTTCTAGTGATTAATTGGAGATAAGAGTTTCCTGGTCTTTAGTGTCCAGGTTGGTCTTGAACTGCAATCCTCAGATCTCAGCTTCCTGAGTAGCTAGGATTATAAATGTAAGCCACTGTGCCCAGCTCAATTCCCCTCCGCTCCCCAGTTCTGGGGCTTGAATTCAGGGCCTGAGCACTGTCCTTGGGTTTTTCTCAAGGCTAGAGCGCTACCACTTGAGCCACAGTGTCACTTCCATCTTTTTCTATGTATGTGACATCAAGGAATTGAACCTGGGTCTTCATGAATGCCAGGCAGGCATTCTACCACAAGGCCAAATTCCCAGTCCCTAAACTTATATCATCATTAAGACAACCCTCTAGGCTCAGCGTGTATCGAGGGGACATCCAGCAATATCTTAAATCCTACTCTTAGGACAGTTTTGTTCGTGAGTAGGGTCTGCAGGAGTCAGGATGTGAGAGCAGGGCTGCTGCAGGCGACGAGGTTTCACCGCATCCAAACCCCCTAATGGAGGCGCTACATGCAGTCCTCATGAGGAAGAGTCTTACCTCATTGTAATCCAAGGCAGAGTCATTGCACAGGGCGCAGATGGTCGCCAGCTCTACAAGCCCATCATACTGATGGCATTTCACTGGTTTATCATCTTTATGCCTATCAAAAGAGAAAGATGCATTTTAAATTAAAAAATTTTTTTAAAAAAGATGCATTTTTGACTCACAGTGATCATATCTATTGATTTTTTCCCCTAATTAATGAAGAAAATAGAGGTTTGGGGAAAACAGAAGGGCATATATTCAAAAGAATTTGAGGGGGGTGGGGCTCAGTAAAATCTGTCATCAGAAGCTGGGCATGGTGGCTCACACCTGTAATCCTAGCTAATCAGGAGGCCGAGATTTGAGGACTGCAGTTCAAAGCCAATCCGGGCACTAAAGAACGTGAAACTCTTACATCCAATTAACCACTAGAAAACAGGAAGTGGTGCTGTGGCTCAAAGGGTAGGGCAGTAGCTTGAACTGAAGAAGAGCTCAGGGACAGCACCCAGGCCCAGAGTTCAAGCCCCAAGATCCCCATCCCTCCCCCCGCAAATAAAAATCTGGTATCAAGAGTCAAGAATCAAGACAGAGAATGAATCTCTGATATGAAAAATCGACCAGTGAAAAGACTAGAAATTCTTAAACCCTACCTGAAACTCTAGGTTCCGGCCAAATAAGGATGAAGAAGCTGGCTGGCTTATAAGCTTTGAATTCTTCAAAGTATGAATGTTATTTATTAATTGCAGTACTGGGGTTTGAACTCAAAGACAAGGTATTGTTGCCCGTCAACTTTCTCACTTAAGGCTGGAGATTTTATCCTGTGAACCACATTCCACCTCCACACTTTGCTAGATAACTACAGATTAGAGAGTCTCACGCATTTCTGTCAGGCTGCTTTGAACCTTGATTCTCCCATCTTCTGGCGAGGATTATGTAAGTGAGCCACTAAAGGTTTAATTCTTGAAAATTTGTCCTTCTAACAAAGAGCACTGACTTGAGCCACATTCCCAAGACCATTTTTGCCTTTTCTTTTTTTCCGCCAGGCGGTGCACTAGGACTGAGCTGGCTGCTCAGCCCCACTCTAGCTTTTCTACATCCCTGCAAATCCACACCAACACCAGCTTGCCACAAGGGACCTGAGTGTGGTGAGCGGGTACTCACACTTCTCCAATGGGTGCATAAGTCGATCCAGTTATGGTAAACTCATTAAGGGAACAAGTATCACCTTCAACTTTGTCCAGGATAAACATCTGTAGGGGAGAGATACAGCAGTTTAAAGATAGGAAAAACCATCTTTGTCAGCTCGAGACAAAGCTCCTCTTATGGAAGAAAGCAACCACAAGGAAATGCAGTGAAGCCCAGCTCTTTACCTGACTGCTGTGACGCTGGGCTGCTTCCCTCATCCCACCACAAACTAATGTCTGAGAAACAAGACCACTAATTAGCACCAGCGGCACAGAGACACAGCAGACAGCCCACAAGAACCGTGCACATTACAGACTCTGGGTCACCAGAAGGTCAACACTAAGGACATCCTAATTTTTTTTTGTCAGTTGTGGGGCTTGAACTCTGGGCCAAGGTGCTTTCCCTGAGCTCTTCAGCTCAAGGCTACCATCCTACTCCTTGCGCCACAGCACCACTTCCAGTTTTTTTGGTGGTTATTTATAGAGATTTAACAGCAGTCCTCAGATCTCAACCTCCTGAACAGCATTACAAATGTGCTACCAGTGCCCGACTAGTGGTTTCTTATTTTACCCCAAATGCTGGTTCATTAAGTAGCCTAGTAAAGGAAGGCTAAACATAGGAAATAGAGAAAAACATAGACAATGATTTGCTTTTAAGGAAGAAATCAATATATTTAATGTGTCTTACAAATACCAATTATGACTTTGGGTAGGAGTTTAGCTGCTTCCTCTGAAACTTATGTTTAATTTTCCCATACTGAGAAATAAAAGACCCAAGAAATGAAGTCTCTAGTTTCTCCAGTCCTGTGTTTCAGAAACAGCTTCACAACTAACGGATTAATTAACCGCCTTCACATAGTTCAGCTTAGGTCAGGTGTCTCATGTACCCTTCACGTATGTCAAAAGTTTGGGTGGCAAAAAGGCAGATGGCTAGGACACACACTGAACAGCCACTAGTCTTGGAAGATGTCCTTACCCTGCAGACAGACATCTGGTTGGTCGTGAGCGTGCCTGTCTTATCGGAGCAGATGACAGATGTGCAACCGAGGGTTTCCACAGAAGGGAGGCTGCGAACAATGGCATTTTTCTTTGCCATTCTGCGTGTGCCAAGGGCCAGGCATGTGGTGATAACGGCGGGCAGCCCCTCAGGAATGGCGGCCACAGCCAGGGCCACTGCAATCTTGAAGTAGTAGATGGCGCCCCGGATCCAGGAGCCTCCGTGAACCGGGTCATTGAAGTGCCCTATATTTATGATCCACACAGCAATGCAGATGAGGGAGATGACTTTAGAAAGCTGCTCCCCAAATTCATCTAGCTTCTGCTGAAGGGGTGTTCTCTCTTGCTCCGTCGCAACCATCTCATCCCGGATCTTGCCAATTTCTGTGTTGACCCCAGTTGCCACCACCACTCCCATGGCTTTCCCAGCAGCAATGTTTGTCCCCTAGGAAAGAAAGAACAGTCCTGGTGTCATCATCACCTCCCAACTCACTGTCTGTCTCACAGACTCCCCTAGCCCCTAGCTCCCCCCACCACCCCGGCTACTGTTAAGGCAAACAGCAGCACAGTGTGGGGCAGCCTCACGAAGCCCCTTCGGACTCTCACACCTACGCTTGGGCTCCACACAGGATCTCCTTATCCCAGCGCCAGGCTCTCACCCTTCTGTCCCCCCTTATCATAAGAGCACTCAACCCTACTCATTCTCCATGTCTGGCTCTAGCCCAGTATCTCAACCTTCCCTCCCTTTGTCTGCTGGACAAGGAAAATTACCTGGTGGGCTACCCTGGGCACTGTTCTCTAGAAAGTGAAATGAAGCGGGCGTACCCCTGCCTCCCTTTATGCCGTAATTCCGGGCGCACAATAATAGTTCATTACTTTCACTATAACACAATAGTACTATACTTTTCACTATGTCTATACAATGAGAGTTTAAACATGTTTGACCCTTTCTTTTCTCTTTCTTGAAAACTTTTTCAATCAAAACAAAAGACAGGAATGGGGTACCAGTAGCTCACGCCTGTAATCAGAAGGCTGAGATCTGAGGATCAAAGTTCAGAGCCAGCTGGGGCATGGAAGTCCCTGAGACTGTTATCTGTAATTAGCCAGCAGAAAAAAGTGGCACTGTGGCTCAAATGGTAGAGCACTAGCCTTAGCTGAAGAGCTCAGAGACAGCCGCCCAGGTACACACTATAAGCCCCACGACAAAAAGAAAGAAAGAAAAAGAAAAGGGCAGTGCATGAAGCCCTGGGTTCAATTCCTTTGTACCACATACACAGAAAAAGCCAGGAGTGGCACTGTGGCTCAACTGGCAAAGCATTACCCTTGAGTTGAAGAGCTCAAGAGCAAAAAGTGTCCAAGGAGGGGCTGGGAGTTTGGCCTAGTGGTACAGTGCTTGCCTAGTATGCACGAAGTATCACATAAATAGAAAAGGCCCAAAGTAGCGCTGTGGCTCAAGTGGTAGAGCTCTAGGCTTGAGAAAAGACCAAGACAGTGCTCAGGCACTGAGTTCAAGTCCCAAGACTGACCAAAACAGAGACAATGAAGTCATACATTCTACTGTTTGCAGTTCTTGCTGGTTTTTCGCTGGTGCGGGAGACCAAGCCGCCCTGGGCCCTGCTTATACACACTCTGCCTCTGAACTACATCCCCAGCACGTGTTTTCTGACAGCTGACTGACCATGAAGAATAAAATGATCTTTTAAAATTCCAACTGAAAAACATCTGTGGACCTTTAGAACTGTGGGAATGTCTCCAAATAAAAATACACTGAGTTGGGAGGCTAAGGCAGGAGGAATCTTGATTTCAAAGCCAACCTGGGCTACAAAGACTTTGCCTCAAAATACAGTCAATCTATAAAAAAGACACCTGCAGGCCGGAGGTTTGGCCTAGTTGTAGAGTGCTTGCCTAGTATGCAAGAACACCCGGGTTTGATTCCTTGGGGACCTGGGTTCGATTCCTCCGTACCACATATACAGAAAAAAGCTGGAAGTGGCACTGTGGCTCAAGTGGTAGAATTTCAGCCTTGAAAAACCCAAGGATAGTACTCATGCCCTGAGCCCAAGCCCAGGACTGGCCAAAAAAAATATAAAAAGTACTTTAAAAATAAGTAAGGAGGGGCTGGGAGTTTGGCCTAGTGGTAGAGTGCTTGCCTAGCATGCACGAAGGCCTGGGTTCGATTCCTCAGCACCACATACATAGAAAAAAGCCAGAAGTGGTGCTGAAGCTCAAGTGGTAGAGCTCTAGCCTTGAGAAAGTCCAAGGACAGTGCTCAGGCCCTGAGCTCAAGCCCAGGACTGGAAAAAAAAAAAAAAAGTAAGGAGGGGTGGAGGGAGGGAAAGTGGTATAAAAACATAGGAGGGGTGGCAACAATGTCCAATAAGTAATGCACTAGCTTACATACGTAACTGCAACTCCTCTGTAAATCACCCTGACAGTAAAATAAAATAATAATAATAGTAATAATAACAAGGGCCCGGTACTGGTGGTTCACACCTGTAATCCCAGCCACTAAGATCTGAGGATCATGATTCAAAGCCAGCCTGGGCATGAAAGTCCATGAGACTCTCATCTCCAATTAACCATGAGAAGAAAAGCAGAAGGGCGCTGTGAATCAAAGTGGCAGAGCAATAGCCTTGAGGTGAATAGCTCAGGCCAGTCCAAGCCCCACCAGTGCCCCCCCCCAAAATATGGTGAGGGGGATCAGAGAGTCTATTCAGTGTGGTAGAGTGGATGCTAGCATACAAAGACCAGGAATCCTCCACAATACATATCATACTCTACACCATAACCCCATAACACCCCTACACATACATATACTTCACACCCACATATCCCAACACCTACACATGATAAAGTACTTACAGAAAAAAGCATATTCTTCTTATCTTGATTGACAGCCCGTGGGTCAGGGACCGGGTCAGTGTGCTTAATGACTGAAACTGATTCACCTAGGCAGGTGGTGAGACAGACAGGATAGTTAAGTTAGGTCTAGGGGAGGCACAGTGAAATCAAGATCACCTTATCTACAACAACCCAGAACCTGACACAACTCATCCACTCCAACTTATTACCATTCTTAAGACAATACCAAAGTGAGAAAAGAAGGCAAAACTTTAGTAATAAAAACTGATACTGGGGCTGGTAGAGTGCTTGCCTAGCATGTACAAAGACCCGGGTTCAATTCCTCCGTACACATAGAAAAAGCCAGAATTAGTGCTGTGGCTCACGTGGTAGAATTCTAGCCTGGAGAAAGCCCAAGGACAGTGCTCAGGCCCCGAGTTCAAGCCCCAGGACTGGCAAAAAGAAAAAAAAAAATCCAGCCCAGGGGCCAGGAGTTTAGCCTAGTGGTAGAGTGCTTGCCTAGCAAGCACAAAGACCCGGGTTCAATTCCTTGGTACCCTGTACATAGAAAAAAGCTGGAAGTGGTGCTGTGGCTCAAGTGGTAGAGCTCTAGCATTGAGAAAAGTCCAAGGATAGTGTTCAGACCCTGAGTTCAAGCCCCACAACTGGCAAAAAAAAAATACAGCAAGGAGGACTAGCCTTGAGATAAGGAGCTTAGGGACAATACCCAGGACCCACCAAAACAACAACAAAAACAACAAAAAACAAACAACCAAGCCTATTTCTATATTTGTTGCCCTTGAAAACTGGCAATGGTGAAAAACAGGCTAGCTACCCAGGAGACTGAGATCTGAGGATCAAAGTTCAAAGCCAGCTGGGTACAAAAAAGACCTGAGGCTCTTATCTCCCTCCAATTAACCTCTAGAAAATGGGAAGTGGGGTTTGGCTTAAGGGTAGGGTGGTAGCCTTAAGCTGAAAAGCTCAGGGGGCTGCACCCTGGCTGAGTTCAAGCCCCATGACCCCACCCCTAAAAATAACAACAACAACAACAACAACAACAGGCAGTGAACAATTGCTGTTATGGCTCACATCTGTAATCCTGGCAACTGAGGAAGCCAAGATCTGAGGATCAGTTGAAGCCATCCTGGAAAGTCTTGTAAGACTTACCTCCAGTTAACCACAAAAAGAAAAAAAGGCAGAAGTGGAACTGTGACTCAAGTGTTAGAGTAATTGCCTTGAGCACAAAGAGGAGGCTCAGACAGCACTGAGTCCCCGGGTTCTAAGCCCTAGGACTGGTATGCCCCCCTCAGCCCATGGGCATAGCAGCACTGGTAATTAGTCCTGATGGCCTTTTCATTTTCTTTTTTTCCTCTCCCCCCCGCTCTCTCTCTCTCTCGCCAGTCCTAGGGCTTAAACTCAGGGCCTGAGCACTGTCCTTGAGCTTTCTCAAGGCTAGAGCTCTACCACTTGAGGCACAGCACCACTTCCATCTTTTTTCTATATATGTGGTACAGAGGAATCAAACCTGGGTCTTTGTGCATGCTAGGCAAGCACTCTACCACTAGGCCAAACTCACAGCCCCTTCTTTCTTCTTTCCCTCCCCTCCCCCTTCACTCTCCCCAGTCATGGAACTTGAACTAGGTGCTTTCCCTGAGCTCTTCAGTTCAAGGCTACCACCTCACCCCTTGAGCCACAGTACCATTTCTAGTTTCCTTTAGTGCCTGGGCTGGCTTTGAACCTCAATCCTCGAACCGAGGATTTAGTGCATGTTATTCTTACCACTAAGCCAAATTTCATCTAAAAACCATATGTAGAGTGCTTGCCTAGCATGCGTGAAGACCTGGATTCGATTCCTCAGCACCACATACATAGGAAAAGCCAAAAGTAGGGGTAGAGCTCTAGCCTTGAGAAAACCCAAGGACAGTGCTCAGGCCCTGAGTTCAAACCCCAGGACTGGCAAAAACAAGAAACAAGAAACAAAAAACAAAATAAGGCCTTGCAAAACAAACAAGGCCTTACTTCCATCTCTGACAAATACTCCACCCACACACAAACAGGAAGTGTTAAAATTTCAGATGTACAAGAGCTTCAAGCGGCAGTGAGCAATTCATCTTCCCTGCCAACTCTGTGCTCATTATACTTACTATAGGGTGTTAAATGCAAGATTAGTATTCATCCCATGAAAAAAAAATTATAGCCCAAGGGCACACATTAAATAATTTACTTTCCTCAAAACAGGGAGTTAATACTCCAACCTCATTACTGCTGCTAGTGATATAATTAACTTTTTAACTTCTGAAAAGCAGAAACAAGCTGGGTAGGAAGCCTGCCTGCCTGAAGCCAGCCTGAGCAGGAAAGCCAAGGAGACTTATCTCAAACTTATTAGAAAAAAGCCAACCAACTAGGAAAAAACCAGGAGTAGAGAAATGACTCAAGTGGCAGAGCACCATCCTTGAGCAAAAAGAACAAGTAAGAGTACAGTCCTGGCACCTAAAAGGATCCTTGTGGGGTGTATGTGTATATATATATATACATATATATCTATGTATATATATATATACATATATATATACATATATATATATTGAAAAGCAAAACAACAACAACAAAAAATCTAGTTAGTATCCCCTCTAAACGACACTAGACAGAACACGGGATGCCACAAAGGGGTAAATGGACCACTATGGCATGAGACAACTGAAAGGTTTCAAACAAACACAGTAACTTGTCAGTATGCAATACTCACCTGTGAGAATTGACTGGTCAACTCTTAGAGTTGTAGATTTGATAGAAGTTAATCTTATATCAGCAGGAACTTTGTCACCAACTAATAAGAAAAAGGATAGCTAAAGTAAACTTTGCAGTAACTATCAAAGTTGTTTGCCTTCAAACAATTTTAAAAGAAAATACTATAGAGTACAATAAATAAATGTTTAGTTGTATTCAACTACTTTCAACTCTGTTGTTTAGTAAAATATATAGGTAACATGTTCTCTTATGTTTACTATATACAGATGAGGCAGAAGAAGAGATAAGAAGAAGAGATAAGTATACAAGCCACTGACTATTAAATAAACCAACAGTTCATTCCTTTCTTGTCATCTTCCTTCTTTTTTGGTAGTCTCACTATGTAACTTATGCTGGCCTCAAACTCAAGATCCAACCACCTCTACCGGTAAGTGCCGAGGCTTTGAGGTTTCAGGTATTTATCACCATTGCCCAGATCATGGCTCTTCTCAATGACACTCAAATAACCTCACTAGGTCAGTGCAAAATAAAGCTATTATGGAGGAAAGAAAAGGAAATAATGATTACAGAAATGAATTTCTAAACACAAAACTAAAAAAAAAAAACAGACTAAATTAGCAAAGATATATGGAAATAGGTTTTTTTGGGGGGTAAGGGGAAGTGGGCAATCCTGGGACGTGAACTCAGGGCCTGGCCACTACTGAGGAATCGAACCCAGGGCTTTATGCATGCTAGACGGCACAAAAATACTGAAGACAACTCACTGGAAGGCTGGTTCAAGACATAGAGCACTGGCTTAGCAAGGCAATGAACTCAGACTCCAATAGCAAAGCAAAGAGCGCTTCCTAGAGATGGATGCAGAGCTACTGAACACCTGTGTCATGGGATATAAACAATCCACTGAGTATTCATAGTCTAGCTTTCTGAGCACATCACCAATGTCATCACTGGAAAGCACAGTATTTTCACTGCATAAACTCTTCCTTAAGGACTTCTCTTATAGAACTGTATATTGAGTACAGAACTGGGGGAGAGAGCTCAACGGTGGAACACAAACCTCACACTCAGGGAAACCAACAACATGAAGGTCAAGTGGGGAGGCTGCCAGGAGTGTGAGGAAGTATAACAAGCTGGTGGTACCCAGCTGCTGACGTTAAGACAGGGAGAGATTTTCCGTCTTATACTCTGCTATCTTTGGATATCTGGATTATCAAATGAATGAACAAACCTCTTGCGTAACCTGAAGATATTTTAATCAATTTAGCCTTCTTTCCTGGACTAGAGCTCCTTTAATGGATCTTAAAGGATCCACATGTTAGCCTTTTCTTTGAGGTGTAGCAAGTAAAATGCCACACCATATACCCAGCTATTAAATAAAGCCAAAGTTCCACTGCAGTCTGAGGACAGTACTAAGAACACAGTAAATACTAAGCACTGCTGTGCACAGCAAGTACACACGAACCAAACTAACCAAGCAGTAAAAATGAGTGTAGGGGCTGAGATTGTATTTACTAATGGTGTGCTGTGGGAAAGCACTACCTAAGTGCCTAACCCCCTAAGTGTAAATAGCTCTCTATGACATTCTGAAAGGCAACTAAAGTAGACTGGAAAGCATGTACAGAGAGCTAAGAATCCTTACAAAGGGGCCAGGAGTGTGGCCCTGTGGTAGTGTGCTTGCCTAGCATTCCGGAAACCCTGGGTTTGATTCCTTGGTACTGCTTACACAGAAAAGGCTGGAAGTGGTGCTGTGGCTCAAGTGGTAGAGTGCTAGCCTTGAGGAAGTTCAAGCCATAGGACTTGGCAGGGGGGAGGGGGGAGGTCAGGAGTTTGGCCTAGTTGTAGAGTGCTTGCCTAGCATGCATGAAGACCGAGGTTTGATTCCTTAGTACCACATATATAGAAAAGGCTGGAAGTGGTGCTGTGGCTCATGTGGTAGAATGGTAACCTTGAAGAAAGCCCAAGTACAGCACTCAGGCTCTTAGTTCAAGCCCAGGACTGGCAAAAAAAAAAAAAAAGAATCCTTACAAAGACATCCTCCTGGATTGTAAATAGTATTTCTAGTTAATTCAGACTTAATTTATACATGGAATTGTCACCAATTATGTGGAAAAAATAAAACAAGAAGTAGACACTGAACTGCTTTATCTATTCAATTCAGTTTTTTCTCCTGAACTTCAGAATTTTGAACTTGAGTGCATGCAACAACCATATTGCCTAAAAAGGCAATGTGGGCACAGTCCAGCAGCTCGTCAATACCCTCTCCAGAGACAAAGATCATCCTCTCACGTGACCGCTGGGACGCATGCAGAAAGGTGAACTCCTAATGGAAATGCTTATGCAACCAACAGCAATGCTCCCACCAAATGATCTGGAACCTTTCGTTCTGACACAGTTCTGCCCATGCTACATTACAGGAAGCACGGCCAACACATGCTCAAGACAGTGAAGTAACCAGACCCACACTGCGGCAGCTCCCCAGGATGCATAATTACAGAGAAATATTTGTACGTCTACTGTACTGTCATAATGAACCTAGTTTTACATGTCTCTGAAAATTGTGAAAAATACACCAATACTATGAACCTGAATGGAAGGAATTTCCAGATGTTTTAGATCTCCAGTTATTCACAGAAAAAGCTATAAGTAGAGCTGGGTGACTCCAGTGGTAGGACACAAAAAAGGTCAGGGACAGTACATAGGGTCTGAGTTCAAGCCCCAGGACCAGCACAAACAAAACCCCACCAATCTAATAAAAGGAAAAACTACAGGAGGATTCAAATGCAATGAGTTGGCATTTAATTTGCTTGGTTTCAATAGAAAATTGGATTTCGTGTGTGTGTGTGTGTGTGTGTGTGTGTGTGTGTGTGTGTGTGTGTGTGTGTGTGTTGAAAGGGTGTTAGGAAGCAGTACTGGGGATTCAATTTTATTGTATCACATCTCTGACCCTGCGTGTTTTGAGAAAGCACCTTAACTTTGCAGAGCAGAAGGGGCCTCAAACTTGTGTTATACATATTTCTGCAATTATAGGAAGGAATTACCTATGCAGCTGAGAAAGTATCATTTTGTAGCAATCAATATCTAAGGTTAAATTTTCTGAATGACAAGTTATTTTCTAGAGTAAGGCAGAATCAATACTATATTTAAAAGCCACAAGAAAAATATTTACATTGATATTATATAAAACAATCCACTCGGGCTAGGAGTGTGGCCTAGTGGTAAAGTACCTGCCTAGCATGCATGAACCCTTGGGTTCTAGTCCTCAGTACCCCATACACAGAAAAGGCTGGCTCAAAGTGACAGAGCACTAGCCTTGAGATGACGAGCTCAGGGACAGAGCGCAGACCCCGAGCTCAAACCCCATAAGACAAAAAAATAGAGCAGCCTCTGCCGCTCAGCTCCTGAGGACCAACAGCAGCCTGAGACTACCCTAGCAGTACTGCAAAGAGCTTCCTCACCACACATTACAAGACAATCTCTTTGAGGAGAAAGAAGCATAAATCCAAACTGGTTCTTCTGTGTGTGTGTTTGCCAGCTCTGGGACTTGAACTCAGGGCCTGAGCTTTCTTTTGCTCAAGATTAGCCATTTGAGCCACAGCTCTACTTCCAGCTTTTTGCTGGCTAAATGGAGATTCATTCTTATCTCCAATGAACAGACTTTCCTGCACAGGCTGCCTCTGAACCATGATCCTCAAGAGTAGCTAGATACAGGCCTGAGTCACCAGGAAGTACCCAGCACTACCTCGTCCACTAAGCCTGCCACACACTGACCATTTGCTTAGCTAGAAGGAACTTCACATCACCTTGACCAAACTATGTCATGTTTCACAATAAGTAAGGCCAGAACTGAAAAGGAATGATGCCTAAGGAAGGCCAATTAACAAAATATTTAAATCAAGAACCCAATGCATGCTAGACAAGCTCAACCACTAAGCTACATCCCCTCAGAACTTGTGCCTGAGGAGAAAGCAAGGGCGTCAGTACTGCTCCAATCATGGCATCCATTAAGACTTCCTGGTGGAGGTTGTCAGTGCCCTGAGGGCAAGTGGTAGTGGAAAATCCTTACTCTTGCCAAGGGAATACTCTGCAATTTTTCCTTCTTGTTCTCTTTTTTGTCTCTTTGGGTTGACGCAGGTTAAATAATCTGCGTTAGGAACTACCTTCCATTTGTTTGACATCTGACACTTTGAATTCATCCTTCACCTCCTACAGTCCACAGCTCTTTCTTCTCCATTGTACAAAGTCTGAACAAAATTATTAGAGTATACCTTAGGTTATAGTTCCATGAATATAGGGAAGAGTCACCTAAAGGAAATTACGGCTTTGTGACACTCTAGAATTGGGTGCAAAATTTCAAGTTTAGAAACCAGGGTATTTAAATATACTGACATTTTAAAATTAGCACTCCTCAGGACTCAGGGCCTGGCACTTGTTTGGCGTTGTCACTCCAGGCTGGTGCTCCCCTTTTGAATCATACTTCTACTTCCTGCTCTTTGGTGGGTGTTAGACACAAGGATCACAGACATTCCTGTCTGGGCTGGCTTTGAATTGTGATTTTCAGATCTCAGACTCCATTAGCTGGGACTGCAGTTATGAGACACGAGTGCCCAGCTAGCTTGAGGCATTTTTAAATTACAAAAACAAAAAACCAGCCAGGTGCTGGTTGGGTCAGGCCTGTATTCCTCCATACTCAAGTGGCTGGGATCTAAGGTTCACGATTCAAAGCCATCCCAGGCAGAAAAGGCTGTGAGACTCTTATATCCAATTAGCAACCAGAAAACTCTAAGGTAGAGCTGTAGCTCAAAGTGGTAGAGCATGAGCCTTGAGTCAAAGAGTTGAGAGACAGTACCCAGGGTTGTTTTTTTTTTTTTTTTTGCCAGTCCTAGGCTTGAGCTCAGGGCCTGAGCACTGTCCTTGGACTTTCTCAAGGCTAAAGCTCAGCACCACTTCCAGCTTTTTTCTATGTATGTGGTTCTGAGGAATTGAACCCGGGTCTTTGGGCATGCTAGGCAAGCACTCTACCACTAGGCCAAACTCTCAGCCCAGTACCCAAGTTTTTAAAGGCAAATACTATCGATACAGTATCAATCCATTAAATAATATTTACCAACTTCTACATCTTTATGAAAGAAAGCACTGATTATAAAATGAGTCACTAACAGCCCCACTTCCGGTTTTCTAGTGGTTAATTGGATAGAGATAAGAGTCTCACGGTCTTTAGTCATTAATTCAGCTTGACCAACCCATCATTAAAAAAATGGGCGATCACTTTCATTCCAGGTTTTTATAAACCAGACATTTATAAACAAGACATTTTGAAAGTCACAGCATTTTCTGTCATACTCGTCTCTACTTTCATGGCCTTCTGTTTTTTTTTTTCTACAATAGTATTATATGGCAAACATCTTTTTGCTCACCTTTTACTTCTGGAAGATAGAATCATAGTAGAATTTCCTACCAATGCATTCTACCAAATTTCTATCCCTGTCATTTCCACCACTCTTGCCCAATAATGGCAATGTTAAGCACATTGCTTACTTTTCAAAAGACTCTACTATGGCTAATATGCCACAATTAAGGAAAATGATCCTGTAGTTTCTTCTTCTTTTTTTTTTTTATAATCTTAATCTCGGTGACAAGAATGGAAAGTTGACACTTAACTGGTACTGTGAGTACAACTGAGTCAAAGAGGAGGAGGTGATTACAGGAAGTCAGGAAATGCAAGCCCCATGAATTCAGGTCAGGCTTCCAGATCAACTGGTCCATCAGGGACTGAATAGGAGAGACTTCCTAGAGCACCTACTTGTCATAGTTCATTGTCTCAGCTATCCTGCCGAAGAGCCAAAGGTAGTAGGCCTCAAAACTATTGTAATACACCTACAAATTATTTTTTGTTGTTGTTTTGAACTAAATTACTCTGCTGAGTTCAAGCCCCAGGACTGGCCCCCAAAAAGGCTAACTGGAGATGGGAGTCTAGCAGTCTACCTACCTACCTCCAGTCATCAGGACCACAGGCATGAGCCAGCAGGACCAGGCTCCAAATTTCGCTTTTTAAAAATGTTTAGGCCGGCGGTGGGCTTAAACCGAGGGCTGAGTGCTGTCCCTGAGTTTGTTTGCGCCAAGGTTAGTAATCTACCACTTGAGCCACAACGCAACTTGCAGTTTTTAAGTGGTTAATTGGAGATAAAAGTCTAAGTTGGGGTGGGGGGCAGCGCAGGGTGGATCACACCTATAATCCTGTACTGAGGAGGCTGAGATCTGAGGATGGTAGTTCAAAGCCAGCCTGGGCACTAAAGACCTGACTTCAAGCCCTACAACTGACCTACCAAAACAAAAAAGTAGCGGGGGAACCTTTCTGCCCTGGTTGACTTTGAACTGTATTCTTCAGATCTCAGGTGTCCAGCCTCTTCCTGAGCCTCTTTGTGCTCAAGGCTAGCACTCTACCACTTGAACCACAGCGTCACTTCCGGCTTTTTCTGTTTGTGTAGCATTAAGGAATCAAACCCAGGGTTTCATACGTGCTAGTCAAGCACTCTAACACTAAGCCACATTACTAGTCCAAGTCTACGAGACTCGTATCCACTTAATTACTAGAGAACTGGAAGTGGTGTTTAAGCCCAAAGAGTTCAGAGACAGTTCCCAGGCCCTGGGTTCAAACCCAACAACTGACATCCCCCCCTTCCCCCCCTACCCCGCCCCGCCCAAAAAAAACTACACATACACCAGCAGGAATGCGCAAAAGAGAGGTGGGGGAAAGCGAGAGAGTTGGGGGGGGGAGGGGGGAAAAGACACCTACACATGCATTCATCCATCTTCTCGACAAGAGGAAGTCCTAATTAACACCAGAAAACTGAAAGTAGAGCTGGGGTTCAAAGTGGTAGGTTATTAGCTTTGGGCAAACAAACTCAGGGACAGCATCAGGACCAATACAAAGAAAAAAAGTCAAACATTTCTTTTCAAAGATGAGTAATTTTTGAAATTGTTAGCTCTAATAAGTGTTCTTCATTTAGAAAATATAATACGATCATCTTATAGAAACCAATGCAAATTCATTTTTTTGTTAAGATTGTGCCATTTCTATCACTTACATAATCTTAAAACAGGACTCACTCTAGAGCATGCTACAGGACAGGAGTCATCTGAGGGCATTTATGTCCTTGTGCTACTCATCAACTCTAGGTTACCAAGATACATGAAGCTTGTTTTAAACAATAAAAACAACGCCCTTGAGAAGTCAATAAATAAGCCCCAAGGCATATTCCAACTTCCTAAGAGTCTAAAATACAAGACTATTTTTTGGCTATCATAGTCTGAATCACTTTTTATAACATTTGCAGATATTATAGGAAACTAAAAACACTGACGGCTTACTTCTTACAAGATTGTATGTAACTTTGCTACTTTTGGTGTCAATCAATTCAAAGAAATATTTTCTTGACATCAGAACAACACGGAACTACTGTGGCTGCAGAATTTGTGGGTCTTTAGCTTCATATTTCCATTTCTCAAATGAATTTTAATTAGCTTTAGTGCTGTAGCTACTTCTAATGTTCGATCACACGAGACTGCTTACAATCTCTCCTTGGATAGATCATAATCAGTAGAGCAACTTTAAAATAATAACCTTCTAGCTGGGCACTTGGTGGCTCACACTTGTAATTCTAGATTCTCAGGAGGCTGAGATCTGAGGGGCTGTGGTTCAAAGCCAGTCCAGACAGGAAAGTCTATGAGACTCATTTCCAATAAACCAACAAAAAGCTGGGAAGTAGAGCTGTGGCTCACGTGACATTCCTCCACCTGCTTCTTGGCTAGGGTTTGGTGAACACTTGCCTAGAACACTCAGTCCTAGGTTAAATTTTTATCACTTAAAAAAAAGAACAAAATCTGTTCCCTTGCATTGCATTTAGTCAGAAAGTTCATTTCTCAAACTACACCTGATCAGAAACCTATACCAAAGGAAAGAGGAAAAGTTAATCTTTTAAATTAAAGACTTCAGAGATCCTTTTCCAGCTCATAAGCGTGATGCTTGGGTTCTCATGTGCTTGTGTGACATGTGCCTCCCTCTAAACCTTGTTACAACGTGGGCACATTACCACGAAAAAAACTTCATAAAAACACAAAATACCACAGCCATCCTCTCCATTAGACTTAGAACTATTGCCCTGTCTCTGCCCTCATTTCTTGCCTGGCCTACTAAAGTCTTTTTATTTCTAGCCTTCCCCCTCTGACCTATTTTCTTTCTTTCTTTCTTCCTTCCTTTCTTTTTTTGCAGTCCTACGGCTTGAACTCTGGGCCTAATGAACTCATGCATGGTAGGCAAGTACTCTACCACTAAGCCACACTCCCAGCCCCTGGAGCAATTTTCTTCATAACCCCATAATTCCTTTCTAGTAAAGTGACAATAAATTCTGAATGTCTATATATTGCCGTTCATAACAATTTCCTGATTTTGATCATTTCTCATCCTTGGCAAGAAAGTCTGTGAGAGTCTGATCTCCAATCACCCATGAAAAAGCCAGATTTTGGTTCTGTCTTGAAATATGCTTTAAGAACCAGCCACAAGCATAAAAGTGCAGGGACTGCACACAGGTGCCCAGAGCAAGCCCCAAAATTAGCACATAAAACAAAACAACCAACATGTGTGTACATGTACACACACAAACACACACACACACACAGGCTTTGGGAAAAGAACTATGTTCAGAAACCGAATCATCTAGAAAGGACTTACCAGCCACTTCTACAATGTCGCCAGGAACAATGTCTTTGGCTTTAATCCGCTGGACACTCTTCCGGTCCTGGCGGTACACCTTGCCCATCTCGGGCTCATACTCCTTCAGGGCTTCTATGGCATTTTCAGCATTTCTTTCCTACACAGAAAAAAACAAAGATTAGTAGTAAACACTATTTGCTAGTTTTAAGTTTTAACTTCTAGCCAAAGGACTTCCTTTCATGGAAAAAGGAAACAAAGACAAAAATACACTAATAACATTTTTATTAATTCACAGCTTAAGGCAATGAATTTTTTTTTTTTTTCTGGCCAGTCCTGAGGGCCTGGGCACTGTCCCTGAGCTTATTCTGATCAAAGCTAGCATTCTACCACTTTAGCTATAGCATCACTTCCAGCTTTTTCTGTGTAGGAATCAAACCTAGGGCTTCAGGAATGCTAGGCAAGCACTCTTACCACTAACTTACATAGATTCCTTTTTTTTTGGTTGGTACTGGGGCTTGTTGAACTGTGGACCTGCATGCTGTCCCTAAGTTCTTCAGCTCTTTAGCACTCTACCACATTGAACCACAGAGCCACTTGTACAATAAACATGTTTAAAGGGTACTTAGGCCAGGTCCTATAATACTATCTACTCAGGAGGCTGAGATTTGAGAATTCTGGCTCAAAGTCAACCAGGGTAATCTGGCTTGCAAAGCAAACAGTACCTCAATACAAGGGTCATGAGCACTAACCTTTAATAACATGTTTCATGTGCTAGCATACAGCAAATGCTATGAAAGATGAACTGAAAATAAATCACATGACAATAGCGACAAGAGGATTGCGTGAATTCCCTGCAGCACTGCCAGGCATACATGTACTACTTCCAGTATCAAATATTAACATTATCAAACTAAGTCACAGTTTTTCTTTCCAATTTTAAAATTGGAGATATAGACTCAAGCTTGTCTAATGCTTAATGGCACAAAACTTAAAAAGCTCCCATTATGAAGGACTCACTTTTGGCAGTCTTGGGCCTTGAACTCAGGGCCTGGGCACTATCCTTGGGCTTTCTCAAGGCTAGAGCTCTACTGCTTGAGCCACAGCACCACTTTGAGCTTTTTTCTATGAATGTGATTGAACCCAGGTCTTCGTGCATGCTAGGCAAGGACTCTACTACTACGTTAAACTCCCAGCCCATCAGATGTTTTTTTTTTTTTTTTTTTTTTTTGCAGATCCTAGGCTTGAGCTCAGGGTCTGAGCACTGTCCTTGGACTTTCCCAAAGCTAGAGAGCTCTACCACTTGAGCCACAGCGCCATTTCTGGCTTTTTCTATGTATGTGGTACCAAAACCAACAGATGTGTTTTTAACCCTACATACTAGGAAAAAGAAGTAACAGCAAGATTAATGAAGATTAAAATCACTATATAAACTACCAAAATTTAGTAGTTCAATGAATTTCACTTACCTGCCACACACCTACAATTGCATTGGCTACTAATATAAGCAGAATCACAAAAGGTTCTACAAAGGCTGTAATGGTTTCTTCACCTTCTTCAAACCAAGCCAAAACCTAGAAGAGAAAACATCATGTGTTAGATTATTATATCATTAGGCTTAGTGCCACTTTTACAAGTGATTGGCATAAAAGGAGTTATAATAAACAAAACCTCTTTCCTTACATTTTCTAAAAACAAATGGAGGCAAAATATTATATAAACATCCAGTTCATGGTACTCATAATTACTCTTGGGAGTCCAAACTATGTAACGTCTTGACAATACAAGAAACCACCTGTCTACATTTTACTTAGTCAAATACTGAATAGTTTTTTTTTGTTGTTGTTGTTTTGCCAGTCCTGGGCTTGAACTCAGGTTCTGAGCACCATCCTTGTGCTTTCTCAAAGCTTCTTCCACTGGGGCCACAGTGTCACTTCCAGCCTTTTCAATTTATGTGGTACTGAGGAATTGAACCCAGGGCTTCAGGCATGCTAGGCAAGCACTCTACCACTTGGCCACATTCCCAGCCCCTATAGTAGGCTTTTTACACAACTAGCAAATGATCAAAAATGACTATTAAAACAAGGCCTAATATTAATTTTACAAGAGGATAACACTGAATTAACAAACTAGAGCAGGGAAAAAACAAAACAGGAAGCACTCATGTCCTGACACATGTCAATCACCCCTGACAACTAAGGCAGGAAGAAAACCATAATGAATGTGATAACTGCTGCAGCTGGTTTTCAACAAACAGGCCAATCCCAGCATTAAGGGCAGGCCTAATGCCAAAATGAAAATTTCTCTGGGAAGACATAAATTTTCATAGATGCAGGATTACAGCTGCTGATACTAGCCTTCCAAACATTTGCCAAGGAGAGCATATCAGAAATAAGAAACTTAATTAGCTCTTAGGGGAGAAAAATTGCTCAACATGAGGAGTGACTAGAGCTTTTCTAAAAGGTCAGTGAGGCATTAGCAACTGTAAGATAAGCTTTGCACCTTGTTAAAGCTGGTATGAATTTCTTCCTTGGCAGCAAAGCCAGGGGGATAAACTCAGAGCAATAGCCCATCCCAGCTGGAGTAAAAGGAAGGACTAAGGCAAGCAAGCATCAGGAACACCTCCACTGTGCAAGAAATGCACACGGCCAGACCTGGCTGCACAGCCTCTGAGCCCAGCTACTAGGGAGGTGTATGGAAAGGAGGATGGCAGTCTGAGAGCAGGCAAAAAACAAGAGCTCCTATCTGAAAAAACTAAAGCAAAATAAATACATGAACGATAGATAACTCAAGTAGCAAAACACATACCTAGCAAACACAGGGCCTTTGAGATCAAACTCAGTTTGGAGCTTGAACTTAGGGCTTGGGAGCTGTCCCTGAGGCTCTTTGTGCCAAGGCTAACACTTGACTACGGAAGCCACAACGCCACTTCCCATTCTTTTTCATGAGTAGGATTTATCAAATGTCAAGGAATCCTAATTTGTGCAATGCGATAGCCTTCTCTTCTAGATGACCTTCCTTCAACTGTTGTGCTCAGGAAACACGGGCAGTTACATACTTACTTGATACATACTAATTTCTGTTTGATGAGAAGTTATGGGCAAATCTTATGAAGATAAAAGCATGGTACCCTATCTATTTAAAACTGATAGCCAGCAAATTCTGGTTTTTGTTTTGATTGTTGTCAATTGTGGAGTTGAACTCGGGGCCTGGGTGCTGTCCCTGAGATTTTTGCTCAAAGCTAGCCACAGTACCTGTTCTGGTTTTCTGATGGCTAACTGGAGATGATAAAGAGTCTTACAGACTTCCCTGCCTGGGCTGGCTTTGAATGATCCTCAACCTCAGACTGTAGTCTCTTAAGTAGGTAGAATTAGCAGGCATGCACCACCAGTGCCTAGCAATTTCTGAATACTGTACAAAATGTATCTAAAAATCATATAACCCAGAGAATGAACCAATTTAATTAACTGATAAGCAATTCAAAAATGGGTGCCAAGCTGGACAAGATGGCTCTTGCCTATAATCCTAGCTACTCAGGAGGCTGAGATCTGATTCTTATCTCCAATTAATCACTAGAAAATGGGAAGTGACCATGTGGCTTAAGCTGAAGAGCTCAATGACAGCACCCAGGCCCAGAGTTCAAGCCCCACAACAAATTACAGCAAAAGCCTGCAGTAGTACTGTGGCTCAAGTGTTAGCCTTAGAGCCCAAGGCTTGTTCTACTGGTAAGAAAACGCCTTGGGTTATGTAAATTGAATTACACGGAGGACTCTTATGAGATGGGAAAAAGTGTAAGGAAAAGACGAAAACTGGATGAATGGAAATACATGCAAGATGTCATGTTTAGCATGTAACAATGTCAGTTCATAATTATAGTTAACCATGTACAAAATAGCTAACTAAGCATCTGGAAAACAAGCTGAATATGAAAGATAGTCTGTGTATATTGCCTTTCATTCAGTCTTATCCAAGAAAGGTCCAGAAGTCTCCAGTACCTAATTCACGTAAGGAATGAACAAAATCTCAAAGATCCTTCAGGATACAGCTCCGAGTGGCAGCATATGAACTTAAAACATAAAGAGAACAACACTTTGCAGAAAAATTGCGTAAAGAAGTGGGAAAAACCAGAAGTCAGCTGCTTATTATTTTTGTCATCCAAGCTACACAGGAGAAAGATCCCAGTTCAAGACCAGCCCGGGCAGAAATAGCTGAGATTCCATCCCAGTTGAGGGCAGTGATGGAAAAGTAAGTAGGAAAGTCATCCAGATGTGTCCTGACAGAAAGCTAGACCCCAACTCAAAAATTCTCAGTGCAGAAAGGGGTGGAACAGCAGCTCAGAAGCACAGACCTGCCTGACAACAGAGAGATCCTGTGCTTAACCCCAAAACTGCCCCGAACGATGAAAAACTAACTAGGCAGCAGGAGGGGTTTTTTTGTTTTGTTTTTTTGGCCAGTCCTGGGGCTTGACTCAGGACCTGGGCACTGTCCTTGGGCTTTCTCAAGGTTAGAGATCTACCACTTGAGCCACGGCACCATTTCCAGCTTTTTCTATGCATGTGGTACCAAGGAAATAAATCCAGGTCTTCATGCATGCTAGGCAAGGACTCTACCACTAGGCCAAACTCTTGGCCCCAGCAGTATAATTTTTAAGACATGTTGGTACAAGACATAAAAGGTTTATCTCCTTGTCTTTCCTTTGAACTTTGTATTATTATAGTAACTTATCTTTTGCAGCAATCATTGTCAAGCAGTGTATTTTTTTTAACTTTTTTTTTGGGGGGGGCCAGTCCTGGGCTTGAGCTCAGGGCCTAAGCACTGTCCTTGGACTTTCTCAAGGCTAGAGCTCTACCACCTGACCCTCAGTACCACTTCTGGCTTTTTTGCTATGTATGTGGGGTACCGAGGAATCGAAACTGGGTCTTCGTGCATGCTAGGAAAGCACTCTACCACTAGGCCAAACTCCCGGCCCCCAAGCAGTGTATTTTTTTTTTTTTTTTTTTACCAGTCCTGGGCTTGAGCTCAGGGCCTGAGCACTGTCCTTGGACTTTCTCAAGGCTAGAGCTCTACCACTTGAGCCTCAGCACCACTTCTGGCTTTTTTTTCTATATGTGGTACTGAGGAATCGAACCCGGGTCTTCATGCATGCTAGGCAAGCACTTTAACCACTAGGCCAAACTCCCGGCCCCAAGCAGTGTATTTTTAATTCATTAATTTTTTATTAATCTCAGACTGGAGTGCATATAGCTCAATGGTTAGAGCACTTGCCTAGCAAGCTTGAGGTACTGGGTTTGATCTCAGTATCACCTCCTCCAAAAAAAGAGAATACTTCTAGAAATAATAACACAAATGTTATCCCAGGGAAAAAATCCTGTTCTGCTATATGATGTAGTAATTCTGCATGATGAAGGGTAAGAGAGGCAGCCTGAGAATTTTTTTTTTTTTAGGAGGTACGGAGTCTTCAGATTTGGGCCAAGAGTTTGGCCTAGTGGTAGAGTGCTTGCCTAACATGCACAAAGGCCCAGGTTCAATTCCTTGGCACCACATACATAGAAAAAAGCCGAAAGTGGTGCTGAGGCTCAAGTGGTAGAAGCTCTAGCCTTGAGAAAGTCCAAGGACAGTGCTCAGGCCCTGAGCTCAAGCCCAGGACTGGCAAAAAAAAAAAAAAGAAAAGAAAACACAGTAAAAAATGTCAACCACTATATACTAACAATTTCTGAGAAAACCAAAATAAACAGATTCCATGTTTTGAAATGCTATGGAAATTAATGTGAACATTTCAGACATTGAAAAAAATGCACAAATTATTAAAATGTAACCAAGATGGGGCCAGGAGTTTGGCCTAGTGGTAGAGTGCTTTGCCTAGCATGCACGAAGACCCAAATCCGATTCCTCGGTACCACATACATAGAAAAAAAAGCCAGAAGTGGTGCTGAGGCTCAAGTGGTAGAGCTCTAGCCTTGAGAAAGTCCAAGGACACTGCTCAGACTCTGAGCTCAAGCCCAGGACTGGCAAAAAAATAAATAAAATGAAATAAAATAAAATGTAACCAAGAGGTTAAGAAGTGCCATAGTCCAGAAAGTTTTATGGAATAGAGAATACCTATGCAAATTTTTATACAAAAGAAGACTTTAAGAGGTAAACAGAAGAGCTAGGTACGGTAACTCATGTCTGTAATTTTAGCTACTCAGGAGGCTAAGATCTGAGGATCACAATTCAAAACCAGCCCAGGCACTAAAACATCTCCAATTAATCACCAGAAAACCAGAAGTGGCCCTGTGGCTTAAGGGGTAGGGCGGTAGCCTTGAACTGAAGAGCTGGGGACAATGCCCAGGCCCAGAGTTAGACAGAGCACTATGGCCCCAAAGCTACTAACCTTCTTCAGGTCATTTCTCAATGTCACCTTCTGCTGGAGGGCCTAGTAAGCAGAAAGGGCTTGGAGTTCAAACTCCAGTGCTTTCAAATGTTTCCTCCTTAGAAGACTTATTAACAACACCCTTGTTTTATTTTTCCCCAACTTCATTACTCTCCAGATAAGGGACTATCCATTTAGTTCCATGCTGTATGGTCAGTAAGAGAGAAGTAGTAGGTGGACAGTTAGGCAACTGTTCTCCAGGTTACTTAAATATAACAACAAAATATGAAATACGAAGTGAAAGTCTTGTGATTGTCAAGAGATTTCTATTTATTGTCTATGTGGAAAAGAAAATGTAAAGTTTACTTCTAATCCACGTGAAATGTAAGAGGGGGAAAAAAAAAAAAACTATCCCATGAGTTGCAGCAAAATATTAACTACAGTTAACTGTTCACTATGTGGTTTGATTATTGAAATAACCCCAGCAGTCTGCATCTGAATATGTATTACATATATGCAACAACTGCTAATTCACTTCTGTAAACAAACCAACTTCTTGGTCATGTTTTTCCCATTAAAGCAATAGATATGTAGCCACCACAAAACTCTGGGTCTTTCCTGAGACAGAAGGTGAGGCATGAAAAGGTCAAGAACGGTATACAAGGGGTAAAGTTCTCCCAGGAGGAATGCTACAAAATTCATTTTTATCCACAACTTTTTTTTTTGTGCCAGTCCTGGGTCTTGAACTCAGGGCCTGGGCACTGTCCTTGGGATTTCTCAAGGATGGAGCTCTACCACTTGAGCCACAGCACTACTTCTGGCTTTTTCTATGTATGTGGTACCAAGGAATTGAACCCGGGTCCTTCATGCATGCTAGGCACTCTACCACTAGGCCACACTCCCGACCCCTATCCACAACTTTTTAATCAAAGAAGTCCAAGCAAATTTAGTGCAGTCTACAGAAAATGTACTCCCTAAGCACTCACACTTTAGTTATTGACCCATATAATAAAAATGTAACAGCTCATTTCCTGAACAATAATTCCAAGTAGTTACTAAAAAGAAACTCAAATTTTAACTCCAAAATGGCTCTAAATAGGCTATGTTGTATCACAAAAAAATAATAAAAAATAGCATTTATTCATTTGAAAATGATTAAACTGCAAATGTCTACTTCGAAAAAAAATTCACACACACTATAAATTCTACTTGCTAACATACAATCACTGACCACTCAAAAGATACTCATGAAACCCAACTAGCCAGCAGCTTCTTTATGTCACATGGGTGGCGGCTTCAAGTTGTAACACAATTCAGTAAAAATGTGTTATACCTTTGGCTTGTACACAACAGCTGATTCACTTCTAAGAGCTCCCTAATGACCCTAGTGAACACTAGTACTTAACTGCCAAAGTTGAGACTCTTTCAGATTATGTAAGCCCAGGAAAACACAAACCCTAAATAAAACATACCCAAATGTCATTTATTTTTCCTCTATGAAAATACTTTGAAACTGTAGTTCATCAAATAGCTCTATAACTGACAAAAGGATTAGCACCTATTGCTTGTTTTTTTTAAAGCATGGGAAGACAAGAAAGGTGAGGGATAAAGGATCCAGTGTGCTGTATAGTTGCTGTGACAACTTTAGTCAATGAAAACTATAGGAAAGGTTCATAGGCACTGAATTATTAATGGCTACACACCACTTAGCCAACATGATATATTAAGTCTCAAGGCACAAGTTATGTGCACAAAGGTTACCTCTTGTCACCACTATCTACTTCAAAAAAAAAAAAAAAGAGGGGGAGGGGTCGACATAAAAGTCATCTTTCCCTCACCTGACCTAGATAAATACCAACTGCTCTGTTCATTTAGTTCTCAAAATAGCCTTCCTCTAATATGGTATGATAAAGACAAGATTCTAAGTCCCCGAGACTTATGCACATGTAACTGTACAAAAATAAAACCTTGTAGGCATGTTAATTTTGCTCAATTTGAAAAGGTTTGCACTGTGTGATTTCCCCCTCCCATTAGCTTTTAATAAGAACTGAATACAACAGGCACCTTCACACTGTTAAGATTTAGAATGTCAGTGCCCCACTCATGATCATTTTTAGGAAAACTACCATGTTAATTGTCCAAGGAAAAAAATTTGATCAAAGCCCTGGGTTCGATTCCTTGGCACCACATACACAGAAAAAGCCAGAAATGGTGCTGTGGCTCAGGTGGTAAAGTGCTATAGCCTTGAGAAAGCTCAAGGACAGTGCCCAGGCCCTGACCTGAGTTCAAACCCCAGGACTGGCCAAAAAAGAAAAGAAAAAACTGAACAGAAGAAAAATGTAAATAACCTAAAATATCCTAAGCCATTTTCATCACCTTTTTTTCTGCTGTAGTTCTTGCACTTCATGAGTTTCTTAGCAACCCAGACAAGACTCAAAACAGGCAAGCATATACAGAATAAGGAAAAACACTAAGCTAGCTTTTTTCTTAATATTTAGAAGCAATTATATGACATCTTGTTCTCTCAGTCTGGGACTCACTCAACCTAAGGGTCCAACTTTGATACATACAACCCCCCCCCCTTAAAGGTCAGTTACCAAATTTGGTCAACAGTGGTGCCATCAATGCCGTCATCATTCTTGTCACTGTCAGGAACAACTGTCACCTTGCCACTACCAGGCAGGGAAAGCAACTGGAATATTCCTTTTGTAAGTTCTATTTACAGACTACATAGAGCCCAACATTAGTGTGATCTTACAGTATGATAACAAATGGAAGAATCCCAAATGAAAAAGTCTCCCAATAAAAAACGTTTTGCTACTAAGAGCTGATACACCACAAGACTCATAAGATCTTGAACATTCAGGAGTAATTTCTTATGAATGCCAGGCATCTATTTTTCTGAATTTGTATTTTAAGAACAACTAGGTTATTTCATTTTTAAGCATGTAGCACTGCTCACATCTCTGAATGGTTTTCACCTTATGGACATTATTTG